>NW_004524647.1:3570051-3589405 GCF_000260255.1 Octodon degus
TACTATTACTATTATTTGCTTCCATCTACATTCATAATTGAAAGAAATGCCAAATTTCTGTTAAAAATTAGGGAAAATAAAGGCAATAATTGTGTTTCCATTAAAACTCACAGACTTCTTCAATTCTATCCATTAAGCAACTTCCTGATTAAGAAACTCTACCATAATACAATCTTGCTTAAATATAGATACAGCATTTTGGGGTTTAGAATTTTTTGTTGGTGGTGTTGTGTAATTCTTTTTGCATCACATCAAGAGGCTCACGATATTCTGGCTGCCCAGGTTGTAGTGATGTTGGGACTGCTAAGTGGGATAGAAAAGAAACCACGACAGCCATCCTGGCAGGGTTTTCACCATCATTAACATTTCTCACTAGATGGGCTCCCATTATTCAAATAAGGGGAAGTCAAAGCATCAGGAAGAAAAGTAATTGTAATAATTAAAGTGCATCAAATAGTTTAAAAAGTCAAGAATTAATTAAAAATTCACTTGGTTGATGTGGAAGCAATTTGTTCTGAAACTGGTAAATAAGTGGAAGAAAACAAGCATTCATCCAGATTTTTCTATATGAACTCTTTTTCAGCATAATCCAATGATATTGATGGAAGGTTTTTCTTACAGAAGAATTCCAACTAGTAAGGGTAGAAAGAATTATATGACTAAAATAATTATTCTAATACTTAAACTTCCTATGTTTGAATAGTGAAATCCCTTTGAAGTTGTTTGCCAGCTTTTGTTGGCTGGTTGGTTGGTTTTGAGTCAGGGTATTGCTTTGGCATTCAGTCTTGAACTCACTTATGTAGCCCAGGCTGGCCTTGGGTTCAAGGAAATCTTCTGCCTCAGCCTCCTGAGTTCTGGGATTACAGGCAGGTGCTACTACACTCAGCTCTGCCAGCTTTTTTTTTTTTTTTTTTTTTTTTGACAAAACCTGATTACTCTCTGGTGGCTTTATTTATTTTTTTCTTGAACAACAAGATGTTCCAGGCTCAACTTGTACATTTCGGCTTCAGGCTTGGAATCAGTGGTTTTCTTTAAAGAAAAAGAGAAATGGTTCTGGAGAGAACCCCCTAGATACCAGGGGTTACATTATTATTGCAAACTGTATTACATCCAAGAATAAATAGAGCTAGAAAATAAGCAAGGAGTTCATAATGGTATTTCCAGTTCAGTTTTCAGATTATAGAATTTTTTGAAGTTTTGATTTATATTTCTTTTCTCTTATACTGAAAAATTGGTTCTAAACAACATTATTTTTTTTTTCTAAACAACATTATTATAATTATTTGCTTTTGGAAATCAAACTCAGGACTTTGTGCTTGCCAGGCAGGTGCTGTGGCACTGATCTATAACCCCAGACCTATAATTTATAGACATTACTAATAAAATATTACCTAGTAGTAGTTTTGGAAATATTTTTAAATAGTATCCCATCATTACTTAGTAATAATGACTATTGAATTCAAGATCCTCATGCATTCTTTAAAAAATTTTCCTTAGATTTATCCCATTCCTTAAATTTTAAAATCACATAAAACAATTTTTGTGGGACTCTGCTACCCACTTACTATACTAGTAAATTCATTTGTCTCTTAGTTTTCAATTTTTAGAAATAGTTAAAAAAACTTAAATATAACTTTTCAATAATGGTAAATATTTACATGATTCCCACGTATAAAACCAGGTATGAAGAAGCCAGCTCTCTTTTCTCTCCTCTACGCTGTTCCTTCTCTTAAGTACGCATATGTCTTAGTTTATAATCTTTCTTCGTTTTTTTCAGAAAATGTAAGTAAATATTAAAATATTTATCTTTCTATTTCACTCCATTTTACTTTCATCTAGATTTTTTCCACTTACTATTTCCTAACCGTGACCATGTAAGTCCTCATTTTATTTATTTATTTTTCTTTTTTTTTTGTGGGGGGTACCTGAAACCAAACTCAGGACCTTGCACTTTCCAGACAGGCTGTATGCCCCTGAGCTATAGCCTCAACCCCTAAGGCTTAATACTGCTGCCTAATTTATATGGTGCAGATATATCACAGAATATCTTGTTCTCCAGTCTTAGCCATAATTAATCATCTCAAGAAAATTCTTAATAAGGGGAACAAAGCAAAAACATGAAAGAAAAAAAAAAAGATTCTGAATAGATTCTGTATAGAAGGAAAAAAGGGCCCTGGGAGATAGCTCAGTAGAATAAGAGCTTGCCTGGCAAGCGCAGGGTCCTGAGTTCAATCCCCGGTACTGTGGGGGGGGGACCTTTAAAAGAAAAAAGAAAAAAAGGAATTACTACTAGTACCTGCAGGGAGATAAAAATAAAAAAGGTATGTAGTAATGACAGAGAAGCCTAGCATGGTGGCACATGCCTGTAATCCCAGGCCTTGAGAGGCTGAGACAGGAGGATTGCCTTGAATCCAAGACCAGCCTGAACTTTGTAGCATGACCCTGTCTCAATGAAACAAAGTCATGCTAGAGAAAATGGAGTACTACAACAAAGGAATTCTTTCTAATAAAACAGAATTTTTGGGAAAGTCCAAGATTCCTATCACAAATGAAAAATACCTCACTAAGAATAACTGAAAGTTAAATGTGAGAAAAATCTTTTAGAAACTGGAGCAAAAAGACAAAAAAATATGGAAAGAAGAAAATAAATGATTTGAAAATCAAGGGACTATATCACACAGAGTGACATTACAGTCCAGTATTTGAATAATAGGGTTAAATAAATAGAAAAAATAGAGAAGAAATAATCTATAAAGTATTTCAGGATCACTTCCCAGACTCAAGAATTTGAGTGTTAAAACTAAAAGAACCCTGTCTGTGTCCAGTGAGATGAATGGGGACACGTCAATGCACATTATTTTGTAATTTTGAAATATGGAGGAAAAAGAGAACATTTCCATTTTCTAAAGATAAGAGGTACAATGAAAAATTCATTAGTGGAATAGTTTGTGAGTCCTCAGTGACAGGACTAGAAGGTAATTGGAATAATACCATCAACATCTGAAGGAACACTATTTCAACCCAGAATTTTATACCCAGACAAACTGGCATATCAAGGGTGAAGGTTTTCAGATAAGAACAAACTCAAAAAATTTATCTGGTGTTGCATAAAAATTGAGGGGGGCTTACAACAGCAAACATTATTTATAAACTCAGGTATTGAACTAATTAAGTAAAAGGTATAAAATCATTTCTCTGGAGAGATATTCAGATGAGAGGGAAATAGCCACTCTTAACTGTGCCAATGTGTAACTGATATAAAAATATAAAAGCAAAAGTAAAGCTTTAAAAAGATACACTGATGTGACTTTTGAAGATAAAGTGTGATAGAATTCTAAGATGCTTATGAAAACTAATAAGAAGTAGTGAAAGTGTAGAGACCTTTTTCAATCTCCTGCTCCTTCACCAATCCCGTGGTTTTCTCTTCTTGACATAAGAAAGAACTTCAGAAGTGGAGACTTTGGAATTGGGGTGAAAATGTATCCTAGAAGTAGCATGGATCTTTCATAAATATAGAATTGGACAACAGGAAAAGCATTGAAGGAAGGATATACAGTCTTCTTAATAGTGAAAGATCAAGGATTTTTGGGAGATACTAAGTAGCCTCAATTATTTAGAGATTAGCAAGTGGTCATCAAATTTGTTCATTATTATAGTCACTGAAGGAGCTTTTAAAAATTCTGATGCCTGTGATATACTAATTATGGCAGACTAAGAGTCAGACATCAGTATTTTGAAAATAGCCCTTGGGCCAGCCACGCAGCTCAGTGGACTAAAAGGCAAAGTGCAGCGGCCAGGAATTGATCCCCCTCTTGTCATGCAAGCCCCGGCCCCAGGGTGCGCTGAGACAGTGATTGAGACTGTGATTGGGAGGCTGCAAACAGGAGAATCACTATGAGTCAGATCTAGTAGTGAGACCCTGTAGACCTGTACCAAATACATAAAGAAAAAATAAAATAAAATAATAAAATAACTCAAGTCTGAGAACCACTGGAGTATCCACTACACTAATGAGGACAACTAGTGGGGTAGGGTAAAATTATGGAGTAGTCTTAAATGCCTAGCTAGTTAATCTGGTCTCTAGCAGGCAAAGAGAAGTCACTGAAGGCTTTTGAACCAGAAGTGACAGCACATTTGGAAGTCAGACAGTGGAAGAAGATTCTAGAAGCAAGGAGACCAGTGGCTATACCGATAGATTAGTCCCTGACCTCATGGTGATCAGTGCACCCAGGACAAGGGCCTGTGTGTAGTAGGTGTACTTCTGGATCCTCAAGGGTTTTGGACCTCAGGGTGGCCTCCCTGCCACCCCATATGTCTGCAATGGCAGTCTTCCAGAAGGATATGAGAGCCACCAGAAGACAGTATAAGTGGAAGCTTGTCCCTGGGTGAAAGTGGTGGGCTTTCTTCGCTTGGTTGGATCCCCCTGTGGGGATTAAAGATCTCTGTTTCAGAGAAGCTGTGCACATTGAATGGAGTGGTGGCGGTCGGAAGGGTGTGCAGTCTCTTGTTGGGGCTGTAGGGGCCGGGGGTTGGCCTATCAGGTTCGGTCTTCACTGTCCTTAAAGGACGTGGAGGTGCAAGGTGAACCCCTGTTTTAGTTTCAGTTCGTGCAGGGGATAGGAGGTTTTCTTGACTCTGAACCAGCCTCGAACCTTCTTCGAAACAATTGAGGCCCCCTGCCGTCTTCCACCCCGACCCAAAGCGAAGAGAAGCCCTCACCGTGAATACCGAGGTTCGCTCGAGGGCGGCAGCTAACCGCGAAGTGGGAGCAAAGGGGCCGCCCTTTGTTGGAGGGAGACCTGCAGGAAACAGGAGCGCCACGCCGAGCCCTTAGCTGTCTCGGTCCTGATTTCCCGACCACAGCGGACAAGGAATCCGCGGCCGCCACGACCCTTGGGCCAGGCGTGCGCGCGCCTCGTGGGAACCTTCTCGAAGCACTCGCTCTCCGGAGGCAGCCTAGAGCCACCTCATTGGAGCCCTCGCGTGCATGATGGGAGACACCGAAACGCCCCTTCCCAACAGGATGACAAACACCCCCTCCCACCCGGCGGCGACGTGCACGTGACAGTTTTCAGCTCTCGCAACTACGCTTAAACTTGGACTCGGTCTGCGGCTGCACTCGCCCGGGTGCCGATTTCGGCGCCCCTGTCCCGCTCACCACGGCCGGGGAGTCGAGCCACGGGGAGCAGGGGCTCCCGCGCGCGGCGGCGGCCGCCCCGCGCCGCCCCTGCCCCGCACTCCGGCGCCCGGAGCTCTTGGGCTTCCGCGCCACCCGCCGCGCTCGGCCCCCGGGCAGCGGCTCCCGGAGCGGCGGCGGTCCCGGCGCGGGCTCTCCGGCCCCGGCCATGTGGGACGGGCGGTTAGCTAGGTGCGTAGCGGCGCGAGGAACGCGGGGGCGCGTCTGGCCTTGTGGGCCTGCGCCCTTGCTCGGCGGGACGCGGCCGCGAGGGGGCTGGCGACCCCGGCCGGAGAGGGTGGCCGGCCGGCGGGACCCACGGGTCCGTCTCCAAACGCAGACCCGGGCCTTTCACGCGGGGTCGCGCTTGGCGGGGGGCGGCGCCGGCCTCTTGTCTCCAGGGGACCGGGATGCGCGCTGCGACAGGGCTGCGGCGCCGCGCGGCCTGCCTGGCTGCCTTCCGGACCGCGACCCTGCACCCTCGGCCCCGGCGCCCACCGCCCGGGATCCCCGGCCGCCCGCACGTTCCGGCGGGCGGACGCTCCCCCGGAGTGCGGCCGACGGGCGCCAGGGCGCGAGGCCAGCGGGGTAGGACCGAGCCCGGCTGCGCGGCAGGATTGCGGGGAGGGGGCTTGGGGGGAGCGCCGGCCTCTTCCCACAAGAAAGGCCGTCTTCCGGCCCGCGGGGCAGCGCGGCCCATTTGCTCCCACAGCCGACTTGGTGGGCGGAGAGCGCCACGGGCCGCGGCTGACTGAATTCTCAGGAGCCCGGGGTTCTGCGTGGAGCGTTTTCGTTCGCGGGCTCCGAGCCTGTTGCCTGCGAGGCGCGCGGCGCGCTCGCCTCCCCACCCCCGAGTCCCGCGCACACCCTGCAACCCAAGCAGGACCGGGCTGCGCTCTGGCCGCCCCTGCGCCCAGACGTGGGCGTCTCTGGACGGTTGCAAGCTTTTGTGCTTCCTAGGGAATTGTGGGAGGTGTACAATTTGAAAAATGAAGGAAACAATTAAAAGAGGGGTTTTGAGGTCTCCAGTTCCCTAACTCGCCCCCGCCCAGTTGCTGTTGGCCAACCCCAGGACTTGGGATCCTAGCGTCGCATTTGGGTCCTGCCACTTAGTGCAAAGCTACTCCCTTGGGAGGCTTCGCTGAGGCCAAGCTGTTCCTGAAAGGCGAGGTCTTTTGCCAGTGTTCTCTAGTGTTTTCTAGGAAGTACGTCTTCTAAGGGGCGGGGGCTCAGAAGTGTGTTTAAGCTGCTTTCCGGTCAGGTCACTTTTGTAGGATTGCAGGATGTTTTGAGTCCAAGTACTCTGCTGATTCTTGCATCCGTTGTAGCGCCTAGAGATGGGTATATACGGTATGCGCTGCAAAGTAGGATCTCCTTGCTGTAGGTTTATGGATTATTAAGTCTATTTTTGGACCAAGACCCCATAGAGTAGGTACCTGTATCTACATAGAGTATAAAACTGCACCAATAGTTTCAGGGTAGCTATTTTCTGTACAAAGTGAGACACGATGATGCTTTCTATATGATTTTTTATAGCTTTTTCTTTGTACTGAGGATTTAACCTAAGGCCTTTCCACTGAGCTACAACCTCAGCTCTTTTTATTTTTTGAGATGGTCTCACTAAAGTGGGGGGGCATAGTTCCTTTCCCCCCCCCTCCATTTTTTTTTTTTTTTAAGGAAAAGGTAAAGAGAGTGATCCAAGGCTGCCACAGATTGTGGGTTCATAGCGTCTAAAGGGGATTCTTTAGGTGTTTGTTTAGAATTTTACAGCTGCAGTGTCAAAAGATGGACCATAACCACTTTATAGATGAAGAAGTTGAGGTCCAGGAAAGGCCATCACTTGTTAGTTCTTGACAGCTAGTTAGTGGTGGATCTGGGATTAACTCCTACTATCTTGACTTCCCAACCCATGGCAAACAGAGATTTTGCCCTTGTAGAATTCTTAATCTTTGCTGGTTAGTTCTTTTTTTTTTTTAAACCTGTGGTTGCTACCATAGATCTGTTTCTATGGTATATACCCTATTATTATTTTATCCTTGCTTCTTGGGGATGAAGATTGTTTTAGTAGTTGAAGTAGAGCTTGTGGGCCAGGTGTTTGATGGCAGGTAAAATGATCCTCAGGACATTCATAAGAACTGAAGTGGAGGTTAGAATGAGGGCTTGTTGGGCAAGGGGAGATAGCACAATGGCATGAGTGCTTGCCTGGTAGGCAGAAGGTCCTTAGTTTGATCCCTAGTACCTCCTTCCCCTACTAAAAGAGGGATTCTTGCCAATATTTTTATTAACTTTGAAGAATAAACTCTCCAGATGGGGAAGTAGAGCTGGCAAGTCGGTGCTCTGCCCTCAAAATGACTGAAGGCTCACTGCTTATGTGACAAATTTCCTTGGACTTCAGCCCGAGGTTTTCAAGGCCACGCACATTCTTCTTTTAAGAAATCTTTACAAGAAGGAAGAGAAATTTGGTGGAAATTGTCAATCTCCTTAGAGGTGTCACTAATTTACAGCAGAGATTGATGGTGGAGTCAGTGTTGGGGAGAACAATTAAATTTAAACTTTAAAAAAGCTGTTGAATCAGGTAGACAAGCATTTGTGGAACAATAGCAACACCAAAAAACTCAATTGAGGCCAAGAGTAAGTAGTGTTCCTTCTTTGGTTAGTGAGGTTGTTCATTCTCTCTGACTAAACATTTTTCTTGGTCTCAAAAATGTCTGATGAGGCATTTTTCTTGCCTAAGAATTACCTTATGTCCTTGCTTTTGTTGAAAATCTGGAAGGGTGAATTTGCTTTACCTATGATACCCTGGCCTTATTTTAGCTGAATCAATTCCCTCTTCTACCTGAATGTTGAGTCTCAGTGTAAATGCCCGTGCTGTGCTCATAGCCTGGGCTATAGACTCATGAACTCCCATGAGTCTGGTGAGCTGGTGGGAATCCCTGGGTATCTTTTGGAGCCAAGCAAAATCTGACTTTAACTCTACCTTTGGTGTTCTCATGACTTTTTTTTTTGTACCAGAGATTGAATTCAGGACCTTGAGCCTGCCAGGCAGGTTCTTATGCCACCCCAGTTCTTATGGCATGTTTTGATTGGGATGTTTTTATTTTTTGAGCACTGGATCTTCTTGTCAGTGGAGGCAGCACTTGGAAAGGGGGAAGAATTGCTAGTCCTGAAAAAAGTGATGATGTATTAGAAGAAACAGGGTCAACAACGCACAACACAGAAAATAAAGAGGATTCCAGTGCCATACCTGGAAAATTTGATTCACTGTGAAAAGCGTGCTGAGAGAGCATGTCATCCTACATGTCCAGTTGTGGCTTCCAGAGCTGTTTCCTTTGGTCAGCTCTAGACCAGCTCATTCTCTTCCTGGGGGAGCACAAAAATTACTGGTTTCCAGGGCTCATTGAAACCCAAGCACATTGGCCAGTTACTAGGTTTCCTTATAATCTGGCCCCTAGCCCTTTTCTTTAATGTTTTCCCTCTTATTCTCACTTCTTTTTATTTTAATTTAATTTTTAAATTATTATTATTATTATTGTTGTTGTTGTTTATGTATTTGGTACATTGTCTCACTACACAGCTCAGACTTGTAGTGATCTTCCTGTTTTCAGTCTCCTGGTGCTGGGATTACAGGCCTGTGCCACCATGCCTTGTTGTTTTTTTTTTTGATCTTTGTTTCTTTCAGGTTAGTGGTATTGCTCAAATATATCTGAAGGCACTGTATCGGGCCAAGGTGGGTATAAAAATAAAAGACATAGGCTGTGTTAATGGTGATAGAACAAAGTTAATGCTAGGTGAAGCTGTGAGGATGGGTTAAGGGAGAGGTAGGCAAGCACTGAGAGGAGTGGCCAGCTCGTGAATCCTTCCTTGGGACATGTGAAAGGTCAATTTTAAGCTATCTCATGATAGATGAGGAAAGCTTCAAGCAGATAGAATGAGAGGTGTCAGGAGAAGAGAGGGACCTCCTACATAAGAAGAGCAGCTTTGTAAGAATAATGGTGAGCAAAAGGGCTTATGCTCTACACATCACCATAGTAATAATAGTTTCTCCTGTGACAGAGTCTATGTAAAGTGTGACTCATGCATTATTTAAAACCCACAGAACACATAGAACAATCTCTTTTATAGGTCATAACCTGTACCAGAATGTGAGCTTCTTGAGGACAGTAACTTTTTTGTTTTTGGTTAGTCTTTTTCATACATTCCAAGCATCCAACAGAGTGCTTTAGGAACACAGCAGATACTCTTTGTCAGTGTTTACTGGCTGATGGTAATGGAGAGTCCTAATATGGCATATAAGGCAATATTGTTCCTATTTTCCAGTAAAGAAATTGAGGCCTCGCCATAAGTGAATTACTGCCTGATATCCGGTGTAGACAAGGTAAAAGACATAATTCCAGGTTGCTCTATCTTTTTTTTTTTTTGTTTTTGTTTTTCTGTGATTTGAGGACTCATATATCTTTGTATTGATTGTCTTTCTGGTGCTAGCCCTGTTACTTTGCCAAACAAAAACTTGCCTGTGGGAGAGAGCAACATGAATTTGGGATCATGTAAATACAAAATGGTGGGGACACAGTATTGGAGAATGCTAGAAAGATGAGGTCTGTGTGTAATTTGGTATGGAAATCTGAGCTATTCGGGATTTGTTCTAATTGAGTTTAGAAGGAGCCATGGAAAGTGCATGTATACATGTGTATGTACAGTTCTACTTTCTATTTATAGGGTAACTCTGGGGGTAGGGATATGGATGAGTACATCTTAGCCTGATTAAAGTCCAGAACTAGGGCTAGAACTCAGAACCTCCCAATACAGGTAAGGAAACCACTTTTGGGCTGTTACTGTCTTGGGCCAGGGCTGTGTTTTGAAGAGTAACTGGTTCCCTCTGGACCCTCTCCTTGGAATAGTGGATGGTGTTTTAGTTTCTATACTGAATTGATTTCCCCTTCATATGAGAAGTAAACAAATTGCTGTCGCCTTGGGGATGGGAGGCAGAATGGAGACCATTAATTGTCATTTAAAATACTGGCATCTCTTAACACATTTCTGAGAGAAGGTCCTTAGGCAATTTTGTGCCTGGGAATAAAGTAGAGTGTATTACTTCTACAAACTGAGACAAGTGAGATGTTGGTAAGTGATACAGTCATATGGAACCATCCTCACATATGCAGTCTTTCACTAACCGAAACATTATCCAGTACATGACTTGTTATAGAGAGGCTCAAGGAGGTTTGTGAGGGAAGGAATGATTTGACTGCTATTATCTAAATTCAGGTTCTCCCTTGTATGAGAAAGCATCTTGTTCAAGGACTATGTCAAAAGTATCTTGTGACCTTGTGCCTTGTCTGAACTTGACAGGCATCTGCAACTCCCTGGTTCTCTGAGTAAAAGCATAAGCTTAAATGAGAATAGGGCAGTTATTCGTCAGCCTGCATTTAGCACAAATACCTGAGTCAAGACTTATGAGTACACTGTGGGTGGCTGATGCTTCACTTCCTCCTTTGTCTGGAGAGTGTACAGTGCTAGCTTCTTGGTTATTTTTCTGGTTGGTTTTTGCAGGGATTTGATTTTCAATTTAAAGGTCATCCTTTATGTTTTTCCCATATCGTCCCAAAGGGTGAGTCACTCTCACCCTCTCACCCTTTGTGTGCATCATCTCTCCCTGGGATTGTGAACACAGATTTTTGTTTCAGACTTGGATTTGTGTCTTTCTAGAAGTCCCTTTACCTGTGTAGTTCTGTTTTCTGGCCTGTGAAGTTGGAATAATCAGCCAGGTGTGGGGGTGCATGCCTATAATTCCAGCACTGAGGGAGGCAGAGGCAGTTCAAGTCCAGTTTGGGCAACTTGGCAAATAACCCTGTCTCAAAAATAAAAATGAAGGAGCTGGGGATATAGCTCTGTGTGAAGGTCTTGAGTTCAAGGCCTAGTGTGTGCCTGTCTCTGCACTCCCATGAATAATCCTACTTCTTTTTCATTAAACTTTAAGGATGCCAGTGAGAAAATTTCTGAGAAGGATTTAGCATGGGGTCAGTCACATAGTAAGTGCTTAGTACATTTTACCTGTTAATATGCAGCTGCCATGGATTACTCTCATTGAAACAGAGATATGAAAAAATACTGAGGGGGTCTTGTGGGCTAGCCACTGGCCACAAACAGAGGCCTCTGTAGGGCTTCCTCTTTGGAGGTCAGTTGAACCAGAAACTGAAATTAATCCATTTTTGCTCTTTAGTGATATTTCTTAATCATCTTCCAGGCATCTGACTTCGTTTTGGGACTGAGATAATCTGGATATCATCCCAGACTACTCTTAACTGCTCCTTTCTTAAACATTTATGTCTTTTGTTTGAGTTTACATGTTTTCTTTTCTTTGGAGCTAAAATATAATTTTTTAAAGCAATTATGGAGGTAGTAGATGGCACTTTAAAAAAAATTCTTCCTTGACAAAGTAGAGTTGGTTACTTTAAATTCCCTTCAATTTCTTTTTGTGTGTGAGTGTATGTGCATGCATACATGTGCAAATGTTATTATTTGCCAGTTCCAAAAATCTAAGAGCTGCTGGTCTATAGGATTATTCTTTGCTTTTAACTTTTTTAATTTTCAGGACCATTTGCACAGAAGGATGTGTGGCCTTGTATGCTGACCATTAAATTCTGAACAAATGTTTACTTATCAATAGACGTTGTTCTCTTTTCCCCTCAAGTAGCCAGCACCTTTGGTGACTTTAGTTTGGTTGGATTTATTCGTTTCTGGTTTGCTATTTGTGTGTATGACTTTTGCTTAGTTTCTAAGTTTGTGTCTTTATCCAAAGGAACAGCTGACAGCTCAGAATGTTTTGGCTTTCCAGGAAATACTAAAAATCCAGTATTACAAGTGAAGTCATCTCATTGGAATTACCCCTCCCCCATCCTTCTTCCTTTCTCATTCTTCCAGTTTAACTGTCTCTGCATTCCTCCAGTTTAACTGTCTCTGATAAGAAGTGCCCAGAGAATTGTTTATTTATTTAACAATGTTGAGCTCTTGAGTTGCAGAAATAACAAGAAAAAGTAAGACTTGGTTCCTGCCCTAAGAGGTCATGCTGCTGGGGAAAACATTTAAACAAACCAGTATCCAGCCCAGAACTTCTGAGGCAAATGGTACGGCACCTAAAACTGAGGCAGAAGAAGCAATGTGTGTCAAGAGAACAAGCGATAAGCTATGCTGCAGCCTTGGTGGGGTGTTCAGAGCAACAGCAATCACTGTGGCCAGAGAAATGCCCAGAAAATCTAGGGAAAGGCTGATATGCCTGGAAATCATGCATGGGAGGCAGGCAATGGAGTCTGGGTGATCCTGGAGGCTTTTTTTCCTTTAGTATTGACTGGTAGATTGGACCCAGGGCATTTGAACTGAACTATCCCCTCTCCTCCTTGAGAAATAATTTTTCTAAGTTGCCCAGGCTGGACTCAGACTTGTGATCCTCTTGCCTCAGCCTCCCAGAGTGCTAGGATTACAAGCACAGCTGGCTTCCCGGAGGCTTTTTAAACCTGAACATTACCAATCTGATGGATTTGGGGACAAACTCATCAGCAGGGGATGGGTTAGGCTAGAGCAAGGAGTGCAATACAAAGGCTAATACTTCATTAATCAACACTGATGAGGAAGAGATTTCTGGATGGTGTATGTGAACCCACCTCGGGGACAGTTTTTCTGGTGAAGCTGAGAGTGAATTTGGGATCACTTGACCTTTCCTCTTTGGCTTCCTGTTTCCTGTTGAAGGCACTCTGGACACTTGTGCTTAATGCACAAGTTGAGTTTAGGCCCAACTTCTTTGTTACTGTAGAAATTGGAAATGGCACATGGGATTTGGGGCACAAGTGTGTGATTTTCTGGAATGAATGTTGTGCAAAGGATTCTGAAGCCTTGTTGGGTCCTGCAGGAAGGGATAATGAATATGACCAGAGAAGTCTAGGGTGGGGTGGAGGTAGGATACCTCTGATACAGATCCTTGTCTAAAGTAAAGTTATAGAGAGAAGTGAATTAGGCAAGACTCTCATTTGCTTCTTCCCTTCATAATGAATGAAAGAAAAAAAAATTAAAAGTACTTAGACAAAAAGAGAAAAGTTCTGGAAGGATGTGATTGTGCCAGTAACCAGGGATGTGGCAGCTAGACCTCAGGTGCAATGGAATGTGTAATTGTAGAGCTCCAGAAACCCCTTTTGCCTCCTTTTCCTAGGTATAAGGTATCATATTCTCTCAACCCCAGATTGGCTGCTCCCATCTGAAGCTTCCTATCCCAAATCCTACCACCAGAGGACTCTTCTTTCCTAGGGTTTCAGTTCAGAAACTCCCTGAGAAGGGCTCTTAGCCTGGCAGGCCTATGGATGGAGAACACAGATGGCCTGGATCTTGCCCCTGCACTTCAGCCCTCTCGTGAGGAGTCCTCTGTAGTGAGCTGAACAGCCAGGTCATAGCAGGCCTTCCATGGTGATACTGTCCTTCAGTGGAAAAATGGTTTCCTAGAGCCTGTGAAATAAAACCCTTCCCCAAGGTACCACCTCAGTAGAAAAAAGACCTGGGGCCACTTTCAGACATCCCAGTGCTAAGCTTGCTCACCTCTTATCCACCTCTCATCCTTATAGCCTTGTTTTTCCTGGGAAGTGGAGCAAGGCCTTGACTTTCACAGATTTTTTTCAGCAGCAGCTGAACTGACTAATAATTTCAGGGAACCCTTTTGGAAAGTAGGCAAATACTAGGGCTGTGTTTTCACCAAATATTTTCTCTTTGCTGGGTACACAAAGCAAAGGTTCTGTAAATGTTGCAGGAATTATGCTCAAATAACAAGCAATGATTTCCACAGCGCTTGTGCTAATAACTTGAACTATCATAGACCAGAGACAAGACTTGAGTTCTAGTCCTGGCTTTTTAGACTATCAAAAGATGTAGGGGATAAGGCCCTAGGGTGGAGATTAGGAAGTCAGCCTGGGTTTCATGTCTCGTACTTACTACTGCAGAAGCAAGCTAGCTCGGGCTCTTAAATCTTCAAGCTTTGGGTTACTTGTTCTAAAAATGCTAGTCTAACTACCTCAGTTTATTAAACCCTTCCTTATTTATGATTTAGTGAATATGTTTAATGAGGTATTACATTGGTTTTTTGTGGCTGTAATAACAAATTATAACAAACTGGGTGACTTGGACATTTATTATTTCATAGTTCAGGAGCATTCTTTCCATTTCCAGATCTATTACCCAGAGGTCATCACTTGCATTAATTTCTTAAGTGTCCTTCCTGGAATTCTTTCAAAGGATCAGATGTGTATACTCATGCACACACACACACGTACACACACACACACACCCTTAAGCTTAAGCTGTCTACTTGTTTTCCAGATTGTTCTATAATATGTTCTCCATTGTGCTTTATTCACTTTAATTGCGTATTTTGGCATTTTTTTCTCTTTCTATAGATGTACTTCATAATTTTTAAACTCTTTAGTGTTTTGTTCCAAGCTGTACCACATGATATAGACTTCTCCAGTTGTTGGACTTTTGGATGTATTGTTTTGCTTATGCAAAAAACTAGGGAGTTAATGTCATCATTTACTTCAATAAAACTTGTTTGTAGATAAATTCCCAGCGGGTAAATAGCTGTGTCACAAGTTTATACTTTAACATTTCTATATACAGATGCTTTATCCCATTGCCAGCAGTGTGTGTGAGAATGATTCTACCCATAATCTTCCTGACACAAGGTATTATTATTTTCTAGACCTTTTGATAGGGGCCTGAGTTCAAATCCCTGTTTCTGCCAAAAAAAAAAAAAAAAGATCTTTTGATATATAAGAGCTTGTAGTTTTCATGGATTGATGTCTCTCACTTTCTGTATGGTTTCTTATTGTCTCATTAAAATGGCCTACTCAGATATGAAGATTATTTAACTTTTTATCTTTTTCTGCAATGCTGGAATCTGGACCAAGGCCTTGCATATGCTAAGCAAGTATAACTGAGCTACATTCCCAGACCTTTTTATTTTACTTTGAGACAAGTTCTTGCTAAGTTGCTTAGGTTGTCAATTTCGTTCTCCTGCCTCAGACTCCTGAGTAGTTGGAAATACAGTGTGTGCCGCTGTGTCCCCCTAAAATTTTTTCACTATATTAAGACTTAAATTTTATGTAATTTAAGAATCCAGTATATAAAAGGTTATAGAGAAAAGTTTCTCCACCCTCTGCCCCATTCCCAATAAAGATAATTTTATGTCTGGTGATTCCTTGTGGGGATTTTTTTGTGTATATCTGAGCTGATGGAAGTATATAAAATTATTCAGCCTTTATTATTTATTTATTATTTTGAAAAGGGAGCATAATACACAGTGTTCTAAATCAGAGTTTTCAAATATACCTTGGAGATTATTACAGATCAGTACATACGGAGAGTGCTCATTCTTTTTTTTTTTTTAAAGTGTGTCGAATATTCTGTTGTGGGAGAGCTATATACGTTAAAATAGTTCCTTGTTGGTGAGTATTAAGTTGGGTTTCAGATCAAGGGTCGTATATATGCATCACTTTATCTGATATTGTCAAATTTATACTTAAAATGTTTGAAGATAACTAAGATTTGTACCATTTTCCCTTAGTGCTTTTTGTTTTCTTTTTCTCAGCACTTTTTAAAGACATAGATACTTGCTTGTGCAATAAAATAATTTAAGTCAACTTGGTCAGTGAATTTTAACAAGTGTATATACACATGTGGCCAAGAACCACGGTCAAAACATTGTGAGGAACAATTCCATTGCCTAAGAAAGCTCACTTATGCTTCTTTCCAGTCAAAACACCTCTCTCCCTAGCAACCACAATTTCTGATTTCTTAGGTTTGCCTGTACGAGAACTTCATCTAAGTCTATTCACATAGTGTATGCTTTTTTTTTTTTTTTTTTGTATTTAGTGCAGGGTTTACAGGGTCTCACTACACAGATCAGACTTGTAGTGATCCTCCTGTTTTCATCTTCCCAAGAGCTGGGATTACAGGTGCATGCTACCAGGCCTAGTCTCAGTTGCTGTCTCAGTGCGCCCCTAAGGCGGGGTTGGCGCTGCAGGCCCAGAGATGGAACCCCTGACCCCTGTGCCTACTTGCAGGCACTTTAATCTGCTGAGCTATTTGGCTGGCCCCCTCTCAATTGATACTTTTGTTTTTATTAAAACTATTGTGGCTCTTCTGGCTTGTTTATTCTTTTTTGATGAATGTGAGAGTTCTTTCATTACTTTTAATTTTAATTATATATATATTTAACCAGGGATCAAACCTGGGTCCTTGTACTTGCCAGGCAGGTACTTAGACCCCTGAGCTCTGTCCCCAGCACTATGTATTCATTTCTTAGTAAAATTTTTATTATTCTAGTTTTTCTTTGGAGATCTGTGTTTATTTCCTCAAGGTAGCCAGGTAAGTTATTTTAGGCTTATGTTAGTTTAAGCCTGTAAACGCCAAATCACAAAGCAGTGTCAGTACAATGAACTCACCTAGGAACCCTGCTTCTACTTTTCTCACACATTGAACTGTTCTATTTGTAATATAAAACGTAATGAAAATGTATTACAAATTATTTGATCAAGTGAAAAAGTGAGTCAGTTGGAGGTGAGTAAAGACCTAATATGAATATTGGGGAAATTTAGGACTTTAAAGTTGCTATATTGAAAATTCCTGGCAGCTAATCAAATAGGGCTAACGCTGGTAGAATACAATACATAGGCTTATTTCTCTCTCCCTCTCAAAAACAAAACAAAACAAAAGACAGTTTCATGAAGTCAAGTCAGAAAATTTTCTTCATGATTGCTTTGAAAGATCTAAAGAGTAGTTTTATTTATGTGTAACTTTAGTTTTATTTATATTTATAAAATTTATATTTAGTTTTATTTATATTTATAAAATTTATATTTTAGTTTTATTCCTATTATCTGCAATTTTAGGTAGGAGAGAAACTTGAAACTCTGTGTTTATAGGGAATCTACAGAGCAGTGATCTGGTTTCCAGTTGTAATACTGTAGGCACTAATTGGGATGCTGACAGGAGTGTGGGCTGGGTTTACTCAGTGCAACCTATGGCCCTATATTCTATGCCAAGCTAGGATGCATAAGTAATTCCACACGAGTGTAGTTTATGATTTCAGGTGGTATTCATATTTATGTATCAATACTGCTCAGGATGGAAGGACAGCAAGATGCTCAGTCTTGGCAACAGAGTAATGTAGAAAGCTTAGAAACACTCAGCTTTAGGGGTATATATTGCTCACCCAAACTCTAGGAAGCAGCTCTCATTATCTACTGTGCTCATACACAAGGGATTGAATGCTACTTTCTCCACTGAGTAGGAAAATAATACTTCAGGTGTACCTGGGTTATTATTTGACCTATAGTCACATGTTCCAATAAAATTTCTTGTAGTGAGAGAGATAGTGCTAGGTCAGCGCTGTCCATAATGATTGCCACTAGCCACATGTGGTTATGGAACACCTAAGATGTGTCTAGAGTGACTGAGGAATTGAAGCTTTAGTTGTATTTTAGCTCATCTAAATTAACATGTCAACATCTACATGCAGCTAGTGGCTACCACATTGGACAGAATTCCAAATAGAATAATAATAGAATAATAATGGTAACCAGACAGAGTAGTAATAGCAGAGCTAAAACATCATGCCTTTAGCTCTAAATAATATAAAACCTAACTTAAGCATGTTTATTAGCTCATTTTGTCGGTTTGACAAATCTAGCAGTCTCTGTAAACCCTTTTCTTGGCTGCCCACCATTATAGAATCAGATATGTATTTTCCCCAGATTCCTGTTGCTGACCAGTAAAACAGATAATGTTCCTCTGGGAGCTTTGGGGAAATTTTCATTTTTTAAAATAAGAGTTGAGTGGTGGCAGGGAGCCTTTTTTTTTTTTTTTTTTGCCTTGAAGGAGCTTTGAGAGGCCAAATGAGGGCAAAAAGCCAGTGTAGTTAGGATGTTGTCACAGAGAGATGAAAAGGTGTCCCCTTACCCCATGACTTCTGATTATGATAGAACATTACCCCTTGTGGTTCAAGGCAATGACACTTCTGCTTGTGGCAGCCAGATGCTTCCTATGGTATACTCACATAAGTAGAAGTCCAGAGGTAGGGCAACCTTCAGAATTTTCTAAGATCAATGGCTCCCACCAACTTTCCTGTGATTCTCTGGGCTCTATCCCATTCCTTTGAGTGTTTGCTTTATTCTTAAGCTGAAGTTTAGAGTCATGCATCTGCACATCTCAAAGTCTAGATTCACAGTCTTGCTTCCATATTGGACAGCATCTTATAATAAAGAGATCCTCTTCTGGAAGCTAATTCAGAAAGTGATAAAACATTACCCCACAATCCTTCAACAATTAAGTTTAAGAGGCAGACTTGTGCCATACATTCACAATTGAACCAGTCCCTGGTGAGGGGATTGGATTGCTCATCAAACACAAAGAAAATTGTGGTTCCATTAGCCAAAAAAGTTACATTCAAGGGACCAAGAAGCGTTCATGATAGATAAATGGGTATAGCTTAAGGACTTCCTTAGTAATAAATATCATTAATTTCTAACAGGGTCAGCTTTCAAGTTTCTGCATTAAAGTTTAACCTGTTTTTAGTTTTTATAACATTTCCTGGCACCATGCTATCACTAGAATCTAATGAAATCTCCCCAGGCACTTATTGGTGATTAATGTTTTTAGAATAATTTTATTTGCTGAGCTTATGATAGTTTGTGTACAGTGTAGCTGAATGATGGATGTCTGGTATCTGGGTCAGAGTCCACTGTTCTCCCAGCTGTCTTGTAGTGATAATATTGATGAAGAAATAAACTAAACTCATAACTACTGGTTACTTATTAAAAACAACACTACTCTATGACTGCCAAATTTGAAACTAAACAAAAGAGGGTGTTCATATGGCCAACAAACTTGTTAAGAGGCACAACGTTATAAGTCATCAGGAAAATGCTAATTAAAACCATAGTGAGATACATAGCCTAAAATTAAAAACACTGATAATACCTGGCATTGAAAAGTGTGAGCAGTGGGAAACCTGGCCTTCCACATGCCGAAGGCTAGAATTGGATCCATGTCTATCACCATGCACAAAACTACAGTCAAAATTGATAAAAGAGAAGCATAGAATTCTTTATCCTATTTTTTAAAATATAATCTAATTTTTAAATG
>NW_004524647.1:3590596-3592751 GCF_000260255.1 Octodon degus
TCTTTTTGAAAAATTTCTGCACTTCAAAGCAGATCTCCAACAGAGTAAAAAGAAAACTTACTAAGTGGGAAAAAATTATAGCTGACTGTCCCTCTGACAAAGGTCTTCTCTCTAGAACATATAAAGAATTTTTTAAAAAATCAGCTCTCTCATCAAATGCAAATTAAAACAACACTTAGATTCCATCTCACCCCAGAAAGAATGGCTAACATCAAGAAGTCAGCCAATAACACATGCTATAAGGGCTGCGGAGAAAAAGGAGCCCTTCTGCACTGTTGGTGGGAGTGCAGGCTGGTAAAACTACTATGAAAATCAATGTGGAGATTCCTTAAAAAGCTAGGATTGGAGATCACATTCAAGTCAACTATTCCCCTCCTGGGTAGTTTTCTAGAAGAACTGAAAACCTCATACTATAGCGATATATGTGCACCCATGTTTGTAGCAGTGTGATTTGTCATAGCTAAAAACTGTCATGCTAACCTGTTTTGAAACTCATTGCTACTTCTTGCTCAATAAAATTATTTTAAAAAGATGAAAAATAAATCCTGGTAACAACCCAGATGCCCATCAACTGAAGAATGGATAAAGAAGATGTGGTATTTTTACACAGTGGAGTATTAGTCAACCATAAAACAGGATAAATTTAAGTCCTTTGTTGGTAAATGGATGCAACTACAGAACATACTCTTAAGTAAAATAAATCAGACCCGCATGTGCAAACATTGTATTGTCTTCTTAGCATGAGAACCTGAAAGATAAAAGGGAATTTGAAGGGTGCGATAGATACTGAGAAAAGGGAATGAACTTATTGAAAATGAAAGAGTTACTGAGTTGAGGGGAAGGACAGAAGAGGGAGTGGGGGAAAGAGATTTATCTATGTAAGCAGGATGGTTTGGACAACTGTACTGTGCATTTCTGCTGGTCTAGATGGGAGCACTTAATGCTTAATTTGTTTTGTCCCTTTTTTTCAATTGTACTTTTTTTTTTAATGTTTTTTTTTTTTCAAAGTTTTATTGACAAACAGATAGCAATGAGACAGTTTCAAATCATATCGGAAGGACAGTTTCAACAAATAATACACTGCATATATTCTTCTTAGTGGTTAATTGCTGTACAAGATGCGGACATGTGATCCCATTTACAAACACCATTAGAACAAATCATTCTATTCATTAAGAGAATGCAACTATATATCTATCCCAACCTCTTTGAATACACAGATACAAAATGGACATTCATCGGTATACCCCATTTTTTCTAAGTTCCGTTATAGAATATTATAGGTGTGTAAACTCAGCAAAATATTCTAAAAGAGTCCAGTAGCCCATAATAGCATTGGGTCTTATATTTAACTGGCAATGTCAGAAATTATTGACCTGAGTCCCCCACAGCTCAACCCAACAGCATGGCTTTATTTCCTATATTTCGACTTCATACTTTTCTACTGGATGGTTAAGACCAAGGTAAAGCAGGACCTATGCAACAAGAGTTGTAGCTTTTTGGTCTGAGAAGGTCAGTGAAATGCCCTCAGGATTTGTCCTGAGATCCTGTACCTCAGATTGTAGAACCTTCATCAGTCAATTGTACTTTTTTCTCTTCTTAATTTCTTATACACTTTTTTCTTCCAATTTTACATGCATATATCTGGTAATATGAATAACTGGTTGGAAGACAGCACTGCATTACAACAGATACTGTGAAATTTTATTTTGCTAAGTAAAATTCTGTATCACTTGTAGTTCTTTTCTGTTTTAGTACTATTTTGTACTGTCTTTAAAAAAAAGAAAAGTGTTAGCAGTTTATACTGCAACACAGTAAAAATTGATTCAACCACTTGGAAAACTGGCAGACTCTACTAAAACTGAATAGTATATCCTTTTTGTGACCCAGCATTTGTACATCTACTCCTGGGAATGTACCCAAAAGAAGTGCCAGTGTTGCTAACTGAAGAACATAAGCAAAAATGTGTGTAACAACTTCATTCATAATTATCTCAAACAAATTCAAAGTTCTTATTAACAGAATGACAACTTGTGGTATATTGATATAGTCCAACACTGTGCCATAATAAGAGCAAGGAACTACTGATACCTGCAAAAGCGTAGGCGAGTTTCACAGATAATGTTAAAGGGAAGAAGCTTACCAGGAGAACCTA
>NW_004524647.1:3593297-3596609 GCF_000260255.1 Octodon degus
TTATTTATATATTTCATTTTTCTTAACTTAATATTTTTATTTGTACATATTTGTCATACACAATGATCACATTCCTTATAGGGAATTTATACCTGTAAATAACATATCTTGATTCTTCTTTTTTTTCCCATTTCCTTCTCTTCTTTTCAACACTTCTTTCCCTTCCTATGTACAAAAGCTTTATTCTGCTTTTTCCCTTTTATTCCCCTTATTCTTTTCCCCTTCCTTCCCTTTCCCCTCCCCTCTCCCTTGTTCTCCTTCCCATTTGAACATGTTCTTCCCGCTTCTTCCCAATATCTATCTCCATTCTGCTCCTTGTTTGGGTTTTTCATGTAAGGAGAGCAATATGATATTTAAACTTGTGTGTCTGATTTATTTCACATAAGATTATGGTCTTGAGATACATGCATTGTTCTATAGATGACTCAAATTTATCTTTCTTGGTGGCAGAGTAGTACCCCATTGTCTGTCTCACAGTAACTGTTGATGTATGTTGCCAATTTGACTGTGATCCTAAATGTTGTATACTGCGTTTGTTTTTATGGTAATAGAAATCATACTTTGAGTACTGAAAACTATGTGCAGATAATCCCTGCTATCTTTTCAGTGGAGCCAGGACCTTAGCACAGAATGTGTTTTGTCCATGTTTGTAGTACATAATGATCATGTTTATTGCAGGAACTTGATACATATACACAACACATCACAATTCTGTGTGTGTGTGTGTGTGTGTTTTTTTTCTTCCTCGAATGCCTTCAGGGCACTTTTGGCCAGCGGGAGAGTTGTGAGGTTCGAACTCCAGCAACCTGAGGCTGACAGCTTTGTGGAAGCAGCCACTTAAAGGACTGAGCTAGGGCCAGGCCCCCCTCTGTGTGTGTTTTTTAAATATGATTCTTCCTCCTGCCTCTTCAAAACTTTCACATTAGATGCTAAAGATCTATCTTGCTACTTCTTATTGTCTTTTATTTTGCTCTATATTTATATTGTTTTTCATATAAGAGACATCAAAAATATTTAAGCTTATGAGTCAGATTTATTTCAGTTACTGTTATGTTCTCAAAGTGCATCCATTTTCCTACAAATGACTCAAGTTTATCACTCTTCATAGAAGAGTAGTACTGTACTGTATATAAATACCACATTTCTACATCAATTTGCCTATTGGTGGACATATAGGCCACATTCATGATTTATTTATTTTCTTGATTTAGATATTGTGAATTGTGGTATGCATATATCATTGTAATATGTCTTTAACTATTTGAAAGAGTTAAACCTAGAAGAGGAATAGATGGGCTGAATGGAATTTCAGGTTTTAATTTTTTGAGGCATCTCCATACTGATTCCCAGTCATCTTTCTTTTTGTATTGGGAATCAAACTTAACAACCTCATTTCCCACCAGGTGCTGTGCTGCTGGAACATATCCCTACCCCTTTCTTCTTTTTTTTTTTAAATTTAATTTAATTTTTTGTGGTACCGGGGATTGAACTCAGGACCCTGTGCTTGCCAGGCAAACACTTATCCTACTGAGCTATCTCCCCAGCCCCCCCCCCTTTTTTTTAGACAGGGTCTCACTATGTAGCCCAGGCTGGCCTTGAACACATGGCTTATTCTCCTGCCCCAGTGCTGGAATTATAAATAATTTAGATATTATGAATTTGCTGCTACAAAGATGGAGATTCATGTATTACTATAATATGACAATTTTAAGTCTTGGGAAGATACCTAGAGGAGGATTAGCTGGGTCAAATGACATTTCTACTTTTAGTTTTTTGAGGAATAGCCATACTGATCTCCATAGTAGTTTATTTGCATTCCTGTCAACAAGGTAGAGGGGCTAGGGAGATAACTCAGTAGAATAAGTGCTTGCCTGGCAAGCACAAGGGTCTGAATTCAATCACTGGTTCCACCAAAACAAAAAAACCATAAAAACAAGGTAGAGGGTCACTTTACCCCTGCAGGTTTGCTTGCTTGTCTGTCCTTCCTTCCTTCCTTCCTTCCTTCCTTCCTTCCTTCCTTCCTTCCTTCCTTCCTTCCTTCTTTCCTTCCTTCCTTCCCTTCCTCCCTTTTTTGTTAATTGATTTCTTGATACTATCCATTCTTCCTAGAGTAAGATGGAACCTCGGTCCCATTGTTTTAATTTGCATGTCTCTAATGGCAAATGGAGTTGAACTTTTTTATGTGTTTATTGGCCATTTGTACTTCTGAGAAGTATCTATGCACTTAGATTACCCAATGAGTCGTTTATTTTGGGAGTCTTAAGGTTTTTTTTTTAGTTCTTTATGTATTCTGGATGTCAGTCTTCTGAGGAAT
Source organism: Octodon degus (assembly GCF_000260255.1). Taxonomy (NCBI): domain Eukaryota; kingdom Metazoa; phylum Chordata; class Mammalia; order Rodentia; family Octodontidae; genus Octodon; species Octodon degus. The sequence continues at coordinate 3,595,612 of NW_004524647.1, forward strand.
AGTTGGCAGTCTTTTCCTCCATTTTGTAGGTTGTCTGTTCATGCTGTTGGTTGTTGCCTTTGCTGTGCAGAAGCTTTTTAATTTGACAGGATTTTTTGTCAATTTTGGGCATTATTTATTATGCAGTTCAGCTTTTGTTCAGAGTCCTTCCCTATGCCTATGTCTTCAAGAGTTTTACCTGTTTTGTCTTCCAGCAGATTGTTTCTGTTTTAATATTTATATCTTTGGTTCATTTTGATTTTAGCTTAGTGCATGGTGAAGATGGGTCTAGGAGTTCTTATTTAGGGCAATGAGTGGCTTTCTGGCTCCTGTCTTCTCTCCCCTTTCTGCTGCTGTTTGCTAAAACTTTAAAGGGTTTATGACACCATATTTTGTTCACAACATACGTTTTCCCACACACCCAAGGTGTAGTCCCAAGTGATCCATTCTCAGGCTTTTGTTTATCTCTCAACTTTATGCACTTTGTAGAGCAAATATATCACCTGTTAAGGTCAGTGGGATCTGAATAATTATTATCAGGGGGCCAGATTCTGTGTGTGTACATGTATGCAAAAGAAAATTCAGTATTTACACTTGTATTTCAAACCATAGCCCCTATTCTTGTCACTGAGAGTAAAAGTTTCCTAAAGCCTTTGAGTTAATTTTTCCTGCCTTCAGCTGTCACTCCTGTGAAGTTCAGTGGCAACTCTTATTGGCTGTATCTCCTGAATTCATTTTTGCATTGGCCCATTCTTGTCTGTCTTGTGTTCTGCTAAGATGACCTGGAATTATCCCTTAGATCTTATTTATCCTCACATTAAATTCTGCTGGTACTGTATTGTCCAATAAAGGTGGCTGGCTGTATGTTGTAATGAATAGCATTGCTTTCCTATTTGTGGTTCAGATCAATCCCAAGCCCTGATGATGACCTTCAAGATCTAAGGTCATCCATCATCCATTTTACAACTACTGTCTACTCCTTCCAGCTCACTTCTGTGTGCCACTCACCTAATGCTTAC
>NW_004524647.1:3597799-3603918 GCF_000260255.1 Octodon degus
GTGGCCAGCTCAGCCCACCAGGGGGCGGGGCTGGCTGGCATGTGGTGCTGGGGGATTGAACCGCGGTCCCTGTGCTTTGCTGAGCTTGTTCCAAGTAGGTGCTTTAGACCACTGAGCCATCTCACCAGCCCTATTTATGATGTTTACTTTCTGCTGGGAACATAAATTTTAGTATGTAAGTTTTACAAAGACAATTCAGAGCTGGACTAGTCAACTGGTGTTTAGAGTCACCTTCTTAGCTTTGATGTGCATGTAGTTCACTGTAAATGGGGTGGTGTATGTTAAGGAGGGATAATTTGACGTTGATGCCCAAGGGGGATCAGATAGATGCAGACAGTTCTGGGTTTTCTGCAGGCCACTTGACTAGGTTTTAATAGGTTGGGGTAGGCTGGTGAAACAGCCTGAGGTGCCCAGTGGCAAGGTAAGCATCTTCCTTGTTCCATTTAAGCATCCTGTGGAGGGAAGCTTGGACATGGCACTTGATACTTTTCCAGAGGTCTATGAAAGATTTGAGTTTCCTTAAAAAAAAGTCTATCCAGTGCGGGAAGATGGCTCAGTAGAATAAGCACTTGCAAGGGTCTGAGTTCAATCCCCGGTTCCGCAAAAAAAAAAAAAAAAAAATCTATCCATACTCTTTTGTTCCAACATTTGCATTCCCGTGGGGGAAGGAAAGCAAAGGAAACAAAATGGAGTCCTGAGAATGAGGTCTGAATATGGTATCTTATCATGGACTCTCTGTGGTCACTTTCCTGAGAAGGAAGGAGTCAGTTTTAAGATTTGTCCTCTCTGGACTTAGCTTGGAATTGTCTCTACTTGCAACGTTCTGGAGCTGATTTTGGGTCATTAACTGCTCTGGAATATTTTCTGACAGTATTTCAATTAAAAAGAAAGGGTTTCCAAAATCAAATAAAGCAAACAAATTTATAACTATAGGGAAAGTGGAGCTTACTTCTGTATCCCTTAGTTCTTTTATTGTTTACTTTAAAAAAATTTTTTTTAATTTGTTTTTATTTATTTATTTTATTTTGTGTGTATGTGGCCAGCTCAGCCCACCAGGGGGCGGGGCTGGCTGGCATGCGGTGCTGGGGGATTGAACCGCAGTCCCTGTGCTTTGCTTTGCTTAGCTTGTTCTAAGTAGGTGCTTTAGACCACTGAGCCATCTCACCAGCCCCAGTTGTTTAATTTTTTAAAAATTTTAATTTTTTTATTTTAAAGAGAATAGAACAAAAACAAAGACAAAACCAAAGCAGCACATAAACAATAAAAATGATACAGAATTTCAAAACAAGATATGAAATTAACAATGGTTGTTTTATTACATATTGTTATCTTCAAAGTAGTTGCTCAGATTATCAGATATAGACATGCAAAATTGATCAATTAAACATTAACTGTTCCTTTCAATAAACCAATATAAATTAGTATAATTGTCTATCTTGTGTCTATAAATATATATATATGTATTATTAGATAGGTATCTTGTGTTTATATATATTTTCTTTCTTTCTTTCTTTCTTTCTTTCTTTCTTTCTTTCTTTCTTTCTTTCTTTCTTTCCTCCTTTCCTTCATTCCAGTTGTTCCTTCCCTTTGAATGCTTTCTTTTCTTTTCTTTTTATTTGTGTGTGTGTGTGTGTGTGTGTGTGTGTGTGGCCAGCTCAGCCCACCAGGGGGGGGGGCTAGCTGGCATGTGGTGCTGGGGGATTGAACCACGGTCCCTGTGCATTGCTGAGCTTGTTCTAAGTAGATGTTTTAGACCACTGAGCCATCTCACCAGCCCTTTCTTTTCTTTCCACATCATCTATTGTACCTTTCAGATTTTATTTACTCTTTCAGGTTCTTACACTAGGGAGACAATACTATGTTAACACATGTGAGTCTTGTTTATTTCACTTATGAGTATGGTCTCTAGTTGCATATATATATACTTATAAAAGCCTCGAGTTTTTCTTTTTTTAAAACTTGAATAATTTATTCTAACAAAAGTATAAAGTATGGAAAATTAATCATTTCAAAGAATAGCATTTCCCACTTGCAGAATTCAATTTTTAGCACATTGGAAAAAGAAACAGAGTTAAGACATGTGGCCATACAGGCTCCAGAGCTACCCACAGAATCTTAAGTGTGTGCGGCTCGTGCACAGCACAATCATTTGGTTTATTCCTTTACATTTTGAGAGTGCCACAAAACGTAATAGAGGAAGAAGGTGTCACTGAATTCATGGTTGGTGGTTAGAAGAGGGGATAGAAATGCTGAGACAGACGAGGTCACAGGCTTGCTGCAGAGGTCAGGTGGACAGCCCGAAGGTGCTGACGATGCAGTATATGGTCTTCTTCTCCCATCGCATGGTGCAGCTCCATCCATATTGCTGTCCCAGAAGCAGGAACTTACCATGTGTAGCCCAGCTCCATGCTTGTGCATAACTACACAGGTCACAATGTACTTAAGTGGCTTTCCCAGCTTAGTGAGCTGGCTTAGAGTGTGCTCTACTACCTTGGTGGTCCACTGATTGACTTTGCTGTGCTGGTAAGTGTTGCCGCTGATGGCACTCTCTGTGGCCTCTTTTACAGTGTTGCTCACTTCATTAACAACAAAAGCAGCCTCCTCAGAACCCTGGTAGTCTTCCCTCTTTGCTCCTGCGAGTTCACCTCTGCTGAGTTTATCTTTCTTTATAGCTGAGTAATACACCATTGTATAAAAATATCACATCTTTTTTAATCTATTCCTTAGTTGATAAGCATTTGGGTTTTTTCCAAGAATTACCCACGGCAGATTGTGCTGCTGTAAACATGGTTTCTTTCTCTCTTTCATGGACTCTGTATGGTCACTTTCTTGAGGAGGAAGGAGTCAGTTTTAAGATTTGTCCTCTTCGGACTTTGCTTGGAATTGTCTCTACTTGCAACATTCTGGAGCTGATTTTGGGTCAGCTCATATATTGCACATATATTGCTATAGTACCCTTTCAGTTCTTCTGGAAAAATACCCAAGAAGAGAATTGCTGACTGAATAGGATCTTTAATTCTAGTTTTTTGAGAAATCTTCACTCTGATTTCCATAGCAATTGTACCAGTCCACACTCCCACCAGTAGTGGAGAAGGGTTCCTTTTCCCCCACAGCATCTCCAGCATTTGTTCCTGGTTGATTTCTTGATGATAGCCTTTCTTTCTGGGGTGAGATGGAATCTCAGTGTTGTTTAAATTTGTATTTCTCAAAAAAAAATAAATAAATTTGTATTTCTCAAATATATATATATATATATATATATATATATATATATATATCCCAAGACTTGGATATTACAAACTGTCCCACTGTAAACATGGGTGTGCATATGTTGTTGTAGTATGACGCTTTTCTTTTCTTTCTGAATGACACCAGGTAGGGGCATAGTGGGGTCAAATGGAACCTCTAGTCCTAGTTTTTGAGGACTCTAAACACTGATTTCCATAATGGTTGCACCAGTCTACACTCTTACCAACAGTGGAGAAAGGTTCCTTCTTCCCACAGCCCCTCCAACATTGTTATTGGTTGATTTATTAATAATAACTTCCTTCTGGGATAGAATGACCAGTGATGTTGAACATTTTTTCATGTATTTGTGTTTCTACTTCTTCATCTGAGAAGTGTGTATTCATCTCAGGTGCCCAGTTTTGGATTGGGTCTTTAAATCTGGGGGAGAGGGGTTCTGATTTTTTTGAATTCTTTATATGTTCTAGATAGTAATCCTTTGTCTGAGGAACAGATGGTAAAAATTGTTTTTTCACATTGTGGGTTGTTTCTTCACTACTACATTGGTGGTTTCTCTTGCTGTGCAAGTAGCTATGTAGTTCTTGAACTCACTTTGCAGCTTAAGTAGAAATCCTCCTGCCTCAGCCTGTCAAGTGCTGGGATCACAGGCATACACCACTAAGCCTGGCCCAAAAGGATCTGAGACAGGTTCTCCCTGCATAGATAGGCCAGGCTGACCTTGAACTAACTATGTAGCTCAAGCTATCCTCAGCGTCGTAGTGGTCTTCCTGCCTCTGCCTTCTGAGGGCTGGGATTATTGATGGGTTAGTTTTAAAGGCATATTTCAGACTCAGTTTGCCAGACAAAAATAATTGCTTTTAATTCCCCTAAGAACTGTGTTGTAGTCTGAATAATTCAAGGATGTGATATGTCTATCCAATTGAGTTATCTTTAATTTGTTCTTTTATGTCAGTGAAATAAATTTCCTTCATATAAACTGGAAGTAAAAGAAGATGGAAGTTAAAAAAAATAGTGTGTTCTGGCTTTAGAGAGGTTTGTTATTAAAATGTCTTAATAAATTGTTCTCTTTTTTTTTTTTTTTTGAAAATACAGTTCCATTTCACCTCCAGAGAAAAAGATTAAAAATTGTTCTGATGCTTTAAATACAGATAAGAGTTTTAAATCAAAGGAATGCCTAAGCAAATGATTTAAAGTATGATAAATATTTATACATGGGACCAAAACAAATAGGGACCAGGGTCTCTGCAAAGGGAGTAAAAATGCAGACCTATCAGAATGCAAGCGACTGTCAATACTAACCTAAAGGAAGATTTAGTAGTTAAACATGAACTTATAAGCCACATTTTTGTCTAGCTATGTTTTGGAATTCCAACCTTTTCACTAGCTTTCTGCATACAAAGGTCAGATAACCATTCTGTTCCCTTAGAGACCGAAAGACAAAAACAAGCTAGGTAGGATAAAGCAAGAAACCAGGAGCTGTTTATGGGAGAAGAAAATTGCAAGGGGTACTCTAAATTCACCAGTCATACAAATAATCAAAAAAATTATGCTGAGCAGATGAGAATGTACTGAGAAAGGAATTTCGGTGGATTTTAAAAATTTATTTCAAAGACACAGTAAGACTTGGCTGAAAAAAACTGAAGTGCTTCCTGCCCTCTTCTAAATGTAAAGAACTATACATATCTGTGATATCACACTGACCAGAATTTCATTGAGAGCTTTTCATTAGCTTTTAAATTTTTTGCTATGTGTCAGGACAGGTTCAGTAACTTATTGCAAACAGAAATTGTGAGTCAGGATGAACCAGACTAAAAAAGCAGATTTAAAGCACTTGCTTAGACAGATGCAGTGGCTGGGGTTCAATCCCTAGCCTGCCATGCTGGCCCTGCCCCCAGGGTACGCTGATTGAGACTTGGCATGGTGGTGTGTGCTTTTAATCCTGGTGCTTGGGAGGCTGAACACAGGAGGATCACTAGGAGTTCGATCTATGTAGTGAGACCCTGTAGACCCTTACTAAAAAACAAAACAAACAAACAAAAAAAGCCCAAACCAAAACAACAAAAACAAAGTGGAGCAGGGGCTGGTTGAATTGTAGGAGTTGAAGTAGCAGTGGTAGTGGAGTCAGAGAAGCCATGGGCATTCTGGAAGTTACTGCAGAAGTTCTGAAATGTATGATCCAAAATTTGTCCTTAGAAACAAGCTAGGACAGACTAGAAAGCAAAGGACCATTATTACACCAGGTGGTTAGGGATTATGTGCAGTAGTGTCTTCAGTCATCCATGAAAATACGAGATGCCTGCAGCCACAGATCTGCTCATCTGTGACACCAGGCAGGTGATACTAGGATGTAAGTCTTCCAGCACCAGCCAAGCCAACAGAGGTTAAGACAATACAAGCCCTTTGTAGATGGAGGCTCTAATTAACCCAGACATCCCTAAGTGCTTGGCACAGTCCAATATAGAATTCTGCTTAATATCTTGCAGGTATTGTGTTCTCAGACTTTTGAGAAGGTGTTTCCACTTTGGAAACAAAGCCAAACATAAAACAAGATGCGAGGGGAACCTCATCCAACTTTTTGTTTTAGGGACCCCAAGCAAAATTTTACTTAAATAAACATTGTCTAGTTGGAACCACAAATCCACCAGTCTGTGCAGCACCATCACCTGCCTTGAACAGTAGGCTTATAGAGTACAGAATTATGTCATGTGTGTTCCTATGGGCTCATTCTTTTTGCAAATGATTCAGGAAGACAAGATGAAGGAAAAAGATCAAATAGGGTTCAATAGTAGTCACAAAACATTCTAAATTGTTCTTTCCCTCTAGAACAACTTTGCAAAGTGTTTTCTGCCAATCTAATTTTTTTTTTAAATTTT
>NW_004524647.1:3604018-3608404 GCF_000260255.1 Octodon degus
GAGGCCAGCTCAGCCCACCAGGGGGCAGGGCTGGCTGGCATGTGGTGCTGGGGGATTGAACCGCGGTCCCTGATGCTTTTGCTAAGCTTGTTCTAAATAGGTGCTTTAGACCACTGAGCCATCTCTCCAGCCCCTAATTTTTTTTTTTAAAGAGGAAAAGAGACAAGAAGAGTCCTACCACTACTCCTTGAAGGTCCCCACGACAGAGATTAAATCTCTGCCAGCATTTTGTGAGAGGTCCAGGATCCTAGCTGCAGGAGGCTTGGAGTGGTGGTCACTGGGCCGGCCAATAAAGGAGAGCCCATATTGGTGGCAAGTTCTGTAGGAGAGAGTTCTTGTGTGTGCTTTTTGGCTGGACCTATGAATCCTAATTAATGTAAGCCATTTAATAAGAGAAAAGCAAAAAAGTTTTATTAATTTTGGATGTACATGGGCCCTTTCCCAAGAAAGAAAAATACAAAGAAATGTCCAAAGCTTGATACTTTTTAAGACAAAAAACAGTATATTTTTGAAGGAATGAGAAGACAAATGGCTACCTGGAGTAAGGAAATGAATTCTAAGGATATTAAGAGATATACTGAGGGGAGGGATGTAGAAGCTAGAGGAAGATAAAAATCACTTCAGAGTTTCTCTATACAGGTTTACTGCAGCCCCAGCCAGTTTCTGATGATCAAGGCTATTTTCTAGCATTAGTGTGTGAAGACCACCCCACCCCAAAGAATCCTGTGTCTTGCTGCATGTAGGGGAAATACAGGGCAAATGGCACTTTTGAAATTTACAGGTTCTGAAAGTGATTTCAATGTGAAATAACCAATATAGCAGTCTGGCATATGTTGAGATGTCACATATTTAACCCTTTCATCGTCAAAAATTCATATTTTCCAGAGACTGGTAGTTGGAGCTGCAGGAACCTGAACAAACAATCTGAAGTAAACTTTATCTTTCACAAGCTCCTGCCTACCCTCAGTGTCTGCTGTGTTTCATACTTGTTTAAATATCTGTTGAATGCGTTTGCATTTTTCTTGCTTTTGCTTCCTCATAGACAGGCTGTGGCACATTCTAACAACTGGACTTTGAAATCTCTAAGGAACACAGTGAAACTGACTGCAAGCCAACACTGCAGTTGTGAAACTGTCTTTATATATGCGGTGGCTTTTGCATCATTAGTAAAATTGAAAGCATAGGGGATGGTCAGACAGTCATGTATCATTGTAATATTATTGAATACTGACCTTTTAGGTTTCTGTGCTGGTCCTTCAAAGTATAGTTTAGTTCTTTAGATCAGGTCGTGGAGATTTTCTTTCCAGAACTACCACTTTCCATGTGATGCCTTGGTTTCCCTCAGAAAAAATGGGACATAATCCTGCCTGCCTCATGGGTTTCTTCTAAGACTGAAAGACTCAATGCTATAAATCACATAATAGCTGCTCAGTACATACTAGCCATCAATTCTGTTGTCATGGTAAATTATTACCTCTTGCATGTAATAATTTTATAAATAGGCAACCATTGATTTTTTTTTTTTTTTTTGAACTGGGGATTGAACTCAGGCCCTTGCACTTGCCAGGGAATTGCTTATTCTACTGAGCCATCTCCCCGGCCCCCAGCCATTGATTTTTAAAACATAGAACATTTGAGCTGTGTTCTATGGTGGAGACATAAAGCATTATTCTTTATAATGAGAATGTAACTTACAAAAAATTTTATTTGGAAAAAAAGCCTTCCAAGAAGTTGGCATTCTTTTTTTAATTTGACCTGATTGTAGCAGGAAAAGCAGACATATAGGTGGCTGAACACTTTTGATGTTTGCTTGCATAACATTTACATCTCACTGTTGGTTTCAGAAGTCTAAGAAATTTCTGAAGTTAATAGCTTTTACTGTATTTGCAAATAAAAGCATTTGTAGAAACATTCAATATTGAATTCACTAAAACACCTAATGTAAATTAAGTGCTTAAAAATTTCATTTTAATAATATTTATGACCTGTTCTTAAGGCAATATGTTGTACAGCAACTTGGAATTCAGAAAAAACAAAGAAAAAAATTAAAACCCTATTTAATTTTCAAAGTGTGGATGTTAACAGTTTGGTATATTTTTTTTCAATGATAATAAATCCTGATTTATTTATTTTTCCTCTAAACATAGTTAAAAGTTTACACAGTTAGAATTTTTCTGCTCTCAGATATTGTTAGATTTCTTTTTTTTTCCCATAATTTTATTGAGAAACAAATAGCAATGAGACAGTTTCAAACCAAATTGGTAGGACAATTTCAATAATTAACACATTGCATACATTTTTCCTAGTGGTTAATTGCTGTACAAGATGCAGGCATGATATCCTATTTACAAACACTATTAGAACAAATCCCTCTATTCATTAGGAGAATGTAACTATATATCCTAACCATTTTGAATACACAGATACAAAAGGGACATTCATCTGTATCCCCTTATTTTGTTAAGTTCCGTTATTTGAATATTATAGGTGTGTTATACAGTAGTTCATAATACTATTGGGTCTTCCACTTCACTGGCAATGTCAGAAATTGTTGACCTGAGTCCCCTACAGCTCAACATAACAGCATGGCTTTACTTCTTATACTTCGTTTTTACACTTTTCTGCTGGATGGTTAAGACCAAGGTAAAGCAGGACCAATGCAACAAGCGTTGTAGCTTTTGGGTCTGATAAGGTCAGTGAAATCCTCTCAGGATTTATCCTGAGATCCTGTACCTCATATTGTAGAACCTTTGTCAGTGTCAGCCATATGGATGAGTCATGGTCACTGCTTGGCCAATGTGCTCTCTGTGAAAGCCTGAGAGAAAGTTTTCTCACCATGTGACTCTCCTTAGGCACACTCTACATCATCGATCACTTTCCTCTTTGGCCCCATAATCTCCTTGATCAGAAAATGTGGGACACTACCGAGTTATATGACATTACAGTACAAGTTGTCATATGTCCTGAGTCTTAAATGACCTTGGAAGGCTAGGGCCCAAATGTTGGCTTTCCTTGAAGCCCTCCATTTTTTCTAATTTTGGTCTGCAAGCTTAGGTTATTAACCCTCCAGAAGAGAAGCTTATTGTTATTACCATACAACCTAGGCTGTTAAGCTTAACCTCACTATCTGTCTGCATATCAAACATCTTAGGCATAACATGGAACAGGTATTTTTCATCAAGTATTGATATGTTGAACCTTAGGTCCCCACAGAATATGATGAAAAAACATTTAAAAATTAGAATATATTTTAAAAAATAGGCATAAAGAATTATATACTTCTTGGGGCCAGGGAGATGGCTCAGTAGAATAAGTGCTTGCCTGGCAAGTGCAAGGGCCTGAGTTCAGTCCCCAGTTCCACCAAAAACAGCAACAACAACAACAACAACAACAACAAAAAAAAAAGCAGAATTATATACTTCTTATGTTTACACATAAGTCCAAAAATCTAACCATATACAACCTTGAAGCAGGACAGTCCCACAACATTCTTTTTCCTGTCTCTTGCCTTCATTCACCACCCCCTTCTTTTTGAACCATCATCTACCCGAGAGACAGCACAGCAGCAACTGGCATGTCATGACAAGCAGCCCATATTCAGAAGACCAGAATGACAGGCACACCAAGCATGAAACTACTATTACAGATTATCATCTTCAGTGCAGTTGCTTAGTTCCCAGGTATCAGTATATATAGTTAGTCAGGGTGAGAATCTTTCCAATTAACTGCTAGATTCAAAAATCTTCTGGAGATTCTCAGGATCATTGCCTTGCCCATCTTGTACATATAACTGTATGGCTTGTCACTGTCATGTTTCCTGGCTCTTCTCCTTTTCCTCTCTTAATTACTTAGTACTCGAGTTCCTGCTTTCCTTTTACTTCTTTATACCTATTTGTATTTCTTCTTTTGAGTTCTTATACTAGGGAAACTATATGATATTTACACCTGTGTGTCTGGTTAATTTCATTTATGAGTATATGTTCAAGTGGCATCCACTTCATTATAAATGCTTCGAGTTTTACCATTCTTTTTTCCCCCATAATTTTATTGATAAACAAATAGCAATGAGACAGTTTCAAATCAAATTGATAGGACAGGGGCTGGAGAAATGGCTCAGTAGTCTAAAGTACCTACTTGGAACAAGCTTGGCAAAGCACAGGGATTGCGGTTCAATCCTCCAGCACCACATGCCAGCCAGCCGCGCCCCCTGGTGGGCTGAGCTGCCCCCCCCAAATGTTAAAATTAAAAAAAAAATTTCAAATTGATAGGACAGTTTCAATAATTAACACATTGCATACCTTCTTCCTAGTGGTTAATTGCTGTACAAGATGCGGACATGATAACCTAACACCATTAGAACAAATCACTCTATTCATTAAGAGAATG
>NW_004524647.1:3615834-3624297 GCF_000260255.1 Octodon degus
TGTGTTAGTGTCCTCTGCACTTGTTATGGTTGGGCTTGGGTTTTGAGATTGCATTTTGCTCCTTCTCATTGTCATTTTGTGTAGTACTGTCTTCTGACCTTTGTTGTAGATTTTTGGCGCAGTTATAACATTAGCATGTATTGAATTTCAGGTGCAGATCTCCAAAGTTTGGATTTATCCAGTTGTGCCTGGCTTGGGTCTGGCTGCTGTTCTCAGCTCCTTCCTGCTGCTGCTCTTGCGGGGGGAGGTGAACCTGTTGTGCCCCTCTGGCAAGATGTTCTGCTCCTGGACTAGCTGGGTGGTTCTGTCCCCCACACTCTCTGCAGGGATTGCAGCTTCAGTGTTTCACCCCAGGCCTGTAGTCCAGTCCTGATATGGGTCTAGAGGGGATAAGGTGAAGTAGGGGGGAGAAGCAGCTCTCCCACACACTCACTGGTCCCGGGGTAGGACTGGATCTGGGTGTTCCCTGAATGCTGCAGAAATTTCTACTCGGTAGGCAGGGCAAGGGTACTACAGAGTGCTGGGGGTATCCCAAGGGGGTGAGAGAGGGTCTCACCCATGCTGCACCTGGGCTGGGACCGGTAGGTCCCGCTGGTGTAGGGTAGCTGGAAGCTCTCCCACACACTCACAGGTCCTGTGTTAGGACTGGATCTGGGGGTTCCTGGGATGGGGCAGAAATTCCTACTGGACTGGCGGGATGGGGGAGATGCTGTGGAGTGGTGGGGGGTGTCCTAAGGTGGTGGAAGAGGGTCTCACCCATGGTGCGACTGGGCAGGATCGGCAGGTCCTGCTGGTGCAGGGTAGCTGGATGCTCTTCCACACACTCCCTGGGCCTGGGCTAGGACTGGATTTGGAGGTTCCCGAACATGGCAGAAATTCCTAATAGGCGGGTGGGGTGGGGGAGGTGCTGCGGAGTGGTGGGGGGCATCCCAAGGGGGTGGAAGAAGGTCTCACCCATGCTGAGCCTTCGCTGGGACTGGTAGGTCCCTCAGGCACGGGGTAGCCAGAAGCTCTCCAGTTTGGTATATTTTTAATGTATATATATGTATACTTAGAATTTAATTTGGAATTATATGCCTTTTTATGTAGCCTCTATTTTTCATTTGCTAACTAACTCTGTCATTAGTGTTATTTTACCTTGATCCTGAAAAAAAACTAAATGATAGTCTCCTATGTGGATATTCTAGGACTCATTTAGTCAATTGTGTGCTATGGGAAATTTAGGATTACTGCTTGGTTTTCACTGTGGTAAACATTCAGGAGGCCAAATCTATCCATGGTGCAGTGTGTTTGTCATGTAAGTGGTGCTCCAGCCACTGGGGTCATTCTTTTAATGATTTTCCAGTAATACCTCCTTTAATTTTCTATTGCTTCATTCACTGTTGAGGATGATCCTGTTTATCCACCTCCAAATCTTTAGCAATTGTTATTTCCTTGTGAATTATCTGCTTAGGACTCTTAAATTTGGTCTAGGAAATTGGTCTTTTGTCTAAAAGGCATGTATTTGTGAAGGAGTGTCAACCCTTTGTCAGATGTTGTATTTTCTTGCTGGAGTTGTATGATCATGGCCTGTTTAAGAAGTATTTATTGAATATATAACTGATAGTATTTGAAAGAAACATTTCTTTATTCCCTTGTAAATCAATTCTTTATGTTTTTCTCTTCCATCATCTCTATAAATATGAATCAGATAATTTAGAGATTATTGAATGAAAGGTATAGGCAGAGTTTTGTATTCTGTCTTATAAGATTTACATAAGGGGCCTCGGAGATGGCTCACTAGAATAAAGGGTCTGAGTTCAATCCCTGGTTCCACCAAAAAAAATAAATACATAAAATAAAGATACAAAGAGTTATATATCTCATTCTGATAAAACTTTGCCTGGGAAATGCAGTTCAGAAATGCCTTTCCCAGGTAGCTCATACATATTCAAAAAAAGCTACCATCTATAATTGCTTGATTTTGCTTCTTTTCCTAACCTGCTGCCAATATAATAGTTATTATTTATCCAAGAACTGAGTTGGTTAACAAGACACCCAATAGATTTTCATGACCCCATAGACACAAGCCATATGTGAACACTTGAACTGTCCTCATACTTTTTTTTTTTTGCTTATGTCCTATGGATTACACCCAGGACCTTCTCATTGAGGTACATACTTAGCACTTTTCTACATTTTATTTTAAGATAGGGTTTTGCTAAGTTGCCCATCAGGCTAGGCTTGAACATTGACCTTTCTGCCCCAGACTTCCAGAGTGCTGGGATTATGGGCATGTGCTACCATACCTGGCTTGTTTTTATAGACCCTCTTCCCAGTGCCCTGCCTTCTTCACTGTCATCCTGGGAGGGACAATCCTTCAAGATAACTCTTTGGGTACCTACCTTTTCCCTATCTCTTAGAAAACTGCTTCTTTAGGCTCTTTGGGGCTCTTTCCTCTTTGGCCTTTGTTCAGCACACTTATTGAGTCCTCTCAAGTTGTCAGCTCTGACAGGAACTCTGTCCCCCAGGCCACACTTGAGAAAATCAGTGGTGTGCATCCCCTTTGGGCTAGCATTCCAATTATTGCATCACAAATATTGAAGCACCTGTACATGCTAAGCCATCGAGCTACAAAAATGAACAAAATAGAGATTGTGAATGAAAGCGTCAAGTACCTTTTGGGAATTCAGAAAAGTAAGCATGCAGTGGCATTCTTAGGGATAAATACTCCAAGGCTTGTTTCATAGTGTTGTAAAAAGGATTAGGGCAGAACCTGTGGCCCCGTGTCCTAGCCACTTGTATATGAAGGCTTCAGAACTATGCCTCCTCATCTTATTGCATTGTTTTAAGAAGTTGGAAGAACCATGAACTCAGGCTTGCTTGTGTCATTGTGGTATAGTGGTCTAGGACAGCAACTTGACTGTGGCCACATTGTGAAATGACATTAGCAGATGCTTGGGCAAATAACTTGAGCCCTCCTGAGCATCACTTTCCATGTTTGAACAGTGAAGACAGTGCCTCCTTATGGCTTTGATGAGGGTAGTCATGGTGCCAGTTATAGGGACGGTGCTTACTACCTGTGGGATTTATGTTGTTTCATGCATAGAAACATAATGAGCAATGAATCAATGGCATGCTGTAGCCAAAGATGAGGTCAGAAGAGAGCTTGGAAAGAAAGTCTTCCCAGACTGTCTAGTTCTTTGTTGGTGAGAGGTGTTGCCAGGGTGTGCTCTCAGAAGGTAGGTGGCGCCAGAATGAACAAACTCCCTCTTTAGGTGCTCAGCAACACAAATGTGAAGGGAATGTGCCCTGCACGGGCCTGGCAGCAAGCCTCTTTTCTCTGCTGGAATGGACCCAGCACTTTATGCAGAGCTGTTAAAAGAATCTGGCAATCAGGTTCTTAGGAATGGCAACTTCTCTTTGGCCATCAGAAAGTATGATGAAGCCATCCACATTCTCCTGCAGTTATACCAGTTGGGGTGAGTGTTTGGATTTTTCAATCAACTTTTTAAGTAAATGACAACTCTATGTTTTCTTTTCTTTTCTTTTCTTTTTTTTTTATTGTACCACTTTGCTTTTGTTTCCTTTCTGCTTCGTATCTTGTTTATCTTCTCTGCATTTTTGGCTCAGAAACTGAGCAGAAATTAGTAGAAGAAAGGAAACAGAAAGTAAAACAGAGGATTGTTGATAAAAATAACAGAACTTCCCCTTCTGCCTGGTCAGGGAATCAGAATTCCGGGAGTGACTGAACTCAGACTTCCTTGTCATTCCTTTTATTGTCTCAGTTTTCTATGCCACTTACCTCCTAGTCACAGGGGCATACTACCCAGGCATTCAGGTTCCTTTTCCATTTTCTAGTCCCTTCAGCTTCAGGAAAACTGTTCTCAAGCAGTGTAGTGTCATGCCAGTCTTAGAAATGACTGAGGACCCCAGAGGTTATAGGTTTCTCTAGATTGTAGATATTAATATAGTCTGAATCAGAACTTAAACTGATAAACATTAAAATATATAATTTATTAAAAGTACCAATAATAGATCTGTTATGTTTTCACAGAAAAATAGGCAAATTTTTCTGTTTTCTTTTTTTCTGTGTTCACTTTCTTTATTTTATTTTATTTTATTTTTTTTCAAAGTTTTATTGATAAACAGCAATGAGACAGTTTCAAATCCAATCGGGAAGTACAGTTTCAACAAATAATACACTGCATACATTCTTCTCAGTGGTTAATTGCTGTACAAGATGCAGACTTGTGATCCTACTTACAAACACCATTAGAAAAAATCATTCTATTCATTAAGAGAATGCAACTATATATCTATCCCAACCACTTTGAATACACAGATACAAAATGGACATTCATAGTTATACCCCAATTTTTTTTAAGTTCCGTTGTTGAATATTATAGGTGTGTAAACTCAGCAAAATATTCTAAAAGAGTACAGAAGCCCATAATATCATTGGGTCTTCTGTTTAACTGGCAATGTCAGAAATTATTGACCTGAGTCCCCCACAGCTCAACATAACAACATGGCTTTACTTCCTATATTTCATCTTCATACTTTTCTACTGGATGGTTAAGACCAAGGTAAAGCAGGACCTGTTATTTTATTTTTTTTACTGGGAATCAAATCCATGACCTTGTGCTCGCCAGGCAGGCACTTGTGCCAGTGAACTATATCTCCTCTTTGTTTTTCTTAAAGTTTTAAAGGATTATTAAAAATGAGCATGAAACCATATCTTAAAAACTACATAATTTTTTATTTATTTATTTTTTGGCAGAACTGGGGATTGAACTCAGGTCCTTGCACTTGCTAGGCAAGTACTTATTCTACTGAGCTATCTCCCCGGACCTCAATTTTTTATTTTTTAAAAATACAAAATAGGGGGCTGGTGAGATGGCTCAGTGGTCTAAAGCACCTACTTAGAACAAGCTTAGCAAAGCACAGGGACCACGGTTCAATCCCCCAGCACCACAGGCCAGCCCGCCCCGCCCCCTGGTGGGCTGAGCTGGCCACACACACACACACACACACACACACACACACATAAATAAATAAAAAATAAAAAAAAATAGTAAGAAAAGGCATGAGAAATGATACAAAATTTCATTAAGCATAGTGATAGGAATTCAACAGTGGTTGCTGTATTGCATGGTGCTATCTTCAAATTACTGTAGTTGTTTAGGTTACCAGATATAAACCTGAAAAATTGGTTAAAAAGCAAAACAACACCAACAAAAAAGTTATAAGAAATTAAAAAGCAAAAAATAAATAAGTGAAAAGGTAAATGTTGTGAAAAGAGTGCAACTCCCCTCAATGTTTGTCTCAGTGGAAGACATCCCTTCTTCCATCTATGTTTGTGTTCAGTGTCTTGTGATGTCACACACTGTAATCTCTGGGAAAGTCCCCTTATGTTTATGCAGGAACAAGTGTGACAGGCGCATGATGTCTTGGTATTTATTGTTCTATTAGTTTCCTGTAGCTGCTGTAACAAATTACTACAAACTTAGTGGCTTTAACCAATTTAACTTTGTTCTCTTCAAGTTCTGGAGATTAGAAGTCTGAAGTGAGCCTTATGGGCCTAAAATCAAAGTGTTAGCAGGGCTGCTCTTTTGTGGAAAGTCTGAGAGGAGATTCTGTTTACTTGCCCTTTTCATCTTTGAGTGACTCCTGGTTTTCTTGGGCTTTGGCCCTTTTCTTCCAGTATTAAAATTCATTTTCCGATCTGCTTCTGTTATTGCACTGCCTTCTCCTTTACTGTAATAATGTTTCCCTGTCCTAAGGACTCTTGTGAGTGTATCATAATCCAGTATGGCCTCACCTTCTGGAGACCTGTAAGTTAATCATATCTGCAGAGACCTATCTGCCATGAAAGGTAATGTGATTTGGGGACCACTGGTCAACCTACTGTGACTATAAAAGTATTTTCACTTTGTGGTTTCCTAAATAGTTCCTGGGATCACAGAGGCTTCCAAGAAATAGTTGGGAATGGCTGTAGTAGGAGGAACAAAGAATGATATCTTTGGGGTGAACACAGCTTAATCTTTTACTGAGAAACACCACTGAATTACTGAAACATGGCTTTTATTTCCTATCGTCTGTCATCTTGGTGTGTGTATTGCAGTGTAATTGGCTTGTGCCTGTAATTTCTCTTGATCTGCCGAATTAATACATTAACATATCTACAAGATTATATCAGAGTTGGGCCTCTAGCTCCTTATTTAGGGCAAAACATTCAACTTTCTAAAGAGTCAGGGTTGCATAGAGGTTATGATTATAAACTGACCCGACACTATATTCATATGTCAGCTTCTCTGTTTACTACCGAATGAACACTGATGGGGCTTCTGCCTGGATTCCACACATTGCCTTTCCTGACACTGTCCCTTTGCTGTTGCCAGCACCATGGATTGGGGTGCATGTGATGAGGACAACAGGATGAGGCAGGGGACACCCCAGAGGAGGGGTGATACATAAACTAGCGCCAGATTAAGCCTCATCCCACAGCAAGTTCTGAAGCAAGATCTTATACACAGAGCTAGTTTTGCTTTGAGGTAAGGGGGCTAATCCTCTGGTTACCATATCAATCAGTCATTGGGCTGTAGGCTACCAGGCTGCTGGGGGTTGTCCTAAGAAGTAGGGCTAGATTAATGTGCTCAGGCTGGGGTAACAAACTACTATAGACTGGATGGCTGAAACAACAGGAATTTATTTCTCACAGTTCTGGGGTCTGGAAGTTTAGAATTGGCACTGGATGATTTGATTCCTCTGTGAAGGCTCTCTCATCTCCTCCGGGTCCTCATGAGATGGAGAGATTGAGCAAGTCTCTTGTAGAGACACTAAGCCCCTCATCAGGGCCCTACCTCAGGACCTTTTTAAACATAATTACCTCCCAAAGGTCCCATTTCCTGTTACAGTATTAGGGAGCTTTGACATATGAATTTTGGGGACACAGTGCAGTCCACAGCAAGGATGTAAGTTTCTAGGGGGGAGGGCAGCTCTCAGTGGGTTGAGGATAAATCTCTAGAGAATGCATGGGGTGCTGAGAGCCTCTACTTGCAAGCAACAGTCACTGCAGCTGGGAAGGACACTCAGATGCAGTCCCTTGGCATGGTGTCTGGGAAGGACAACATAGTTCCACCTACACTTGTGGCCGTGGCTCCCTTGCTAGTCACTACTGCCTGCCCCACTGCTTCCTATGTGCTTCTACCTTTATTTTTTAGCTAGAGGGATGATGAGCAGAGAAAGAGCCAAGCATGTGGAATGTTGAGGGTGGCAGCAATACTTCTGTTTTTATCTGTAATACTTAACTTTTCTACAGTGATTTGTATATTTGAAATATCAAATAAAAAAGAAATCATAAGCCTTGCCTTTCTCCTTTGTGTGTCTTATATTTAAGTGATGCTTGAGCTTCTCTCAACATTGTGCCTTATATTTTTTCTACAAAGCATTAATAAGGTATTTTAATAAGGAGAAGACAAGACAAAAACAAGTCTCAGTCTCACGTTTCTACCCCCATCACTCAGGACTGGCTTTTCCCTGCCTGTCGCTGCCAACTTCAACATTGTGGCCATGTAATAAAGGTCAGTTTAAATACTTTTTTTTTTTTTTTTTGGTGGAACCAGGGATTGTGCTTGCCAGGGAAGTGCTTATTCCACTGAGCCATCTCCCCAGCCCAGTTTAAAGACTTTTTTAAAAAAAAAGTCCGATTAAACCTTTTTTTAAAAAGATTAAACAATCAGGCTAGCAAAAAGGCATTCAGTACATACTTTTCTTATATCAAACAAGCTAATATTTCAATACAGTGTAACTATACAGGTTATATACAATATCTGTGCTCACAAAGCAAACACTGTCTAGCCTCAGAACTTATTTGAAAAAACATGATATTCATATTAATTACAATAACTAAAAGTGATTATAATGTTGAAACAGCACTCAGTTTTGTTAAAATTTGCAAATGTGTGTGTGAGACCAAGAACTGTGTTTCCTGTAAAATAATAGCCAGATACTAGTATATAAAATGCAAAGTTCTGACATTGTATACTTTTAAAGAAATAAAACAAAAATCCAAACCCATTTTTGTTACTGTCCAAAGCAAACATGCTAACTTAGCTATGGCTATTGTCACCAAGTAAAGCCATACTTGAATGAAATGATTGGGTTCAGAGCTGGTGAGCTGGGGACTGGCACAGTTGTACTGGTTCTAGGAGAGGGGTAGAGGACATAAAAACACCCACCTTTGTAGTTTACTTCACATTTCTTCCTTAGTGTTGTCTCCCTTGAGGGTTTAGCAAGATGCCAGTGCCCCAATATACTCAGGATTCTACTGGTGGCAGGGTGAAGTTGCCCCATGCTACCTTGCTACTGGGCTGTAGGTGAATATTGAAGCATGCATCGGCTACACAGAGCAGTCAGCACCTCACAGCAGCCAGCACTGGGGGACACAGTGGTGCAGGCTCACCTGGGGGACACAGTGGT
>NW_004524647.1:3624447-3643755 GCF_000260255.1 Octodon degus
ACCTGGGGGACACAGTGGTGCAGTCTCACTTGGGGGACACAATGGTGCAGTCTCACCTGGGGACACAGTGGTGCAGGCTCACCTGGGGGACACAGTGGTGCAGGCTCACCTGGGGGACACAGTGGTGCAGGTTCCACCTCAGCTGCTTGCACCAGAATGGACTGCTATTAAATGGAGTCAGGCTTGTTAGCCCTGTAAAATACTGAGCTACTTATAGCAGCAAATATGAAATTACAGAAACATAAATTTATTTAAAGCTCCATACCTGTTACATCAAAAACCATTTTTCCCTTTCAAATCTATCCTCATTAGCTGATACTAATTTCTTCTATCACTAAATTCTATGTGCTATGTATTTTAAAAATCTTTCTTCTTCCAACTTGGTGCTGGCACTAAACTCATTAATGTCTTAACTTTGGACGTAGGCAAGATTAGTAGCTGCCTCTCTACTTTAGAGAGCCTCCTCCTCCTGGCTTTATCTTTCCTTAGAGGCAGGAGTTTGGAGGGCTAGGGCCTCAGTCACCTATAGCTCTTGCCTGTCTGCTTTGGTCTACCCTGTGGATGCCTGGACCCTGGAGTTCCCTGCTCAGAGAACCTGCCCATGGAGGCTTCTTATCCGTAGCTTGTTCTGAGGGCTGGGCATGTAGATGAAGTGGTCATCTTCTGAGCGGTCCTTCCTGTGGTATTCTATATCCCCCTAGCAGCAGCATGTATGTGGAGTGGTTCACACCCTGTCTGGACTATAAAGACTCAGGGAACTGCCTTCCTCCCTGTCCTTAGATCAGCCACCATTTTTGAAACATATTCTCTAATAATCTCTAAAAGATTTGTTAAAGTAAGTTTTACAAAGATCAGTGGGAGATGGAACCAAAGTGCTGACATACGGCATCTGAAGGTGGGAGCAGAGGATTTGAGCGAAGAGATGGATTTGTGTATTGGAAGTGCTCTAGGCTCTCTAGTGGATCTAAAAAGCACAGATCTAACAGGCATAGCTCACAATTTTTTTTTTTTTGTGGAACCAGGGATTGAACTCAGGCACTTGTGCTTGCCAGGCAAATGCTTATTTTATTGAGCTATCTCCTAGGCATAACTGAGACTAGTTTTGGCATGAAAGCCTCTTCCTAATGGCAGCAGCCAGCTCCAGAATGGTGGCCTTCACGGTGTTTTTCGATCTGTAAAACAACTGCTTTACAGACCTCCCTTTTGTTCTTTCCACAGGGTTCCCCCAAGGGAGTTGGCTGTGCTGCTCTGCAGCAAATCCAATGCGTTTTACAGCCTTGGGAAATGGAATGAAGCATTTCTCACTGCCAAGGAGTGTCTCCAGTGGGATCCGACCTATGTGAAGGTATGGCATAATGACAGCTGGGCATGGTAGTGACTATCCTCTTCCTTCTAGTCTGCCTATTTTCCTCCCTTTATTTCTATTTGAAACATTTTATTAGATGTATTTGCAGTGCATGCAGTTTATAATCATCTTGGAGACTGGTTCCTCTATAAACTATGTTGGAAGAAAAAGTCAAGAGACATACACACACAAGAAAAGGGAAAAGAATGGAATGAAAATGGGGGTAAAATGAACAGAAGGAGGAAAACATCAAAAAATAAAAATAAAGTTTTCTATTGTTTTTGGGTACGTGGATATTTCTTATAGTCTAGGATTAAGGAGAAGACCTCAAACCAAAACACAGCTCTTCTCATGCTGTAAATCTGAGGTGAAGTCCTTCCCCACATCCCCAGAATGGTGCTGGATGCAGACCACCAACCGTGGGAACAGGGTGCCGTGTCACCTTCCAGCCTGCTCTCCCACTGCAGGAGGTGGATCCCTGCCCACCAGCTCAGCCCTCAGGGGACACCTAGCCTGCTTTCCAATCCTAGCTGACTCCCCTGGCTGCCCATCCCTCATCTACTCTGGGAATTTGGGGCCAAGGGGCTGCTCTGAGACCCAGGTTCAGACACTGAGCCCTTCCCTACAGTGGTATCCCTGACAGTCTGGTTCCATAATTGTGGCAGTGAGTGCTGGACCAGGCTCGCTCACCAAGGCTGCTCCAGAAGCAGTATCCACATTTTCCTTGCTAGTTCCAACCGCCACTGATCCTCTCAGTCTCAGGGTGGAGCGGTTCTCCACAAGTGAAAAGTTTTCATCTTCACTTTGTGTCCTGATGGTGACTGGCTTGCTGCTCTTGGCTGCGCAGCTTGCAGCAGACCACCTCCGTCCTCTGCTTCTGTGTTCTATTTCTTTTGTGTCATTTATCATCCTTCCCCGCTTTTCTCAGTTTCCTCCTGGTTCCTAGATAACCTTCCCTCCCTTTCATTCCTATCCAAGACACTTTTCCAAATTTTAGACACTGTACTGGAGAAGCTGAGTTATTGGCACATATTGCTCCACTATTTAAAAAAGTCCCTTTCTTCTTTTAAAATGGACTTGGCAGGAGTGCTTTAACACTCTCTGTCCTTCAGAGTCCCCTAGGGCCTGTGGGTCTGATCTAAAGAATAGTAAAAATAGTGATTGCAAGTGTAGAAATGTACTCACTGGGGAGAGTTAGAGCTGGCCTCCTGGCAGATAAGAGTACAGTGAGATCCTGGAGTTCATTGTGTGCTGATGTAATTATGCCCAAGTTCATTATCTGTTTATGTTCCTTGTTGTCTGTTTTGTTTTAACAAAGCTTTATTTCCGATGTTGGTGGGTAGATGACAAAATGCCAGCTCTTCAGAAAGCATTTCTTACAGTAGAAATCAATTCCTTTGGAAGGACCAGGGAGGTTCCATAGACAAAGACCTCTTAAGGTCATTAACAAAGGTCAGCAAGTAATCCTTTGATGTCTTTAGGTAGAATGCTCTAAATGCCTGTTCTCCAAGGCAGCTTTACCATTCCTAGTGGCTCAAAGCAGACAAAAGAAGGGGAAACAGTCAGGCCTTGAGCATGTTGTATTCAAGTTGGGAGAGAAAGATCATGCAAGTGAAATAGAGAGACTCTAAGTAGCAATTCTAGGGTTGTCTAGAGCAACAAATATTTGTGTCAATTTAGTGGTCTAGACAGTCTGTGGAGAGGCTCCAAGATGAAGCAGGAGAAGCATAGATCTTTCAGTCTCATGCTTTGCTGTATACTGTGTGCTGTGTTTCAACAGCTTGGCTGAGTCACCCTTCTCTCTAAGCTTAATTTCCTCAACTATAAAATGAGATCATACTTCCGCTTCAGAGTTGCCTTAATGATTAGGGATACATTAAGTAAAATCATTACCATTCAGTAAGTAGGAATGACTGCTGAAAACAGAAATGCGTGAGAGAGGTGCGGAGGTTTGACCTAGAGATCACCCTAATCCTGAGGGAGGGGTTTGGATATTTTACATTGGAGGTAGGCACTCACCCTTAAACTTCTCCTATATACTTTCTTTTTCTTCTAAATAATTTGGAAGATACTTTTTCTTCCTTGAGGTGCTGAGGATCAAATCAGGTCCTAAAACATGCTAAGTACATGCTATACCACTGAGGCATACCCCTAAGTCCAGAGGATGGGTTTGGGAATACATTCCTGAGAAATTCTTTCCAAAGGCATTTTAGGAGATTGTCATCCTCTAACCAGCATGAGGAGAGTGTAGTTGGGATTTGTTTGTGCACATACCTGAGATTATGGCTGTGGTTTCTGAAAGGTGCTTCCAGCTTCTTTGAGGGGCCAGACCTGCAGAACAGCAACGGGGACCACTGCCCCACTCTCACCCAGAGCTTCTGGGTGTCTTTTTTCTTTGCTTCTCCCTCTCATTCTTCTTTGCTTTCTTCTTGGGGAGGACATGGGGCATCCATGAATTAGGTGGAAGAGTGATTAGCAGAACAGTGTATAGACTTTGTTGTTCATTTTTATGTGACACAGAGACCTTTCTAGAAAAGAATCAGTGACCTGAAAAAAAGATACAGGTCTGGGATTTTATGTGGCATTTTAACCAAAGTGTAATAAATTGTGGTGACATGACAAGACCAAGAAAAGGATTTTTAGGCTTTTAGGGGGTGCAAACCATGGTAAAATAAATTTATGGGGAAACAAATGGAAGGTCAAGATACCTTAGCCACGTTATGCAGCTCCCTGGTGCTGGCTTTGCCTTTTTCATGACCAGGAAGCTTTCCCAGAAGAGTGGATGTATGGGGGTTGTCGCAGAGCTCTGCATTTAGTCAGTTGAAGGAAGCTCCAAGAAGATTGCTTTATGTATCTATTAAATCTCACTCAAGTGAAATTGGCTAAAAATAATCTTTGTGTCAAGGTGTCATATTTTGGGATGGTATATTCTGATCCCTTTCACTTCTGTCCAGAATAAAAAATAAAACCTAAAACTCAGGAAACAAAGATGGTAGATTTTATACTAGCTTATCTGGTTGAGTAAACATAGAAATGAAACACAAGCACATTTTTTTCTTTTTGTTTTTTGAATAAACATATCGAACCGCAAAATCAGTTTTTCTTTCTTTTCTTTTTGTTTGTTTTGTTTTTTGAATAACAGACATGAAACACAAACACTTTCTTTCTTCCTCTCTTTCTTTTTGTTTTTGAAATAGGGCTTCTCTATGTAGTTCAGGCTGACCTTGGCCATCACTGTGTAGCCCATAATGGCCTTGAATTTATAGCAATCCTCCTGCTTCAGCCTCTCAGGTGTGGGGATTACAGGCACATTACTACCATGACTGGCTTTTTTTTTCTTTTCTGATTGTCAGCAGAGGTCTTTAGATTTTCAAATTAAAGTTAGAACAAATCAACAAATAATGAGAGATTCACTGATGAGTGAAGTTTTAAAAGTTTTTGTTTATTATTGCATGTTTGCAGTACATAATAATCACATGTCTCATGGGGAGTTGAAACAGATATGTAACGCATCTCAGTTCTTTTCTTCATTCTGTCCCATCCCATGCCCTCCCCTCTCTTCCTTTTTTCCTCCCTCCACCTTTTTTTATTTGCACATTAAGACGTACATAATGTCAACTCTCATCATAGAGAATTTGTACTTGTACATGATATACCATGCTTCTTCTTTTTTTCCTATTCCTCCCCATTCCTTTAAACCCCTCTTTTCCTCCTTATTTATAACAGCTTTGTTTCCATTTTCCCCTTCTATTGATTTTATCGTCCCTTCCTTCCTTTCCCCCTCTCCCTCCCTGTTCTCTTCTCATTTCAAACATTTTCTCCCCATTTCCCAATATCTATTATACATTTTAGTCCTTATTTACATTTTCAGTTTCTCACACCACAGAAACAATGCAGTGTTTAAACATGTGTGTCCAGTTTATTTCACTTAAGAGCATTGCTTCAAGATGTATCCATTTAGCTAGATTTGTCCCAAACTTATCCTTCTTTATGGCAGAGTAGACTCCATTATATTTAAAAAAACCCATGTTTTCTTTATCCATTATCTGGTTATGGGCAGGCATTTGGATTGTTTCCAAGATTTAGCTGTTATAAACTGTGCCATTGTAAACATGGGTGTGCATATATTGCTGTTACTTTTAATTCTTACAGGAAGATACCAAGAAGCCTAATATCCAGGTCAACTGGAGACTTTGGTTTTAGTTTTTGGAGGAATCTCCACACTGATTTCCACAATGGTTCCATCAGTCTGCACTCCCACCAACTGTGGAGAATAGTTATTTTCTTCCCACAGTCCCTCCAGCTATTGGTTGATTTTTTTTTCTTTTTTTCTTTTCTTTTTTTTGTGGTACTTGTTGTTGAACTCAGGACCCTGCGCTTGCCAGGCAAGCACTTATTCTACTGAGCTATCTCCCTGGGCCCTGGTTGATTTCTTTTTTTTTTTTTTTAATTTTTATTTATTTATTTATGTGTGTGTGTGTGTGTGTGTGTGTGCGTGTGTGACCAGCTCAGCCCACCAGGGGACGGGGCTGGCTGGCATGTGGTGCTGGGGGATTGAACCGCGGTCCCTGTGCTTTGCTAAGCTTGTTCTAAGTAGGTGCTTTAGACCACTGAGCCATCTCACCAGCCCCTGGTTGATTTCTTGATTACAGCCATTCTTTCTGGAGAGATGTAATCTCTGTGTTGTTTTAATTTGCATGTATCAATTGACCAGTGATTTTAGACATTTTTCATATATTTATTTAATGCTCCTACTTCATTATCTGAGAAGTATTAATTTCAGATGCCCATTTTTGGGTTGGGTCTTTACATTTGTGGAGGAGGAGGGTCTGATTTTTTGAGTTATTTATATATTCTATGTATTAGTCCTTGAGGATCAGCTGGCAAAATATTTTTTCCTATTCTGTGTGTTGTGTCTTCACTCTGTTGGTGGAAACAAAGTAATGGTTATACTTCCAAAATTGATTCTTTCACATATTTCCTGTGTGATTGGAATTTTGTTCCATAAAGTCTTTGCCTACACCAATGTCTTCAGGAGTTCTATTTATTCAGTGTTCCAGAAGATTTGGTGTTTCTGTTTTAATATTTAGATTTTTGATTCATTTTGATTTTAGTTTAGTGCGTAGTGAGAGATATGGGCCTAGTTTTAATCTTAGGCATGTGAAGATTGAGTTTTTCCATTACCATTTATTAAAGAGGCTATCTTTCTTCCAGTGAAGATATTTGGCTTTTTTGTCAAAGAGAATGTGTCTGAGTGTATTTGGACCTTTTTCTGCATCTTCTAATCTTCTCCACTGATACTTGTGTCTGTTTTTTGCTAGTACCATCATGTTGTTATCGTACTAGGTTTGTAGCATAATTTTAAGTAAACGAGTATGATGCAACCTGCGTTGGCTTTGTTGTCCAGAGTTACCTTTGCTATTCTGAATCTCTTCTGGTTTCAAAGGAATTTTCAGATTGTTTTCTCTAATTCTGTGAGACATGCTATTGGTTTTTTCATGGGACGTGCTTCAAATCTGTATAACAATTTTGGAAGTATAACCATTTTTACTATATCGGTTCTTCCTACTCAAGAACAAAGGTTATCCTTTCATTTTCTTATAACTTTTTTTTTTAACCTCCTTTTTCAGAGTACTTTCAGTAGTTTTCAATGTAAAATTCTCTTACGTTCTCTGTCAGGTTGATTTCTAGTTTTTTCATTTTTTTGGGTAGTATTGTGATAGTATTGTGTTGTTTCCCTAATTTCTTTCTCAGTGAGTTCATTATTTGTGCACAGAATGCTCTTGATTTTTGAGATTTGACTTTGTGGGCAACTGTGCTACTGAATTTAGTTATTAAATCTAGAAGTCTTTTGGTGAAACTTCTATGTAAGTTTTATTTCAACTAATGATAATTAACTGCAAATAATGATAATTTAACTCTTTCCTTCCCTATCCTTATTCTATTTACTTATTTATTTTTAGCATTTAGTACAGGGTCTACAGGGTCTCACTACACAGATCAGGCTTGTAGTGATCCTCCTGTAATCAGCCTTTCAAGTGCTGGGATTACAGGTGCGTGCCACCACGCCCAGTCTCAGTTGCTGTCTCAGTGCGCCCCGGGGGCAGGGCTGGCATAGCACACTGAGGATTGAACTCTGGTCCCTGAACCTCCCTAAGCAGGTGCTTCAGACGGCTGAACTATCTGGCTGGCCCTGCCATTTCTTTGTCTTGTCTAACTGCTGTGGCTAATATTTCTAAAACTCTATTGATAGGTGTGGTGATATTTGGAATTCTGAGAATTTTTATCATGAATGGGTGTTGGACTTTGTCAAAAGTGTTTTCAGCATCTATTGAGATGATCATATGGTTTTGTCCTTGGCTGTGCTAAGATGTCAGATCACATTTATTGTTTGTGTATGTTGAGTCATTCCTACATCCTTCGGGTTAATCCTACTTGGTCTTGGTGTATAATCTTCTTGGTGATTTGCTATATTGCTATAATCTTCTTGATGAATTGCCAGTATCTTATTGAGGATTTTTGCATCTATTTTCATTAGAGATATTGGCTTGTGATCTTCTTTGGTTGAATCTTTCTCTGGTTTTAGTATCAGTGTACTGCTTGCTTCCAGGAATGAAGTTGAAAGTACTGCTTCCCTTCCAAATTCATTAAAAAGTTTGGGAAGTACTAGCATTACATTTTCACATATTTTTATGTAGAATTCATCAATGAATTTGTCCCTGGGCTTTTCTTAAGATTTTTAATTATGTCTTTAATATCATCAACTGATATTGGTTTATTTAGAGTTTTTGTGTCATCTGGATTCAGTTTTGGTAATGGATATGTATCTAAGAATTTGTCCATTTCTTCTTTGTTACCATTTTATTAGAATATAGGTTCTTTAAGTAAATATTGGCAATCTTCTGGATTTTTGAGAGATATGTTGTGATCTTACGGATCTATTCTTTTTCATTCCTAATTGCACGGATTTGAGTCTTTTCTTCCGTCATTTTGATAAAATGATGGCTTGTCAATTTATTTAATCTTTTGAAGAACCAACACTTCCAGTATCTCTCTCTCTCTTTCTTTCTTTCTTTCTTTTTTTTTTTTTCTGTTGCATCGCTTTTAATGTTAGGCTGACATAGAAATGAGATAAAATTTAAACAAACTGAGAAACATTACTTCATGCTGGCTTCTACAATCTTATGAGGTTTTTCCTCAAATTCTATTTGGCTTAATATGTCAAATAGATATGTGTGTCCATCTTAAAAGATCATTCTTCCACTTCCATGTAAGTCAAAACAAACAGACCAGTGACTTGGGTTGGAAGGCTTGAGGATGGAAGGTGGATCAAGTTTAGTCTATAATATTTTTAGCACTAGACTTAGTAACTTATTCTCATGAGCAACTTAAAAGAATTGGATGTGTACTTCTTTTTTTTTTTTGTTTTTTAAGTAAGACAATATATTTAAAAAAATCCTTTCAAAAAAGAAAAGTAAAAATGTTCAATAAAGAAATTAAAAGATGATAAAGCTTACAAATTAACAAGAACCCCCTAAGTTAGAACAGCTACAAAATATGTTTTAATCTATGATATTTAAGTACAAATACTTAAGTATGAAAATCTTGTGCTGATGAAAGGTTATGAAAAAAAATTTTATACACTATTCTGGGAATAACAAATTAACTAATGTCTTCTGCATCGAAATAAAATTAAGATACACCTACTCTTCCACCCAGCACTTCCAAATATAATTATCTACCTGAGAGGCATACTCACATGTGGGCAAAGACATATATTCACAGTAGCAGATTTATAATAGGAAAAATCGAATTTCCAGTAGAAATGAGATGGTTGAATTGGTTGTAGAGGGTAACATAGACAGCTAGATTGCTAGACTAACAATCCCACTCACAACGACTACAATGATAGGGAGAAAACAATAAAGATATCTTAGAGGCAAAATAAGCCACAAAATGATCAAGAAATACTAATAGTTGGCGAATGATGAGCACCAAAGGTGGCTCTCATCCTACAGGTACGTTCCAGAGCTACAGTGCTTATGTATCTCATTTTTTATGAATATAACTTTTTTTAGCATTTTCAACATCTTACAACTGAAACTCTGGGAATTCAAAATTTACGTCCTTGCCCGTGAGCTTCTTATAGACACCAGAGAATGTCTCAACCTTGTGCTCCACGTTCTGGTGGGCCTTGTCCAGGTGACCTTGCTGAGCCGGCTGCCATCCAGCTTCCCGCAGACCCTCTTGCCCACGATCTCGCTGAGGAAGACCAGGTCCTCCAGGATGGCGTCGTGCACTGTGGTCAGCGTGCAGCTTTGGGGACTCTTTTGCTTATTTTTCATGCAGCTTTTTCAAGCTGGCTTGGGCAGAATTCTCCTCTGCGCGAT
The DNA here is from genome assembly GCF_000260255.1 of Octodon degus. Taxonomy (NCBI): domain Eukaryota; kingdom Metazoa; phylum Chordata; class Mammalia; order Rodentia; family Octodontidae; genus Octodon; species Octodon degus. The sequence continues at coordinate 3,634,183 of NW_004524647.1, forward strand.
GAAGACCACATGCTTCCAGCTGAATCAATCTTTCTTTCTTTCTTTCTTTCTTTCTTTCTTTCTTTCTTTCTTTCTTTCTTTCTTTCTTTCTTTCTTTCTTTCTTCTTTCTTTCTCTGCCTGCCTGCCTGCCTGCCTGCCTGCCTGCCGTTCTTTCTTTCTTCATTTTATGTATTTGGTACAGGGTCTCACTATGCATTTCAGACTCCCCATTGCTGGGATTACAGGCATGTGCCACCATGCCTGGACTTGGTCGCTGGCTCAGCACTCCCCAGGGGCAGGACCAACATGGCATGTGGGGCCATGGATCAAGCCCTGGTCCCTGAGCTTGCCAAAGCAGGCACTTAGTCTGCTGAGCTATCTCAACAGCCTCAAAACTAACACTTCTATTCATTGATTCTGTGCGTTGTTTTCTTAGTCTCCATTGAATTAGTATCTGCTCTGATCTTCATAATTGCCTCCCTTATATGACCTTTGGCATGTTACTAGTTATTTGAGCTCACTCTTTTTCTGATAGGGGAATTTACTGCTATAAATTTCCTTCATAAGTTGGCTTTCCCTGCGTCCTGTAAGTTCTGAAATGTTATATTGATATCATCATTTAATAGGAAAAATTTAATTTAATCTGTTACAAATGTATTAGGATTTATTTGATTTTTCATGTCAATATTTGTTTTATATAGTTGGGTGTGGCTGGTATTTGGTACATATATATTTATGATTGTTATCTCTTCTTTTTGGATTATTTCCTTTATAAGGATGTAGGGACTTTTCTGTCTCTTAATTAGTTTTGGCTTGGAATTTGTTTTGTATACAAATAAAATAGCTATTCCTGCTTTTTTCTGGGTTCCTGTTGCAAGAAATATTGTTCTCCATCCTTGGATTTTTAGTCTATGAATTTTTTTGATTTAAATGCGCTTGTTTTGTGCAGCATGTTCTTGTCTTCTTCTTCTTGATCCATTCTGCCATTCTGTTTCTTTTGATTAGTAAATTGAGACCATTTATGTTGATTGCTATAACTGATGTGTAGTGGCTTATTCTAGTCAGGTTAATTTCCTGTTGTTGACTCCTTTTTAGTCCCTCATTTCTCTTCTGTTTTTCCCATATTTCTTTTGTGTTCTCCCTCCCTTGTTGGTGGTTCATTTTGTTGGGATATATGGTGTTGTAATACTCATTTTCACTTTCTAGAATATCATTCAGAACATTTAGAGTGATAGTTTTGTTATCATAAATTTATTCAGGTGTTCTTTGTCATGGAAGCATCTTATTTCTCCATCTATTTTTAAAGATAGTTTGGAACGTTACATTAATCTGAGTTGGAGGTTATTTTCTTTTAGAATTTAAAATATTTCACTCCAAGCTCTGCTTGATTTGAACGTTTGTGTAAAAAGTCTGCTCTGATTCTGACGGGCATTCCTTCATAGGTGACTTTTTTTTTCTGTAACAGCTTTAATATTCTGTTCCTGTGTTGAAATTTTTGAATCTTGACTATGATATGCATTGACGTAGACTTTTTGATCATGGCTAATTGTAGTTCGACATGCCTCACTTGTCTGTATGTTAAATTCTTTTTCTGTGCTTGGAAAGTTTTCTGCCATTACTTCTGTGAAGAGGTATTTTATGCTATCTCTGGCTTTTTCATTGACTGATCAATCTTCTCCTCCTCCTCCTCCTCCTCCTCCTCCTCCTCCTCCTCCTCCTCCTCCTCCTCCTCCTCCTCCTCCTCCTCCTCCTTCTCCTTCTGGATCACCTTGAAGCTGTGTGATTTTTCATGGTCCTTTGCTGTTTTTCTGAAATCTTTACTTTCATAATCACTAACCTCAATGTTGTCTTTTATATCTGATATTCTGTCCTCACACTGCTGCTTTTTGCTGTATATAATTTCAGTGGAATTTTTAATCTACTGAATATCTGCTTCGATCTGCTTATGGATTCTTATGTTGGATGTTCATGATTTCCATCGTTTTCCTAAGCTCCTCTGGTTTTCTTTTTTATCTTTGTCTCCTCTAGAGTCACTAACCATGTCTTTCATTATGGTCACCATTTCTGTAGTTATCTGAGAACTTATTTTGATTTCATTTTTTTCTAGAGTTTCATTTATCTCCTGTGTTACTTCTGCTGCAGAGTTTGGGTGGGTGACATTTGAATTTCTCCACCTCATTGACCTCTGCGTTTACTTTTGTTGAGCTGGAAGTCTGAAGTTGCATCTTGCTTGCGTTCCTTCTTATTTTATATTTGCTTTCAGCTTAATTCCTTGGTTTATGCTTGTAAATTGGGTATGGCAGGTAGCTGTATTGCTAATATTGAGCAGCCTTAGGAAATGACTACTTCTCAGAGAAGTCTTTGAGGTGCAGTTGGTTTTTGCGTCTTAGTTTAGTTGTTTTTTTTTTTTTTTTTTTTTTTTTTACTAGGGTTGGTTTTGAGTCTGTTGTAAGATCATGCCTCTTTAGTTTATTGGAATGAGAAGTTGCTGCCTATTTGACCTGGCTCTTGGTTCTTTAGCACTGGTCTGTAGTATGTAGCATTGTTTATGACCCTAGGCAGTCTCTGTCTTGGCATAACAGAAAGATGGAATAAAACAATTATGTCACCTTGGTTAAAGTAGTATAGTCAGCAATAACAATAGTATCAAACACAACCTAGAAAATATCAAACTGTGGCAAGTATTAATTTTCTACCATTGACTTTCTGAATATATTTGTTGTTAGGTAACAAAATCTAAAATAAACCAGAAGGGCCAGGGAGATGGCTCAGTAGAATAAGTGCTTTCCCGGCAAGCACAAGGTCCTGAGTTCAATCCCTGGTTCCGCCAATAAAATAAACCAGAAACTTATATAAAGTAAATATGCCCTCAGTATGGAGAGTTTACCACTGGGGAGAAAATTTAGAAGAGTTTTTGGGGAAAATTGAGAAATATAAAAGAACAAATGATTAGAAGCAAGGCTGGAGGACAAAAGGAAGATTGCACGAACTTTGGGAAACTAGTGAAGAAGATAGGAGAAGGAAAAAATAAAAACAAAAACAGGACAGAATGACAATAACCAAAAAGTTAAAAACAATGTTCACACTCATATAAAAACAAGAACAAGCGATCTAGCAAAAAGAATAGAAAAGTTCTTCTAGAAAGAAAAAAAAATATTCACTTCAGGACATGTTTTTGCTGTCACTGCTAGATAGAATGGGAACACAGAACCCAGAGTCATGTTGATTAATCTCAGCAAGCCAGCTGTAGATTTATGGTGGGGTAGTGGATAATACCAGAAACTCCTCACTTTTAGTTCCATTGAAATTTAGTTTTTTTCTCGCTGTGAGGCTGGAGTCCAACTTGTTCAGCCTACAGCACTTCCTGTGCCTCCTGTTGGCTTGAACTCAGCTTCCAGCTGGGTTGAACTTGGCTCCTTTACATTCTGCCAACTTGAACTTGGTTCTGCTTCACCCTGACACTGGGAGCCCCCACCTGGAGCCAGCCCACAGCTTCTCTCCGTTCCAAGCTGCTTTGTCCCTTCTCCAACCAGTCTCTCTGTCTTAAGGGATGTCTGTACCCACATAACTCACCAGCCACTGTGTCCACTGCTCCATTCCTTTGGTGTGCTTCTCCCTGGAGGCCTCTGGAGTTGTCAGTAGTCACCATTCCTCTGCAGGTTCGAACTTCCCCTCCAACTCAGTGAGTCTGGGCTCAGGGACATAGTGCCACTTGCCACCCTTTTCTTCTGCATTGAGATCTCTCTTCACTGTCCCTGTGGACTTCAATTCTTACTTCAGATCCTTGCTGGGCCCCAGGGACTCCCTTCCTTCTTCTCTTGTTATATTTAGTGTCTGGACATCAAATCTCAGAGAGGCTGCTTCTCAGCAGTACACCACTTTGCCATCTTCCCAGAAATCTTTTCCTTTATTTTTTATGTGCTTCCTTTTTTATGAACTCAATTTGTGAACACTTTGCTACTTTAGCCAGAAAATTGATTTGATCATGAGTGGAGTTGGAGAAAGAAGTCAAACTCAACCATCACACAGGTTTATTAGCAAACCTTTCTCATCTGGGGCCAGAAGAGAGAAGGTGTTTTCTTAAAGACCTAGGAGTTTTTAAGGGTTTGAAAGGAATGGAAATAGTTTCTAAGGGCAACTTCTAGGAGACTTAATAGGGGACTTTTGATTTCCTTTTTTGGTTTCTGGTTGTTTAGCCTACTAATCATTGTAGTCTTTGTACAGAAGTCAGTTGGAGAGGGCTCTCTCTCTACCTTTTTTTATGATGTGAGCTTAGTAGAGCTCAATAATTCTTTTTTATTTTATGAAAAAATGAAAAGTTGTTAACAAAATAAGAGAATAACAACAGTACATTGTATCATTGCTTTATAGCTACTTGGGATATGATAGAAAAAATAATTCTCTTGTACAAAAAATAGCGCAAAATTTTCTTTTCAGTGAACTAAGAGAAACTAATAATATAAATGGAAAAAATTAGCTTGTATATTAAAGTAGTTTTGAAATAGTTGAATAAGTAATTTAGGGGATTATTTGAACTTCTCTGTACTTTCTTTTTATCTGTCTTCTATTTTGCTCTTTATTTGTAGTTTCTGATATAAGAGGAACCATACAATGCTTAAGCTTGTGTGTTCGGCTTATTTCACTTAACATTATATTCATAATTTGCAACTAGTTAATTGTGAATACCTTAAGTTTATCTTTCATTATGGCAGAGTAATGCTCCTTTGTGTATAAGTAGCACATTTGCCTTATCTATTCATCTGTGGATGGACATATACACTGTTTCCAAGATCTGGAATGCATGCAGCTGTATGCATGTATCCCTGTAATATGATGGTTTTTATCTCTTTTGGGAAATAGCAGTGTTTCTTGCTACAGTTTTTCCTCCCTTATATGCTCAGTTGAAATTGTGTTTATTTTGATTGATAGGACTGGGAACCACTTATATGTTTATAAGAAAATCTCATTTTTCCATAAATACTAGTCATAGGATTTTTTATAATGCCTTTGTTCTGGTTCAGGTAGTGGTGGGAGGAATGAACAATAGGCCGCACATATAATTGGAACAAGGTCTACTTCCTTTTCTTTGTGTCACATATTAAATGTTGTGCAACTGATAGATTCGAATGTGATTACTGTACCTGTTTTCTTGGCAGTTACAATATGACAGGAAAAGTATGGCGTGGAAAATAATGTAGAAACCCTGTCTCCTGTGCTCATTAGCAGTCTGTGCTGGCAGAGAGTGAGGCTCCCTCCCACAATGGTGTTCACCATGTTGCCAATCTTTCCTTTCAGTGACAGGTTAGAGGAGATGAGGACATTATATTTTTGCTCTTTTTTCTCTGTTCTAGGGGTACTACCGAGCTGGTTATTCCTTACTGCGGTTACTCCAACCTTATGAAGCTGCTCGCATGTTTTTTGAGGGTCTGCGACTTCTGCAGAACAGCCAAGACCAAGCCCAGATTCCTAATTTCCTTGTTGGCATCTTCACCACGATGAGCAGTAAGTCAAGTTGGGCGAAAGGTCTTCCTTTCTTCAAAGTTCTTGTTGCTATACGTGTATGTCTCCTGGGAGATAATTCCAGGGTGTTTCTTTGGGATGTATATAGTTTGAATACAAATGGTATGCACATTGGAAAGCATTTTGGATGGCTCACTTTTGTAGAAACAAGTCCTACTGAATAAGTGATTCAACCTCATAAATTTTCTGTGTTGCTATTTGTAGAGATTTTCTTACTTACACTGCTGATCTTTTGTGATTTTTGCTTTCCTGTGATTTTTTTATGTATTTCTGTAATATATCAAGAAAATATTTTTGTTTGCTGTGAAAATAATCTGGGTCAACAGTGGGTCCTACGAAAGCTGAGAATTATGACAGCAGTTTCACTGAGGACTGACACACTCAGTATTGGAGGGCCTCATGGGGGAGCCTTCTGCATGCCTGCACTAGATCCTTACCTGATAACCTGTTCTCTGAAATGGCTTTGCCTGTGGCCCAGATTTGGCAAAATCGGAAACCTTGAAAGCACAATGTTAACATGCCTCTCTGCCCATAGTGCTGCATCTTGAAGCCCTGTAAATATCTAGGCCATTGTTTTCAGATATTGTTTGATCAAATTTAAATTGCACTGATTTGAGAATGTGCCATTAATCTATGTTCTGCCACTGAGACACAACATTGATTCTGAGATATATCTCTGTTTTAAAGACATTAAAATGTGAAAAATGGTACGTTATAATCATTGAAAAACGATGCTTAGCTTTCAGAAGTGGGAAAAATCATTGCTGACAGTTGATTCAACTTTTACTTGTTCAACTAACTGTTTCCGTTTCTATTGTGGGAAAGCAGTATCTGTGATCTGTGGTAGAAACTTACAGATTTGACAAATTTGGCACACAGAGAAGATCAGTGCAAATGCAGTTAATGGGAAGGGGCTAAAGACAGGCACAGACATTCGCTGATGGCTATAGCTATTCAGTCAGCCTTTTGCTCACAGCAGCCAAAATTTGTCTTTCTTTTCTTCTAATAGTTTGGCCTGTGCCCCAAACTTCCTCACTGTCTTTTCTGTGTCTTAAAAGTCCTGTCACATGCCAAGCCAGAGTTAATGGAATTCAAACAAATGCTTCTTGATGATTGTGTCCGAAGTTAATATTCTGGGAGTTTCCATTCTGCCCCCATCCTGAGGTGGAGTGCTGATAACAAGACTTACAGACAATGCATCTGAAACTTCTCTATTAAAGTACTTCTTTTTGGAGCATGAATGTATGCCTGTGGCTCAATCCTCAAATTCTGAAAAATGCATTTTCATACAAATTTTCATAGAAGTTTTGTGTCTTTTCAAACCAGTTTGTATTTGTGTTCATGTTTATGAATATTGTGAAATTAATAACCCTGGAAAAGGTACCATATTAAACTGGCACTTAACCTATCTCTTTGGATATTCCCATCTGTGAATTTGAGAGATGTGGTTTAAAGGTTGGACCTCTAGATTAGAAGGATATAACTGGGGCAGGGAGATGGTTCAGTAGAATAAGCACTTCCCTGGCAAGTGCAAGGGCCCGAGTTCAATCCCCAGTTCTGCCAAAAAAAAAAAAAAAAAAAAAAAAAAAAAAGAAAGAAAGATATGACTGACTAAGACAGTTGGTAGATCTAGGTACCAGTCTTTATTTTTGTCTTCATTTTGAATTAGCTATGTGATATGTCTTAAAGCCTGTCTTCATGTCTCGTAATTTCCGTCTGTTGGATATCAATAATATTTGTGACATTTTTCTTACAGTAACTTGAGTTTTTGTAACGTCCCATATGCTTCCATTTCCTCTTCTGTAAATGGAGCTAACAAGGCACTGCTGTAGTGGTTTGTTTGAAAGATTAAATATAAGCACATCACTGAGTTCTCAAAATAGAAAAGCTAAGTGAATATTAGCTCACTTCATGCCCCTTGATGTTTAAGGGATTGATTTTATGAGTGGAATTAAAATGATTACCTCTTTGATCAATTTTTTTAGCAATATAATTTGCTTTATTTTAGTTTCAGGTTTTTTTTATTAGTACAAGTTTGGAGCACACAATGGTCACATTGTTTGTAGGGAGTTGGTACATTTACATAATACGTCTTAATTCTTTTTTTGTTATCCCCTAAACCCCTTCCAACTCCCTCCATTCCTTTTCTTCTTTTTTTTTTCTGTCTTTTTGAGACAGGGTTTCACTATGGAGTTCAGGCTGGCCTTGAGTTCACTTTATAGCCCAGGCTGACCTCGAGCTTATAGTGATCTTCCTGCCTCAGCCTCCCAGGTACTGGGATTACAGGTATGTGCTACCATGCCTGGTCTCCCTCCATTTCTTTACCCCTTTCTTATTTGCAAAAGATCCATATTCCTATTTCTTATTACTTATCTTTTGTTTTACTTTTTACTTATATTTTGGGCTTCTCCTATAAGCAAAACCATGAATATTTAACTAGGTGTCTGATTTATGTCACTTTTTTTTTTTTTTTTTTTTTGGTGGAACCGGGGATTGAACTCAGGCCCTTGCACTTGCCAGGGAAGTGCTTATTCCACTGAGCCATCTCCCCAGTCTAATTTATGTCACTTAAAGATACAACTGTTTGCCTCCAGAGGACTCAAATTTAACTTCCTTATGGCAGAGTAGTATTCTATGTGTATAAATAGCACGTTTTCTTCCTTGGGCTATTGATGCACATACAGGCAGCTTCCACAACTTAGCTATTGTGAAGTGTGCTGCTGCTATAAACATGGGCATGCATGTAACACTGTAATAGGATGTGTTTCACTTTTTCAAGAAGATACCCAGAAGGGAATACCTATGTCAAATGGAATTTCTAGTTTTAGTTTTTTGAAGAATCTCCATAATGATTTCCATAATGGTTGTACTAGTTTACATTCTTACCAACAATATCGAAGAGTTTCCTTTCACACATACCCTGTCCAATATTTGTTATTATTTGACTTCCTGATGATAGCCATTCATTCTGAAGTAAGATGGAAGCTTGCTGTTGTTTTAATTTAATTTAATTTAATTTAATTTAATTTAATTTTTAATTTGCATTCTCTAATGGCCAGTCATGTTGAATATTTTTTCATGTATTTATTGGCTAATTGTACTTCTTCTCAGAAGTATCTGTTTATTTCAGTTGCCCATTTTGATTATGTCTTTTGTTTTGGGCAGGGGTATAATTTCTTTGAGTTTTATTTGATATAGTTTAGATATTGGTTCCTTGTCGAAGATATAGCTGAGAAAAATTTCTCAGCAATATCTGGTCTCTTCACTCTATTGGTTATTTTCTTTGCTATGCAGAAGCTTTTTAATTTGATATCACATTTGTTAATTCTGTGTGTGTGTGTGTGTGTGTGTGTGTGTGTGTGTGTGTGTGTTTTAGGGAAGGATCCACAGGGTGTTCAGGGTCTCACTACTAGATTGGATTCTTAGTGATCTGCCTGTTTACAGCCTCACAAGAGCTGGGATTACAGGCGCACGCCACCATGCCCAGTCTCAATCGCTGTCTCAGCATACCCCCGGGGATCGAATCCTGGCCCTTGCACTTACTTGCATGCGTTTTAATCCTCTGAGCTAATTTGGCTGGCCACATTTGTTAATTCTTGATGTTATTTCTTGTGCAGTTGGGATTCTGTTCAGAAGTCCTTGTCTATGCCTATGTCTTTAGGAGTTTTACCTATTGTATTTTCCAACAGATAGTGTTTCTGTGGGTTTTTTCTTTTTCTTCTCTCTCTCTCTCTTTTTTTTTTTTTTTTTTTTTAAAGACAGAGTCTTGCTCTGTGGCTAAGACTGGGCTTGAACTCACTTATAGCTCAGGCTAGTCTCGAATTCCTGGCAGTCCTCTTGCTTCAGCCTACCGAGTGCTTGGATTATAGGCATGTACTATCATGTCTAGCTTAGATGTCTCTCTTTTCCTATTTAGATCTTTGATCCATTTTGATTTTAGTTTAGTACATGGTGAGACATATGGGTTGAGATTTAATCTTGTGGATGTGGATAACCAGTTTTCCCAGAACCATTTGCTAAAGAGGATTTCTTCCAATGTTTTTTTTTTTTTTTTTTTTTTTTTTTTGGTCTTT
>NW_004524647.1:3644511-3645921 GCF_000260255.1 Octodon degus
GAGTTATAGTATTCACAATAGTTAAATAACTAAGATAAAGAATTAATCTAGGTGCTATTCATCTGCTTCTCAACAGATGAATAAAGAAAATGCATATGGACACAATTGGGTATTATGCAGCTACAAAAAGAATAATATTAGTGTGATCTGCAGGAAAATGGACAGAGTCAGAACTACTAGCAAGTGCTGAAGAGGCTGTGGGGAAGAAGGAACACTTTTACACTGTTGGTGGGAGTGTAGACTGGTACAACCACTGTGGAAACCAGTGTGGAGATTCCTCACAAAACTAAGATTAGAAGTCCCATTTAAGGACTAACTAATCTCCTTCTGGGTATATTTCCAAAAGATGAAAGCATCAAAGTTACATTTCTTGTTATATAGGTCTTGCTTTATCTTGGTCTTAACCATCCATCAGAAAAGTATAAAAATGAAGTATAAAAAGTAAAGTCATATTAATATGCTGAGCTATAAAAGGCTCAAGTTAATAACTTCTGACATTGCCAGTCCTATGAATAACCCACTACTATTATGGATTGCTGGACTATATTGGATTATTTTGCTGAATTCACGCACCTACAATATTTAAATGGCACTGGAATACCCATCTCTGACAAAACTAAACAAAAAAAGGGGATACAAATGAAGGACCATTTTGTATCTGTGTATACGAAATAGGATAGATATACAGCTACTTTCCTTAATTCAGTGAGAAGAAAAATTTGTACTAATACTGTTTGGACAGGATATCATGTCTGCATCCTGTACTATGAATAACCACTACGAAGACAGCAATATGCAATGTATTAATTATTGAAACTGTGCTATTAATCAGTTTTGAAACTGTCTCATTGCTATTTGTTTCTCAATAAAATTAATAAAAAAGAAAAGAAAATAATCACCAAAATAAAGTAAGACTAAAGCAGAAGACTAAAAAGCAGAAAAAGAAAAAGAAAACCTCGTACCACAGTGATATATAGTCACCCATGTTTATAGCAGCACAATTTGTCATAGATAAGTCTTGGAAACAACACAAATGCCCCTCAGCTGAGGAATAGATAAGTTGATGAAGTTCTGCCCAAAGCACCACTTGAATGTGTACTCAGTGCTTTACCTTTGTTCCCTGGATAATGTATATTTTTGAGGATTTTAAAAAATATATACTCTTCCTGTGAGTGGCCTTAGGTGACCTGTGAAAATGGTTCGCTACTCTCTTGACCCGGAAAACCCCACAAAATCATGCAAATCAAGAGGCTCAAATCTTCGTGTTCACTTTAAGAACACGCGTGAAACTGCCCAGGAAATCAGGGGTATGCATATCCGAAAGGCCACCAAGTATCTCAAGGATGTCACATTAAAGAAGCAATGTGTACCATTCCGGTGTTACAATGGTGGAGTTGGCCAAACAGTGGG
>NW_004524647.1:3646021-3654283 GCF_000260255.1 Octodon degus
TTGAGATTTAATCTTGTGGATGTGGATAACCAGTTTTCCCAGAACCATTTGCTAAAGAGGATTTCTTCCAATGTTTTTTTTTTTTTTTTTTTTTTCTTTTTGGTCTTTTTTGTCAACAATTAGAGAGCTGATTGCGTCTGCATCCTCTGTTCTGTTCCCCTGACCCTTGTGTCTGTGTCAGTGCTGTGCTGTTTTTATCACTGTGACTTTGTAATGTGACTTAAATCGGGCACTGTGATGCCTCCTGCTGTGCTTTTGTCGCACAGGACTGAGTTCTTTATTCTGGCTCTCTTGGTTCCATATGTTTTGTAGCGTTGTTGTTTCCAGTTCTGTGCAGAACGCTGTTGGTATTTTTATTTGGATGGCATCAAATCTGTATGTCAGTTTTAGAAGTATGGACGTTTTGACAAAACTGGTTCTGTCTATTCAAGATAGAGAATATCTTTTTTATTTTCAAGAGAAAAGAGATAAATAATGAAACCAAGTATGGGGATATCTTTGATCTCCTTTTACAGAATGGTATAGTTTTCATTGTAGTGATCTTCTACTTCTTTGGATAGGTTAATTACCAAGTATTTAATTTTTCTTGATGCTCTCATGGGAGGTATTAGTTTTCTACTTTATTTCCCCAGTGGCTTCATTATTGGTGTAGAATGGTATTGATTTCTTGGTGTTGATTTTGTACCCTGTTGTATTACTGAATTTGGTTATTAACTCTAGGAGTCTTTTGATGGAATTTATTTCTATCAGTTACAAAGGACTTTACACTTTGGAAAAGGCTTTCTGATGTCCCTAAGTTACCACTTGTCTATAAGTGATCTGAATTCATTGAAAGACATTTTTGTAGATGCTCTAGCTTTCTTTCATATTAACATTTATAAACTACAGAACTTTCTTTCAGGTGACTCCATTGTTTTGCAGAGCTTTTTGCCCTGCTTTGATCATATATTCACAACTGGATTTTCAACAGAAATATGGCAATCTGTAATAGAAAAGTTGGCAAGGAAAGGATTATGGCATGTAAGTAAAGGGGAATATCTCTCCTAAGGGGAAAGTAGACTCTTGACTAAATAATTTCTTTTGCCACTGAGTGATTATAATGTATTATTTATTGATCTTGATCTCAGCATAATTTTTAAACTGAAATCCCAATAAATATCAGAAGTCATTGAAATGTATAATCAGTTAGTTCTTATTCCTTTTAAGATGGTAAAAATACTCCTCACTCTTTGTTGTGTCTCCATTATCATCCCAGAAATATAAAGTCTGGATGTTAATGATAATGTAAAATAAGGAGAATCAACAATTGCATGTTCATCTTTATAATCTTTTTTATTCTGGCTCATCATTAGCATGGGCTCAGGTAGCTAATCCATGCTACTCAGAAGGGTTTCTGTATAGTTTGAGGGACTGCTAGCCAGTGAATAGTAACTAAATGAGGTGGTGAGACTTAGAAAAGTTGCTTAACATCTCTGGGATTCAACTTCATCAGTGACTTTTAGATAGAGTCAGGCATTAAGCAACTGGATCTCTGAAAACAGAATCCTGCATTGTAGCATTAACCAGTTTCTATATACTTTCATCATGATCAGTTTTCAGCTGTCATTATGATTAATGGCACTTGCTGTTGGGAAGAAATGTGCACAGCTAGCCCACCAGTGAGAGGAGCTGGTTGCAGCACATTGTTTGATAGGGCCCAGATACTTGTGGCTGATGAAACACTGATGTGCTTGAGAATAGATTGGAATGGGATATTTCTGAAGGATTTGAGTCTTGCGCCTGCCATGTTTTAAGAACTTTGCATGGTTTTTTTTCTTTTTACCCAGATGCAAATGTGTTCTTGGCCATGCTACTTAATGTCTGTGGCTCCTGTCCTCAGCAGGCTTTGAGGAAATATACAGAGAACTTGGTCCTTAGCTAAAATAATAAGTTTGCTAGGCAGAGAGATTTTGGTTATTGTGGCTTAGGCTGAAAAATTTGGTACATAGCTTAAATTTTTTTTTTTTTTTTAAGAGAGAAGGCCATGATATATGGTTGAGGCTGGTCTTGAACTCACTGTGTAGCCCAAGATGTCTTTGAACTTGTAGTAATCCTCTTGCTTCAGCCTCCTGAGTTCTGGGGTTACAAGCGTGGACTACCATGCCTGGCTGATAGGTGGTTTAAGATAGAAGACAAAATTAGAAGCTTGTTTGTCGTGGTTTTTTTGTTTTGTTTTGTTTTTTGTATAAGCCTTAAAATAACCATTTTCAATAATATGGGGAACATTATTACTATTCCAACTTTTCTTTTTATTCCTTTCTATCAGTCATTTCTACTCTTGGCAGCAAAAAAAGACCGACTACCAGGAAATATCCACGTCCCTGACTTGTCATTGAAAAGTCTCTTTCAGGTAAGTTGGCTTCTTGAAACTGCTGATTTCCAGTCAGTCCACTTTAGCCTTGTATTTGGGAGTTCTTTTAGCTGCTTCATCACAGATTTGTCACATACAACAATCTTAGGTGTGAGCCTCAGCTAACCCAATTTTTACTGATTGCAAACTTTAGTGGGAGAAGAAATTTGAAGTTTTCTATTGATGTCGTAACTCCCATAATTCTTCCTGTGTGTCTTTTTTTTTTTCTTCAGAAGTATGTCTTCCTCGGGCTTTATGAGAAAATGGAGCAGGTACCCAAGTTAGTCCAGTGGCTCATCTCCCTTGGTGCAAACATTGAGACTATAGGACCATATCCCCTTCATGCCCTCATGCAACTCTGCATCCAAGCAGGTGAGTGCTCCCCCAGTTCACCTCCAACTACCTTCCAGCTTGGAGCCTTGGGGCTCCACTGTGCACAAGTGAAATCAGAAATCAGCTACCTAATTGTAGACTACCCAAGTAATTTTAGTTTTCAAATAGAGGAAAGCAACAGGAGAATAGCATCACTTTTATTTCTTTTGGGACCTAGTAACTCCAAGAGGTTCAGATCAAAAGGATTTTGTGCTCCTGGACAGATCCTGGCAACACGGTGGGGCCCTGGGACCCAAGAAGGGGATTTTGGGTAGACAGCTGTTGCTGGCAGCATTCCTAGGAGAGCTGTGGTTCCCCCTGCTGGCAAAGGCAGCTTTTAGTGGTTCTCTTCCTGTGCATTCACTTCCTCTCTAGCTTAGAGGGCCAACTGCTGTGTTTTGAGACTTGGCTGAGAAATCCTAAGAGAAATATGGGCTATTACTGGTACAATTTAGTTGTGATTCTTTTAAAGTTTTGCTGTTTTCATAAAATGATTGCTTTTTAAAGCTTTGCCATCTGGTTATAGGCTTTACATTTGAAAATATTTTTATTCTATCATTAACACACATGAACTCTCATACTCATGCTTTAGAAAGAAACTTATTTTCCTTGCCAAGTATGTGGGGTATTGCTGTTGGACATTTACCCATACAAGTTTAGAGCCAGAAGGAGCCAAGGCTACCTATATGTCTAGGCTACCTTTTCTGGGATGTGTCATTTCCCCAGAAATGGGAGTTTTGGAGTGGCCAGGAGCTTGAGGCCTTAGACCTCCATCCTTGCTTTTGTCAGGTTTGTCTTGCCATTATTCAGTTCGCATACTGGGGAATCCATGATTCTTATTATTACTCGGATATTGGTGGATAAAATGTTTAAAAGTAAAGTCTATAAATCAATTGAATCCAATCTTCCCAGCTTGAAATTAGGGATTTTGAATGCAGAGAAGTACACCTATGATTACCAATGTCATTGCCCTCCATTGTGTCTATTTTTAAAGTGAGATTCTGTGGTACAGGCTGCGTCAGCAAGGTCAGGCCTTTCAGTTTATCTCATATTGGTTCTTCAGAGGACAGCTCTGATATGGTGACAAGTGGTGTTCACAGAGTTGGCAGAGGTGTGTGGCTTTCCAAGATCTCAAGAGCTATAAAGGAGTCCTGTTAATAAGTTAGCGAGGCAAACTAATTAGAGATTCTGGCTTGATGACTAAAATGGAGGCAGGTGGTGCCCTGCCAGACCTCTTTGCACCAGTGCCCATCCTGCCTGCTCTCAGTGTTGGCTGCTAATGGTCTATAACTGCCCTGTTGCCTCTCTTTGCAACAGGGAGGTTCCCAGGGATGTTCTTCATTTACCTGAAGCTTTAGACTGACTGACATGAGAATCCAAAAGCTTGGCCCTTGTGCCTCTAGGTGGCTCAGTGCTGTAGTACAGTCTGTGCTCCAGAGCTCCTCATGGGCTCAGGGCTGGAGCTGGTTGCAGTTGAAAACACCTTCTGGCTCTACTCCTTCCCATACCCTAATTTTTCTTCTCTCACTGTCCTTCCCCAGAGATCTTTGTCATCCTTAGTAAATGTTATGGTTTGTCCAGTTGTCCCCCCAAAGCCTCATGCAGTGATAGGGTGGCAGGCTCCTGGAGCTTGTGATGAATTCATGATCCAATGATTGGATTATGGGTGTGAGTGCTAGTGGGATTACAGGTGTGAGCCTTACATCCAGCCCAGGGTGGATGGCCAGAATGCAATATAAAGAAAGGAGAGAGGCTTGCTAGCTGCTGCCTCCTCTGCTCCTCCCTTTTTACTCTTGCTGTTTTCCACTGCCGTGAACTGCTGCCTCTGCCTTCAAGCTAGCCAAGTGTGGACTGAAACCTCCATAAATTGTGAGCTAAATAAACCTGTTCTTCCTTAATTTTAGGTGCTAGGTATTTTGTCCCAGCATTGAGAGAAAAATAGCTGAGACAGTAAAGCACATGTATAAGAATGCTTGTCGTAAATTTCTTGGAAACTCAATCCAAGATTTTTGTGAATAAGTTTCTATAACTTTTCAGTTTACAGACATCATTGTTTCCCCATATCTGTTCATTTGAGAATAGAAATGTGTGTTGGGCTTTCCGTTTGCCTTAGTTTGGCACTCACTAACTTGCTTTGCTGATTTGATGTATATAGAAAATAAATCTAACTCATTTTAGCTTTTTTTTGTACCAGGGATTGAACTCAGGACCTCACACTTGACAGGCAGACACTGTGCCACTGTCCCCAGAAATCTAACTCATTTTAATTCCCTGCAGGAGAAAACCAACTTTTCAGGTGGTTAATGGACTATGAGCCTGAGTGGAAAGGCCGCATCAACCAGCAGGATGATGATGGCTGCACCATTCTCCATGTCGTGGCTGCTCACTCGCCAGGATACCTCATCAAGCGTAAGTGGCAACACCAGGCCGGAGGGTGTGACGTGCGCTCCATGACTTTGGGCTTTTGAAAACCTGTGTGATTCACCACTGCAGTTTTTTTGGCTCCATCCTATGGCAGGCTCATATCTGAGACAAAACTTTCTCTTCAGTTAAACATGATTGGGAGGATAGGCCCTATGTAGAAAGAAGGTTGAAGGAGAGAAGGAAGAATTACTGGGCTTCTGTGCTTTTTTGGCTTTATGTGGCTTCTGAGTGTGTTTCATGATTCATAGACAGGGGTGTTGGCTGATTTGTTCCCTCCCTGATCACATTACAAAGTGCTTTATTTTATGTGGAATCAGTGTTAACTGCCTGAGATAAATTTAGGACAGACAACAGACATGGTACTTATAATTTAACACAGAAAGTGTATCCTCTCATACTATTGCAGCTAGGTTGAAGGGGACGGCTAGTAAATGCAGAGAAAAGCTGGATCTCTTGGCATGGACATATCTTATTTATCTGTGAAACAGGAAGACTTTCATTTCTACAGTTGTTTGAGGGCACTCATTTCCCCAGAATTCTCAGCCCCCTCAGTCATCATTTTTTCTTTTCGATAGAGGGAAACTCCACCACCCCCCGCCCGCCCATGTTAATGGACTCTCAACTTTGGTGGAACAGCAGTGGCAAGAAGTGGTAGGAAGTTTGTGCCTGGTGTTGCTGCAGCCTGGAGCTGATCATGGCAACCAGGTTCGGCTGGTGACTGATACAGACACTAGAAATTTGTATTCTTTTTTTTTTTTTTAAAGACTGAAATCTTATGATTTTCAAATGTGTGCTTACTTAAGCATGCCTGTGGAGCCCTCCTTTTGGGGACCTCTAGTTTGGTGGTTACTCTTGGGAAACTTCAGCCCTTACTTTCAACGGGTCTCAGGCAGAGCCCAGTGAGGCCCGTTTCTCCAGTGTCATTCCCTGCTGGATGGGGGCTGCACAGCCAACATCTGGAGAAACCGAGAAAGGGCGTTTTATGGGTATTTTTTGGAAGTTTATTGAAATGTAATTCATAATTATATAATTGCCTTTTTTAAAGTGTACACACTCAATGCTTAGTATAACAGTTTTTCAGCTACTGCATCATTGCAGTCAATCTTAGAACATTTTGTCATTCCCAAAGGAAACACCAGATCCCTTAGCAGTCGTTCCCCATTTCCCTGTATCCTGCCAGGCCCAAGCAACCACTAATTCACTTTCTATCTCAATGGATTTGCCTATTCTGGAAATAACATATAAATGGAAATACATAATGTAAAATATTTTGTGATGAGCTTTTTTCACTTGTATAATATTTTCAATATTAACCTAGGTCAGTGGTGATCCTTTTAGAGATGAGTGTCCAAAATATAGCCCTAAACCCACTTACTTAAAGCAAAGTATAAACACAGTAATTTAACCTGAATACTGAGGTTTTAGTTTAGACAAAACAACACATAGACAAACATCTTTTATCTTAAAAGAAAAACAGTGGGGGACCCTAGGTTTGGTACCACTGATCTAGGTTGAGGCTGGAATTAATAATATTTCATTCTTTTTATTATCAACTAATATTCACTCCATGACTATACCATATTTTTTCATTCATTCATCAGTTGATGGATATATGAGTTGTTTCCACTTTTTGGCTGGTATGTATAATGCTGCTATAAACATTTCTATAATTTTCATTATATAGGTCATGCACTTTGTTGATTAAATTCATTTCTGGGTTTTTTTGTAAATATTGTAAATTCTTTTCTTGGTTTCTTCCTAGGAAATTTTATTATTTGTGTATGAAAAAGCTACTAGGTTTTGTATCTTGCAAACATACTGATTTTTTTATTAGTCCTATCAATTATTTTTATTTTTATTTTTTATTTTTTTCTATCAGTTATTTTTAATGAAGTCTTTAGGTTTTTCTATAAATCATGTCATCTTTAAATTGGGATACCTTTATCTCCTTCTATTCGGATGTATTTTATGTTCTCTCTTATCTCATTGCTATGGTAAGACTCCCATTGCTATACTGAATTAGAATGGTAACAGTGGATATCCTTGTCTTGTTTCTGCCTCAGATGAAATGATTTCAGTTTTTCTTCATTCAACACAATGTAGACTATAGATCTGTCATATATACTCATTATTTTGTTGAGTTATATTCTTTCTATACTTAATTTTCTGAAGGCATTCTAAAATTATGAATTCTGTTGACTTTCTTTCTATGTATATTGAGGCGTTCATATGGTCTTTCCTTCAGTCTGTTGATGTGATATGTTATGTTTGTCAATTTTCATATGTTGAGCTATATTTGCATCCTGGGGATTAATTCCACTTTTTCATATCATATCATCTTTTTGATGTGATGTTGGATTTGATTTGCTAGTATAGTTTTGAGAATTATTGCATTTATGTTAATCAGAGATTGTGGTCAATTTTCTTTTGTTTTTGTGTATGTTTCTTTGGCCTTGGTATCGAGGTAATGCTAGTCTTGTAGAATTAATTGGGAAGATCCCTTTCCTTTTAACTTTGAAATAGTGTGACAAGATTTTGTGTTAGTTTTTCTTAAAGTTTGATAAAATTTAGCAGTGAGGCCATCTACTCCTGGGATTTTCTTGGTTGGAAAATTTTATTTTTGATTCAAGGCAGTTATCTGCTACTGGTCTGTTTAGTTTTTCCATGTTCTTGAGATTCAACTTTGGTAGGTTATAGGTGTCTAGAATCTATTTACTTATTGGGGGTTTTCTAGTTTGTTGGCAGATAGTTGCTTGTAATAATTCACAATGATACTTTAATTTCTGTGATATTAGTTGCAATTCCTTTTCCATTTTGTTTGAGTCTTCCCCCGTCCCTTCGTTAGCCTACCTAGAGGTTTGTCACTTTTATTTTTTCAAAAACCTAACTCTGCATTGGGCTTCCGCATTTTTTTGGTTCCATTTTTATTTTTGTTCATTGTTATTTCTTTCCTTCTACTTATTTTTGGGTTAGGTTTGTTCTTGCTTTTCTAGTTCCTTGAGTAACATTATCAAATTCTTTAGTTGAAATCTATCTTTTCTTTTTTGCTGTAGACAACTATTCCAATGAAATTCTTT
>NW_004524647.1:3660422-3676602 GCF_000260255.1 Octodon degus
CCCCTGCCATATTGAGATGATCCTTACTGAAAAGGAAAAAATTGTTCCCAAACCAGAAGAGGAAGTTGCACAGAAGAAAAAGATATCCCAGAAGAAACTGAAGAAACAAAAACTTATGGCACGGGAATAAATTAAGCATAAAATAAATGCAAATAGGGGCTGGTGAGATGGCTCAGTGGTCTAAAGCACCTACTTAGAACAAGCTAAGCAAAGCACAGGGACCGCGGTTCAGTCCCCCAGCACCACATGCCAGCCAGCCCCGCCCCCTGGTAGGCTGAGCTGGTCACACACACACACACACACAAAATAAATAAATAAATATTTTTAAAAAATAAATAAATGCAAATAAAGTTTAAAAAAAAAGTCTGTATGGCATGATAACTGCCTAAGGGGAAGATAAGAGTTTTTTTTTCTACTTTTAAATGATACTATGATATGTTAGGCAGTAATGTAGAACTAGCAATGCTTTTTCTAGTTTCACCTTGATTTATTTTAACAGATTGAGATGTTTGTGGTAAGACATAACATACTTTGTGAGGTCTATAGTGTTTAGTTATTGAACCAGATTCCTTAGTAGACCAAATCTACTTAGTAGACCAAAAGTGTTGAGATATCTTGATGTTTAAAGGAATATTTGAAAAAATTGCTTGAATTTTCTTGTAAGATCTTTATTTAAAACCTTACTTAAATTGTAGTTCAATTTTGCATGTTCTAGGCTTCTAGAAATAAGTATATTAAACTGAAAGAACTTGATGGCAGAGGCTGCACGGGGCTTGTTTTCCAAAGAGAAGTGTTGCTTAGAGGAACAAACTAAACTTCCTAGGTATGTAGCAGTGCTGTTTGCAGAATAATTAGAAACAAGGCCTATGAATGGAAATGGAGTACATAGGTCACACTCTGCTTTAAGAGGTAATAAATACAAGTTAAGTTTTTTTTTTTAAAAAATATTGTTTATACAGTGGAGTAGTACTTAGCTATAAAGATAAACTTGAGACTTTTATAGGTAAATGAATGCAACTAGAGGCTATACTCATAAGTGAAATAAATCAGACCTGCATGTGTAAACATTGTATGGTCTCTCTAATGTAAGAACCTGAAAGAGTAAATAAAATCTGAAAAGTACAATAGATATAGTAAAACGGAAATAAACTGCTCAAAAGGAAAGAACAATTGGAATGGGAGAAAGGAGAAAAGGAACAAGAAAGGGGAAAAAACATGTATGTATACACACAGGATAGCTAGAATGATTGTACTTCTAATTTCTATTGGATTTTTGAAGGGAGGCAGGCTCCACATACGAGACTAAAATGAGGTATTTTTTTTCTTTGTTGAGTCTGGCTTATTTTAACATTATTAATTATTTCTTTTGACAATGGAATGATATCTTTTTATTTTAATGAGAATAGAAAATAAATAAAACACTAAAAATGATACAGCAATAGGAATTCAACAATGGTTGTTATATTGCACATTGTTGTCTTCAAAGTAGTTGCTCAGATTACCAGATATAAGCATATAATATTTGTCAAAATAAAATTTTCAAAGGGAGGCAGGATGGGTAGTGGTTCATAGGGGATAGAGATAGTCAAAAGATGTTGTATCCGTGTATCAGTCTACCCAAATCAAACCCCTTGGTCTGTGTACTAATAAAAAAAGAAGAGAATATTGTTTGATTTGCATGATTTCTAAAGTTCCACCTTTTTATGATGTTGGGAAATGAACTCAGGGCTATTGGGAAATAACCCTGAGCCTTGTTGGTAAGCATTCTAACACTGAGCTATAAACCTAGCCCCCCACTTTTTTTTGTGTGTGTGTGTGTGTGTGTGTGTGTGTGCAGGGTCTCACTAGGCACCTCGGACTTATAGTGATCCTCCTGTTTTCTGCCTCCCTAGTGCTGGGATTACAGGTATGTGCCACCATGCCCAGACTGCAGCACCAGCTCAGCGTGCCCGGGGATGTAGCCAGTGTGGCATGCGGTGCCAAGGATCAACCCTGGCCCCTGCGCTTAACTAAACAAGGGCTTAGTCCACTGAGCTATCTCACTGGTCCTTTCTTTCTTCTTCTTTTTTTTAATCCTAGCCTTCTTATTATTGATTTCTAGTTTTGTTCCATTGTGGTTAAGAGAACATATATGCTACAATTTTATAGTTTTTAATTTGAGACTTACATTGTGGCCTCATAGTGAGCATTCCATGTGCAGAGAAGAATGCATGCGCTGCAGCTGTTGGATGCAGTGTTCCATAATGTCTGTTAGGTCCATTTTGTCTGTAGTGTAGTTTAACTCTGATGTGTACTTGTTAATTTTTTGTGTACATGATCTGTCTATTGATGGAAATGGGGTGTTGAAATCTTCATCTACTATTTTATTAGAATCAGTTTCTTTTTTCGGATCTTATAATGTTAATTTTATGAATTTGCATGTGCCAGTGTTGGGTGCTTGTATATTCACAGTCGCTTATTTCCTCATATTGAATTGATTTACCAGGGCCTACTGCATGCTAGGCAAGTATCCTATCAACCTTTTTTATTTTGATATAAGATCTTGCTAAATTGCCGCGGGTGGCCTTAAACTTATGTTCCTCCTGCCTTAGCCTCCTAAGTATCTGGGATTGTAAGTGTGTAGCACCATGTCTGGCTGTCCATCAGTTTTTGAGCACTTTCTTACTTCCTGGTACTACACGATGCTTTAGGCTCATCTTGAGTGTGCCTTATTCTAGCCCTAGAATCAAACACTTCCGTAAGGGTCCTTGTTTTCTATATGTGGAGAGGCTGTAGAACAATGGTGGTGTACCTATGACAGGTATGTTACTGTGCTTTGCTTTTAAGACAAAACTATGTTAATGTATGAGTTGATTTTCTAAACTAAAACCTCAGTATTCAGATTTAGTTGCAGTGTTAGCACTTCGTGATAAATAAATGTTTTTTAGGGGTTTTAGTTTGGGCACTTGATCTCTAAAAGGTTTGCCATAACTGGCATAGAAAAAATTATCTGGTCACACATGTGACTTTGCTAAGTAGGGTGTCATTTTTCCTAGGACATCTTAGCAGATAAAGTTAGGACATCCATGTGTAGAAACTAAAGCATGGTTGCCAGCACCTGTATTACTGCATTTGTGTGCATCCATATAAAAAACTGTAAGAGGAGCTGTGGAGATAGCTCAGTGGAATAAGCACTTACCTGGCAGATGCAAGGGCCTGAGTTCAATCCCCGGTTCCGAAAAAAAAAAAAAAAAGTTTAAAAACTGTAAGTTTCTACAGTGGCCCCTAACTTATTGTGGAGGGGACATTCCCGACATCCCCACAATAAGTGAAAATCAGTGAAGTAGCAACGTCATATTTATATATATATAGGCTTTATAAACCCTACACTTTTTAAAACTTTCCCACACTTTTTAAAAAACACTTCTAATGTTCTTTTTTTTTTTTTTTTGTATTTTAGGCTAGGGTCTAGAGAGTGTTCAGGGTCTCACTAATAGATTGGACTCGTAGTTATCCGCCTGTTTACAGCCTTCCAAGAGCTGGGATTACAGACACATGCCACCACGCCCAGTTTCAGCGCTCCCCGGGGGTGGGGTTGGCATGGCAGGCCCCTAGATCGAACTCCCAGCCCCTGTGCCTGCTTGCAGGAGCTTTAATCTACTGAGCTATTTAGCTGGCCCTCTCCCCCCTTCTAATGTTCTTAACCATTTTCTAAACTCATAAACCTATGAGTAATTTAAACAACATACATACACTGTAAGGTACAGTATGCATTCATCCACTAAAGAAATACTGTAAACTGTACTTTATTTCAATTTAATATTCTTTTAATATGTTAGAATTAACATTTTAACATATTTTCATATGTTTTAAAATTGTTTTAGGCAAAAATCATTAAAACCATAAATACTACACATATAAATATGTACACAGTACTGTGCACTACCACAAAAATCTTGTGCTATAGCAAAAAAATCCATCATAAATAACTTAGATTATACTTTTTGAAAACCCGCAAAACATTGAGTCCATAAAATTTGAACCTCAAAATAGTGAGAGACTACTGAGTTTAGTCTTTTAAAGTTTGTAATATTCACTATCTATGCCATATTTACTTGTTTGTTCATTTCTTTGAGCTTTATATTTGCTAATTTATTACCCTTGTGAGAAAAATACTTATAAATATACTATATATTCATTTGTTCATTGTTTTTTTCCCTTAAGCCTTAGAGAATTCAGAGAAGGTGCCACTTTTTCTTTTCTTCTTTTTACTATGACTATGTTAGTTATTTGTAGTTTGCTAGGCTCTTTTCTAGTGTTCGGACTACATTTTGTGATTTTTCCTCATATCCTGGTTGATTTTATTTGCGTATAGTTGGGGAGGAGATATGAAACCTTGCTGTGGGGTTCCAGGCACCTGAGCTTTGCAAAAGATACACATAAAGAATATTTCTCCTTAGTTCTGTTCTACCTTTCCCTAATTCTATTTCTCGCGACTGTTTGATACCTGTCGATAATCGATTTCTTTAACATCAGGCTTTGCCCCCTGTATTTCTTTTGCAGCAGTACCTGTGTATGCTATCACATATCCTTTAAATAACGAGTCATATATTCTTTTTTTTTTTTTTTTTTTTTTTTTGGTATCAGGGACCAAACTCAGGACCTTGTGCTTGCCAGGCAGACACTTATGCCACTGAGCTATCTCCCTGGCAAGAGTCATATATTATTTGTATTTTGCTTGGTTTTTCATTAGTAGTATATCCTGAAAATATGTTTATATAAATTCATAGGTATAAATGTGTATGTAGATTTGTTAGATATTTTCAAGTTTTCATGGAGGATTCCATTAGTATCAATACCACAAACTGTGTATGAATATGTTTTTTTTTCTCACAGATTTACCAACAAAATTTGTCGTCAGATTAACATTTGTTTCTGATCCGATAGTTAAGAATTATTGGGGCCGGAGAAATGGCTCAGTAGAATAAGCACTTCCCTGGCAAGCTCAAGGGTCAGAGTTCAATCCCCGGTTCTGCCGAAACAAACAAAAAACAAAACAACAAAAAAGAATTGTTATTTCAGCGTTGGGGAGATAGCTCAGTGGCGTAAGCGCCTGCCTGGCAACCACAAGGTCCTGAATTTGATCTCTGGTACCATACGCAGTGCCAGCCCCGAAACCCTGGGCACACTGTGCTGGCCCCGAAACCGGACGTGGTGGCTCGTTGGCTGCCAATCTTAGCTAAAGAGAATGCTTCCTTTCAATACTTCAGTAAGATTCTGACCAGTATGTCTAATTAACATGACTTTGGTCATATGTCTTCCATGGAGCCAATCAGAGGGATGGAATGATCTGATTGGCTAAGTCCTGGTCACGTGTCAACCCAGACCGTGCTTAGCGCTGTGTAGGAGAATGGTCGTCGACGATGTGGTAGTGACAGGCTTGTGTGTCTGACTTTTACTCTCATGATGTCAGGTAGAACGAGAACGGGAAGAGGTGCTTTTCAAAGGGAAAAGTAAGTGGTTATTTTCAGAAAAGGGGAATGAAGAATTTTAGGATTTTTAAAGTCTGTCAGTGGTCTTTAAATTTTGCTTCCTCATCCTCTTAAATAATTTAGAAACCTGTACTTCTTTATGTATTTTTAAATTGATATTCGAAATTTTAAAACTGTGAGTAAATTATTGTAAGAAAGGTTAATGTTCTGGCCAGATAGCTCGGAGGATAAAGCGCCTGCTGAGGCAGACCAGCCACCCGGTTCCATTCTGTGTGCCACACCGGCCCCGCCCCGCCTCGCCCACCCCGCCCACGGGGGGGGGGCCGCCCCGCTCCCGGCCCCCCTCCCCTGCTCCCGCGCATGCGCGGAGATGGCGCCCGAGGCCCTGAGGCCCAGAGGCCCGGAGTGTGGCGCTAGCCTGCAGTCCCAGCGCTGCGGAGGCCGAGAACAGGAGGCTTGCTACGAGTCCGATCTGTGGTGAGACCCGTAGGCCTTGTACTAAATACATTAAAAATAATAATACCCGAAAGGGCACTGTTCGAAATTATGGGCAAATTGATATTTTAAAATACAACTGTTACTTCACCCTTCACTTGTGTATAATAGAATGCAAATGCCACAGTAATTTGATATCCTTCAGCATCCATTTTAAAAGTTTTAAGCGCTGCAGATACACCACAGAGGCTTAAGTGCCTGCCTGGCAAGCGCAAGGTCTGGTGTTTGATCTCCAGTACCAAAAAAAGAAAAGAAAAGAAAAGAAAAGAAAAGAAAAGAAAAGAAAAGAAAAGAAAAGAAAAGAAAAGAAAAAAAAAAAAGACTAGATAAGCATTTTAATAGTAAAAAAATATTCATCTGTGTATTGCTGTTTTTGTATATTTCCTGTTTACTTTTTTTCCTGGTTTTTTGAGACAGGGTCTTGCTATGTAGTTCAGGGTGGTCTCAGACTCACAACTGTCCACCTGCCTCAGCTCCTTAAGTGCTGGGATTACAGGCATGCACCACCAGGCCTGGCTGGTGTTTACCTTTTTTTTTTGGCAGAACTGGGGATTGAACTCAGGCCCTTGCGTGTGCCAGGGAAGTGGTTATTCTACTGAGCCATCTCCCCAGCCCCTGTTGTTTACTTTTTACAAAAGAATTTGTCCTAATATATTTTGTGCTTGAATACCTTATTGGTCATCTAGTGATAATTCTTTTAGAATAAAAGTACTCATTTAACTTTAAATTTAAAAACATGTCTTTGATTTTTAAGTTACCAAGGCTTAAATTTTGTTTTCTGATTGAATTATGAATTATAGTTACTCAAAACATAAATATAGTAAACATTTCTATAATTATTAAATGTAAAGCTTTAGCTGGTAATTGTGGCAGCTAAGCCATGATGTGGCTTAGTGAGACCCTGTCTCAAAAGGATTGGGGATATAGCTCAATATGAATGTTCTGGGTTCGATTCCCAATACTCCTCTCCCTATAGAAAACAGTTTTGAAGGTAGTTAGGTTTTTTTGGAGGTACTTTAGGTGGGGAATAGAATGTAGGGTTTATTATTATTATTATTATTATTATTATTTGTTTGTTTGTTTGTTTTCCTACAAGGTCTCCTTGTATAGTCCAGGCTAGCCTTGAAATCATTCTGTATCCCAGACCGGCCATGAACTTGCAGTAATCTTCCTGACTCAGCTTCCTGAATGGTGGGATTTAAGGCATGGGCCATCATGCCTGGCTTTGCAGTCCCTTCCAAAAGGTGCTTTTCAGGCATCAGTTAATTTTAATTGACCCTTAAGTTGGACAATTAAAGTCTTAGGTTGATACACTGTAGGTTAAGAGCTTTTACTTCCTTTGGAACAGTATACTGTAGTAATTGTATTAGTTTTGTATACTGTGTAACAAATTACCATAAGCATAGTGGCTTAAACCAACATCCATTTCTTTCTTTCTTTCTTTTTTTTTTGGATATCCATTTATTTCTGATCTCTAGAACTTTTTGACCTTTAGAATTTATGTAGTTAGCTCAAGACCACCTGGATAATCTCTTATCTTGAATTAATTTATTAGGAAACTTAATCACATTTATGGAGTCTCATCACAGCAGCACCTAGATTAATATTTGATTGAGTAGTGGGGAGAAAGCCTGTATATATACTATTGGTCAAGAATCTTGGGGGCTTAGAATTTTGCCTACTATAGTAAGATTCTTTATGGGTAGGAAGCATGAGTCTTTTATCTTTGGAAAGTGAAAGATAGGCAGTTGTGACTATGAGTGTGGGGGGGAGAGGGGAATGTGATAAGCAGTATGATATTTGAAATAAAGATGCTTGGCAGGCAGTGAGTTTTACTGAAGATTATGTAAGTTAGAAGCGAGGTACTGATTAAACTCTGTGTACCTGTACAAGTCTGTGCATCCCCAGGGATATATCTGTTCCATTCTGAAAATTGTTGCATCTGTGTTCATAGAGACACCTTGATGCTTGGCAAATAGATACCTCAGAGCAGCAAATGGAGTACTGGGCTTGGGAGTGGTGGAGGTAACAATGACAGCCACAATAGCAACAACAAAAACCCTGATGCAAGCAATTGCCACTTTTTTCTCCTGTCCTTAAACAGACATTTTTTACCTCCTGGAACAATATTCTGTTTCCTCTCCAGGGTATAAAGAAATCTGAAGTCACAGCTTGCTCTTATCCTTACTGCTGTAACTGTTGCCTGGTAACCAGATTTCCCCTCTCCTTGCTTGTTGCCTAGGAGAGAGGAGAAAGGTAGAGAGGAGCACACTTCTGAACCTCTTAAAAGCTATTGCCCTTCCCCCTCCACTCAGGACTCCTTGCTTTGGGGAGTTAGGTGGACTGCCTGAAGCTTGCAGTTTAGGTTCCTGAAATAGAGGGGTCCAGTCCTCATGGGAACGTGTTCTTATGGAAGGAGCCTTGATGATCCCTCTTTCTCATTTTGGACTGCCCTAGGACAAACAGAGGATGTGCAGATGCTCCTCCACTTGGGGGCAGACCCCACTCTGCTGGATCGACAGTCTAGGTCTGCTGTGGATGTCCTCAAGAGAAATAAGAACTTCAAAGCCATTGAGAAAATCAACAGTCACTTGGAAAAGCTGGCTACAAGTTCTAAGGACTTATCAGGTACCGTTCTAGTAAATTAACTTTTTAGGGGGAAGATAAATCTAGCATTGTGATGTTAGATATAAATCAGTTTGTCCCTTCTTGGTATACCTAGAAGGAAGTGAGACACTTCTCCCATAATGTTTAGAAAACTTATTTGCTCTTTTGGGAAGGGATAATGAGATAACTCTTTTTGAACAAGCATCTTTGTTGTAGGAACTTTTCCCCATTTAGATAGTATGAATATTTTACCTGCAAATGTACAACAAAAAAGAAAAAAAATCACACAAAATAAGAGATACCAAAAATCAAGCCTACTCCTCCATCACTTCAAGCAATTTAGAATGTGTTTCTTGATTTGTTAATTTGAGGCAGCTTCAGTTGACATTTGATATATAAGATGAGGCGCCTGACTATCAGTTTTACTTGTTGGATTTTGTCTGGTAATGTTATTTGTTATTATTCTGTTCTGCTTCTTAACTGTATGTCTTAAGTTTTCCATGGTTCATCTGTAGATTGATTCTAAAAATTGAAAACTAGTGGGCTATATTTACATGATAGTATGATTATATAAGTGTTACCTTTAAATTTTTAATTTTTATTAGTATACGTTTCCAGTACATAATGACTACATTCCTTGTGGGGAGATGGCACATATACATACACATCTTTATTCTTTTTCACCGTCTTCCCTCTCATCCCCTTTCTCCTCCTCCTTCTATCTCTTGGAAGATGTTACTCTTTCTTCAACTGTGAGTATAGCTGCACCCATAGAAATAAATCAGTAAATGTTATGAAAACTTTGCTTTTTATTATTTAGAGAACACTTTTATTAGTTCCTATAATCAAACCCACATAGATAAGACCTTACATATTTAATACAGTGCAAGTGGAAAAAAATTTAAGTTTTAACGTTTCTAGACCAATATGGCCGTTAATTTCTGTACAATGCCAACTCAACACGGTAAACTGGGATAACTTAAAATTTTACTTTTTAAGTGTGGCATATTCTTACACATGCTAGTTGGATGAAATATATGTATTTTTATGCTTTCTATACTTTTTGCACTTGTATATGACTCTCATGGCTCATGTTATCTACATAGATTTCTTTCTTGATCTGCTGGAGTACCAACTCAAGTAGACTTTTCATGGAGGAGGCATAGATAGACTTACATTGTTTTTGAAAATGTCTTTATTTTGTCTTCATACCAATTAATAACTTGAGTATAGGGATTGTATTTCATCAATAATAAGTTATACTTCATCTCCATATTTTATGATCTTTGTAATTGGAGTATGTTTTACAACCACTGATATGTCATAGTTTAATGGCAGAATATTTTGGTGTATTAAAACATCCACAGTATCTTTAGAGTTATGAAATACTGTACATAATCTAGTTACTTGCACCTTTGAAGAAATTGCTTTCTAGTCTCCATTGCTACTGATCAGAAGTCAGATGTCATTCTCATTTTTTACTCCTAGAATTTTTTTCTGTTTTTGAGTTCAAGCTTTCCTTGACATGCATTATGATGTGATTCTTTATTTGTTCTTGCTTGTTACATGCTGGTCCCTTCCAATCTGTCTTTTCTAGTTTAGGAAAATTATCTGTTATTTTATTCCAGATCTTTAACTTTTCTTTTTATAATTCAGTTTATCCATTGCTAAACCAGTTTTAATTTCTCAGAGTTCTTTTTCTGACTATTGTTTTCTTTATTGTAGTAGCTTATTCTTGTTTTGCATTTGCTACATCTTCTTGAGTTGCATTTTCTGATATTAATTAAATTTATATATATTTAAAAATATTCTCTTCCCTAAATTACTTACATTACTTTTTGGGTTCATTTTTTTTCTTGCTTCCCTTTTATGCTGTTGCTTTTTCCTAATCATCTTATGATAGTTGAATGTTTGTACTTGTGAATGAAGGAGTAGATTGATCAATACTTTTGAAGTAGTTAGAGAACATGTCCTCGGGCTATTTGACTTTGTTTCTCCAGAAATGCTCCCTCTGTTAGATGGATATGTGAAGGCAGCCTCTGGGAGGTGTGTTGGGGTATAGACAGTTTGTGATGGGACAACTGCAATTGACAGGGTCAGAAAAGATTTATGTGGGGATATTGAAACATTTTTAGTCAACTGGCATTTTGCACTTGTGTTTTAATTTTTATTTAAATGTCTTCCATTGTTACCACGATCAAAGATAATGAGGAAAGAAATGTATTTGCAGAGTTCTCATTTTTTCCCGTAAATATTCTTTTTTTTATTATTTTTAGGGAAGAGTCTATAGGGTGTTTAGGATCTCACTACTAGATCAGACTCCTAGTGATCCATCTGTTTACAGCCTCCCAAGAGCTGGGATAACAGGCACATGCTACCATGCCCAGTCCCAATTGTCCTCTCAGTGCACCCCGGGGGTAGGGCCAGCGTGGCAGGCCTGGGGATCAAACCCCGGGCCCTGCGCCTGCTTGCAGGCGCTTTAATCTGCTGAGCTATTTGGCCGGCCCCTCAAATGTTCTTTTTAATCTGTGGCATACTATATTTAGGGTTTTTTTTTTAATATTTAGTTTTTAAATGACTTTTTTTTTTTCTGAACTGGGGATTGAACTCAGGCCCTTGTGCTTGCCAGGTGAGTGCTTATTCTACTGAGCTAGCTCCCCAGCCCCTAAATGACTTTATGTTTTAAGAAATTGTAATTTCTTCTATGAGTCAGTGTAACTGTAACAAACCATTGTAAAGAACTTCCTGAGAATTTGTTTATAATCTTAGTTTTAAGATGGTTTCCATAATTTGATAACTTTAAAGCAAACTGAATAGGTTCCTTTGTCATTGAATATCTAGGTTTTAAAATAATAGTGCATGCTTATAATCCCAACACTTGGGAGGCTGAGGCAGGAGGATCACCACAAGTTTGAGGTCAGCCTGAGCTACATGATGAATTCAAGACCAGCCTGAGCTACATAGCAAGACCTTGGCACAAAAACCAAAGCCAAAGACCACTACCAAAAAGGAAATGGCTGATTTGTTGGCAAAATTATGTCTTATTAATGCTGACTTTAATTTTCAGAATATTATGATATTTAATATTGGAGCCTCAAGTATACCATTCACTTGTTTAGCTTTTAGTTTTTATTATTGTAGTTTCCTTGTATAATCTTTGAATATCTGCTAATTATAAAAAAATTGCATCTTTTGAGACAAGGTTTGGAACCCAGAGAAAAGAATTAAAAAAAAAAAAAAAAGAATTAACAATTTGAGCTTATCTTCTTTTTACCTGTTAGAATTCATCTGTACTTGTTTGACAGAAAAGTATGAGAGGAATGTGCACTTATTTCAGGCTTGTCATTTGTTTTACCAGGTAGTCCGTGATAGCAGTGGATATAGTCAAGCCTATAGCTCCCAGTGCTTATTAGCATATTGTTGGATATTTGCTTATTTTAAAGCTTTCCAAAGCATTGACAATGAGGATTTTCTTGCATCAGAAAGACATAATGGGGCTGGGGAGATGGCTCAGTAAAATAAGCGCTTGCCTGGCAAGCACAAGGTCCTGAGTTCAATCTCTGGTACTGCCAAAAAAAAAAAAAGAAAGAAAGAAAGAAAGAAAGAAAGAAAGAAAGAAAGAAAGATTGAAAACTATAAAAGTAAAAAAAAAACTGATACAAATCAAGAAAGAAGAGTGTGACAGTAGTTGGGGCCTATAGAAGTCAATCTCTGAATATGACATCTGAATGAGGTTATGCACCTTGTCTATATCTATATCTATATCTATATCTATATCTATATCTATATCTATATCTATATCTATGTATCTGTATCTGTATCTATATGTCCATATAGATCTATAAAGTTGTATGCATATATTTTGTTTCTAAGATTTTGCCCATTGCACAAACTTTAAAACCTAAAGTGAGGCTGGGGAATCTTTCTAGGCCAGCTGTATGCAACATACTTTTCTGAGATGATGGAAGTGGACTATATCTACTTCATTTGATATGATAGTCACTAGTCACATGTGGATATTCAGCAGTGAAAGTGTATGTAGCTCATTCATCTGAAGGATTGAGATTTTAATTTTAATTAACTTCAGTGTAAGTTAATGGTCATTGTATTGCATAGTGTAATTTTAAACTTAAGCCCTCCCAAAAGATCTTTATATACAGGGTAGTAGTTGAGAACATGGTAAGAGTGTTAAAGGAAAGGATGCCTGGCCATGGGAATGAAGATAGATCTGCTTTGTTTTTAAGAAGCTTAATCCTTTCTTACTCCATTGAAGGTACAGATGGAAACATTATCTTTGAGAAGAGCTGCTGCTAGAATGTTTTTACTCACATTCTTAACCAAAGCATCTGATCTAATGATTTTTTTTTTTTTTTTTTTTGTATTTAGGACAGGGAGTAATGGGTGTATAGGGTCTCACTGCATAGATTGGATTTGTAGTGATCCTCCTGTTTACAGCCTCCCAAGAGCGAGGATTACAGATGTGTGCTACCACACCCAGACTCAATTGCTGTCTCAGGGCGCCCCAGGGGTGGAGCTGGAAGGACAGGCCAGGGGATTGAACTCTTGGCCCCTGCATCTGCCTCAACAGGTGCTTTAACCCGCCAAGCTATTTGGCTAACCCTTTAATGATTCTTTTTTTTTTTAAGAAGAAGACATCACTGGTCCTGAGTACAGTGCCATTAGGATATAGGTTTTTACACTTGAATGAATGAATGTTCTATTGTAAAGACTAGAACAGCAACAACAAAAGACTAGAACGAAAGGTACTATCTAGAAAAGAATAGAAAAAAAGAAAGATGCTTTCTCCTTTAATTGTTTCAAGAGACCTCTGTCCCCCACTTTGCTGATAAGGTGCTTACTGGCATCTAGGTGAAAAATAAAGCTTGAGAAATAAAGGATTTTGTTGAAGCTTTCTGTTGTTCTGTAAATCAGCTTTGACAGTGTTAACATGCACACAAATCTTTTGATTCACCAGGTTTTCTCACCAGGTGAATCAATTTTAAACTTCAGCCCTCCCAAAAGACTTTATATACAGGATAGTAGTTGAGGATATCCTCTCATGCCAGGGGATATCAGAGACCACTGCGACTAGCAAAGCTTTAACCTTAAGTAGGCAAGATTATAGAATTCTTTTTACTTGCTTTTCATGGCCACCACCAGATGGCAACATGTCCACTTTCTCTAGTGTGTTGCTGTTCAACTCTTTCTTTAGGACCAAGAAGAGCCTTTGTCTTCTAATTGTGATCTCTCTGATCCACTCTTGCTTTTTTTTTTTTCCTAGTGAACCTGGATCCAATCCAAAAGCATATTTTGCTTCTTTGCAATTAACACAGGCATGGAATGAGAATGTCAGATTCCCCCCCCTTTTTTAAAAAATTTTTTAAAAATTTTATTTATTTGTGTGAGTGTGTGTGTGTGTGTGTGTGTGTGTGGCCAGCTCAGCCCACCAGGGGTCTAGCTGGCTGGCATGTGGTGCTGGGGAATTGAACCATGGTCCCTGTGCTTTGCTAAGCTTGTTCTAAGTAGGTGCATTAGACCACTGAGCCATCTCACCAGCCCTGTGTCAGATCCCCTTTGTGAACTGTTTTAATCTTTTAAAAGAATATATATTAGATATAGGAAAGAAAATATGGAAAGTTATAGATACATTTGCCATAAAATTAATGTTTGTGTACTGTGAATTTTGTCGTATTTTAGGGTTTTGTTAGGCTGGTGTTTAACTTGCAGCAATCCTCCTGCCTCAGCCTCCCAAGAGCCGAGATCATGGGCAACACTATGTCCATCTTTGGAGTTTGTTTTGCTCATGCTCCTTTAAAGCAGAAGTACCTGGAAATTTTTATCCTTTTAGTATACCCTTAGTGACTGAATAAAAGATGTGAGACTAGGAAGCCCCATTTCCCTTGTCATACATGGGAACAGTTCTGAGGTGTGACTGGTACTTCAGAGCTCCCCTGTCAGACCAGGCCCAGCCCATCCTCTGCCAGACATTGCCTGAGCTCACACCTTCATTTGATTTCCTCTTCTATTCCTATCTCAGTTCCCCTACTCACTTGCAAGTCTTTCCCTTACACAATTCCTTGACTCAGAGTCTCCTTCTGGGGAATCTGTCTGAATGTTTTTAAATTTTTTTCATTTTCAAATAGCCTAGATCGGGCTGGTGAGATGGCTCAGTGGTCTAAAGCACCTACTTAGAACAAGCTAAACTAAGCAAAGCACAGGGACCACGGTTCAATCCCCCAGCACCATATGCCAGCCAGCCCTGCCCCCTGGTGGGCTGAACTGGCCACACACACACAATAAATGAATGAATAAATAAATAATTAAAAAAAAAAAAACCAAATAGCCTAGATCGTTTAACATGTTTCTACTCTGTGGGTAGAACATGACGCTGTACATGAATTCATCTCTTCACAACATGATAACCCTTCTACTGTGAGCCAAACCCTTTTCCTTTGGTGAGAAAATGGATTTATAGTTTTATTCCCTTAACTGTTCAGTAAGATTCCATTAAAAATAAGAATAGGGACCAGAGAGATGGCTCAGTAGAATAAGCGCTTCCCTGGCAAGCACAAGGGTTTAAATTCAATCCGCGGTTCTGAAAAAAAAAAAAAAAAAAATGACTTTTGAGTGTGTAATATGATTTTAGTACCTCATCTATCAGTATTTTGCTGTCATGAGTACTTTCTTCAATAAATTGAATGAAGGATGTTATCATCTTATCTTTGTTGGATAGAGATATGACTCCTTCCTTACTTGGATTTTTCTACTTGCCAATATGACATACAGATTTGTGTGGCTGGCATTTAGTTAAATGTTGCAAATGTGTTAAGCTACCATCTTGTTGTTATTTACCAAATTATTATATAATTTATTTGAACAAACTACCATAAACTTTAGTGGCTTGAAAAAAGAGCTGCATTTACTTAGCTCCTGACTTATATGTTAATAATCTTGTTTGAGTTATTCTTAGTTTTAGTTGAGCTCTTTCATGAGTGTGCAGGCCTTTTTAACCTTCACTGATCAGCATCTGTGAGGCTCACTTTGGATAAGGGACTGATTTCTTTTTGTTGCTGTTCCTATTCCCCATAAGGCTGGCCTGGACTTGTTCTCATGGTCAATAGTATACAAAATTCTTAAGATCCAGGTTGTTACTGGCATAAAAATCATGTCCACTGTGGTCTATTGGTCATAACAAGTCATGAAGCCAGGCCAAAATCAAGGGAAGCGTAGATGGCGTAGGAATACTTTCCATTTCTTGATGAGAAGAATTGCAAAGTCATATTGCAAAGGATGTGAATACTTGCAGGGTTAGAGAATTGTTTTTTTTCGTAGTTTCAAATTTTAGTTTTATTTATTTTATTTTTTTAATGATGAAAGGATTTTTTTTTCAAATTGATAGGGACAGTTTCAATAATTAACAAATTGCATACTGTCTTCCTAGTGGTTATTTGCTGTACAAGATGCGGACATGATATCCTATTTACAAACACTATTACAAGAAATCCCTGTATTCATTAAGAGAATGTAACTATATATCTATCCTAACCATTTTGAATACACAGATACAAAATGGACATTCATCTGTATTCCCTTTTTTGTTTAGTTCC
>NW_004524647.1:3678532-3692421 GCF_000260255.1 Octodon degus
TTGTATCTGTGTATTCAAAATGGTTAGAATAATATATAGTTACATTCTCTTAATGAATAGAGGGATTTGTTCTAATAGTGTTTGTAAATAGGGTGTCATGTCTACATCTTGTACAGCAAATAACCACTAGGAAAAGAGTATGCAATGTGTTAATTATTGAAACTGTCCTACCAAAAACAAAACAAAACAAAAAAAACATGGAAGAGAAAAAAAATTTCTAAAAATAAAGATAATACATCTATATGTAAAACATTCAGACAACACAGAACATTCTTCAGATAAGAGCCCCTAAACTTCCATCTCCAGAGGTAACCTTTGTTACTAGTTTTCCATTTATCCTATTGTTATTATTTGTCTACACAATAGGTTTATACATACCACAGGTCCTTCGCTGTCCTATAGATTTTCTCTACTACTGTAATACAGGTTATTAAGGAATGTTGATTGAATGTTAATCTTTAAATTTTAATTTTTTTCCTTATGAGAGAATTGAGAAATTGCCTGAAAAGAACTTTAGATGACAAATTTCAGATAATTGTGGAAGATTCTGGAAACACTGGGCGGAGTTGTCTCAATTTTATAGAGAGTATAGGAACTTGTGGCCAAAGGAACTAAAAAATGTTTTTCAGCATAGGTTGCAGATCATCACATTTAAGGCGTGAACTAGTTTTGTTGAGTCTTAGCTTGCTACTTATCAGATCTATGACCTTATACAAGTTATTTACTTCTTTATGGTTAAGTTTTGTCACTCCTGCTTCAGCAGGGGAACTAACCTCATAAGATAATGGGTGTGAAACAGTTATTCTAATACCCTGCTCATGAAATAGTTATACCTTTTAGCTGTCAGGGTGAGCTGCTGGTGAATTGAGTTTAAAATTACCCTTTCTTTCTTGCATATGTGTGAGCATACCCAAGACTCTAAAATGGGGCCAACATGAGTGAGATCTGTTAGATGCAGACATTCTGTGCAAACCATATCTAGAGAACATTGTTATGTTTTGGACCTAAAATCATCTGAGCTGTGAAGATTGTCTTCATTTATACATACTTAGGGTTGTGAAAATAGCACTTGGCTTATTGGTGTTTGGTCAAAATCTCATAGGAGGCCACAAGATGGAAATGATACTTCTTCAATATTCCTTATGCCTTACGATTTACATTTCTGAGCTTTATTTTTCTGAGGGAAATTATGTGTGTGTTCTGTGGGCTCCTCTCTCTTTCTCTGTTAAGGTTACTTTCTCTTTTTTTCTTTCTAATTTTTAAAAAATATTTTATTTATTGATGTGGTACAGGGTCTCACTACACAGTTCAGACTTGTAGTGATCCTCCTGTCTTAGTCTCCCCAGTGCTGGGATTACAGGCATGTACCACCATGTTTGGTTTCAGTGGCTAGCTTGGAGTGGGGCCTGCATGCCAGGTGGTACTAGGGATTGAACCCGGGTCCCTGTGCTTACCTAAGCAAGCGCTTAGTCCACTGAGCTACCTCGCCAGCCTATCCTCTTTATATTCTTAACTGTTCATGGGGTGGAATGTTTAGAACTGTTTCTATTTCAAGTGATAGACTTAAATTGGCTTAAGTTGTCAAGAGAAAGTAATGATACTCATGCTAGAAATGTTGAAGTTGGCAGCAGGGATGTACCTATTATCTTCTGTTTTTAACTCAGTTGTTCTCTCATCAGCTTTTACCTCAGTCTATCGGTGGGAAAAAAATCCAGATCTCTAAACTCTGACTTGTCCACCATTTCTAGACTTGTGGACCCTTCTCTTTCTCACAGTGATTTCAATAAAAATCTTAAACTTCACATTTGATCACAGTGTGCATCTCTGAACCAAAAACCGTAGCCAGGAGGTTAGTTTTGATTGGCTCTGGCCTAAATTATATGTTAGCTCATACTTCAGGAGCATGTTAAAGGGAGGAGGTCTGGTATTACCCAAAGATGAGTGAATAGATTCTGGGGAATCAGAGTTTCAAATGTCCAATTTAGATGTTTGCCTTTTACACTTTTATTCCAATCCTTGTTAAAGGATTTTTTATTTTTTCTTATTTTAAGTTAATAAGTATTAAAATGAATATTCATTTTAGAAAATTTAGAAGAAGATGGGAAGGAAAAACTGGCAAATACAGATCAAATTGCTGTTACTTAGGTAACCTTTGCTTTCTTTTCATCTATTTTTCCTCCTTACTTTCTAGTAGGATTGCCAGATCAAAAACAGAATGCTGTAGAAATTTGAATTTCAGATAAATAGTAATTTTATTTTTAGTTTAAGCAAATCCCAAATATTGCATGAGTTATGCCAAAATTGTTCATTTGAAATTCAAATTTAATTTAATATTTTCCTATGTTTTTATTTGCTAACTATGGCAACCTACTTACTGAGGATCTGTTTTTAAAAGTTTTTCACACTTAAAATTCACATCATTGTGAAATGGGATCACCATTATCCTGTCTCCAGACATCAAATATTGGAAGGAAACTTAAATTTATTGTGATGCAAAACTAAGAATTGAGGGCTAAGCTATTCTCTCACCATTACCTTAAAACTCTCGACTTTTTATTCTGTAGTATCACCTTATATTTCTTAGTTTTTTAAACAAGGCATACTCTTTAGTATGAAAAATTTAGGTCATGCTTTTTCCTGAATCTGTTGTTTGTGCTGATTTCTAATCTTCTCCAGAGCCTGTGTGGTCAGTGTTTACACTGATGGTTAAGTAATTTATCCACAATGGTTAAACAATTTGCCTAAAATAATTAATTACTCGCTTATAGTATACCCAGTGCTTAAATGTATTGACCTGTAATCAAAGTTTATTATGCATATGTGTTGGGTTATAGTTGGGGGACAGAGAGAAATCATGTGAACCTTTTATGGAGAGTGGTTTATTCTTATTTTTGGAAGAAATTCCTCCTGACCTGCTCTGTGGGATTAATGAAGACTGTGCCAGCACCTTCATCAAGTTATTACTGAAAAAAAAGAAATGGCCTGAAGTGCTGCTTCTGCTAACCCGCAAAATACGTGGGGAATCACCATTTGGAGACTACTTCCTTAAGGACTGCAACCTCTCAGACCTTGACATCTGTACCGTCATCCCCCACCTCAGCACCTGGGACCAGCGGAAGACACAGCTCTTGGGCCTTCTAATAGATAGTGGAGGTGAGAATGTTTAGATTAAAGACAATGGAGAGTTGTCCCAGTTGGCTGACTTTTCCTTGATTTGGGAGATACCATGACATTCTCTTTCATTTTGTCCCCTGTATCTTCTTGTTTTGGAACATTGACCAGGTTACTGTCTCATAAGTGAGTTGCCCTGTAGCAAGTGATGGTAAATCTATAGTGTATGTGCCGCAGTACGCTTTTGTACATTGAAAACTCTAAAACATTTGCCATTGCTGCCTGGTAGGAACCCTGGATTTTGTGAATTCCAGTTTCCCCTGTTGTCTTTCTCTTTTTTTGGGAGGAACATCAAATATGCAGAAGATTCTTCATTCTGGTTTAGCCCACAGTGGCCAACTCCACCTAACCTCTGGTTAGACTTTTCCCTGAATGTTATGTTGTGTGGCTCTTTGTCAGTTTTTGTGGGATTCTTCTGTAATCAGTAGGTTGGGATTTGAGAGCAATAGCCAAGTAACTGGTGGGTGGAAGCATTT
The DNA here is from genome assembly GCF_000260255.1 of Octodon degus. Taxonomy (NCBI): domain Eukaryota; kingdom Metazoa; phylum Chordata; class Mammalia; order Rodentia; family Octodontidae; genus Octodon; species Octodon degus. The sequence continues at coordinate 3,682,180 of NW_004524647.1, forward strand.
GTTGTTTTTCTCAGAACAATCACATAAGACTAAATGTGTGTCCAGAGTATGCAGTTGTTCTGTTAGTTTGGGTTTTATTGTAAAAATAATTTAGAAACACCAAACTTCTCTCACCCTTGTGTGGTTTTCTGGTTGCTTTGCTATGTAAAAGGATATACCCTTCATAGGGAGCAATAACACATTGAATCCTCAGCCCTAAAAGTGTCATATTATACAGAGTGCAAGTCTTTAGGTATTGGCTTTACCCACAGCTTTCAGGAAGTAAAGGAAGTATCTTTTACTATTTCTTCAGATACCTTCTTTGTTAACTTTATTTGTTCAATCACTATTGCTTTCATGAAATTCTCTTTTTATTGATTGATTCAGCAAGCACTATAGAATATCTCCTAGGGTCAAGGGCTAGGAACCAAGTCCCAAGAGTAATTGCACAGGGGCTGCAGGCAAGCAGAGGAAGGCTGCAGATCTATAGTGGGTGGGGCTGCTTTTAGGTGAGGGCAGGGAGCCTGAGCTAAAAGAAAGGTGATATAGGGCAATAAAGAGGTGTGAAGGAAGGTAGCAACTGAGGATAGAAACTTAATAAAAGCAGAAAATATAGGAAATGTGTTCATGTCCTGATCACCAACTGTATGTCAGATATGTTATTAGGCAAATATGAATATTTCCATGGTTCTGCTTTGGCATCATTCTAGGACAGTGCTTAATGGGAACTATGATCCTCTGGTAGAAGGAAAGGAGGGACTGGAGAAATAAGGGGACAAGACCCAAGGACATGTCACTTGAAGGCGCAGGGATTTCAGCTTGAGGGTACTGTTCTGCCTTTGCCTCTCAGAAAGAGTGGAAATAGGATGATCTCACGGAGGTCAGTATCAGATCTTCCCTTGCGACTAAATGGCAGAAGCAGTCCAACCACATTGGGTAAGCCATGCTGTATCCCTTCCCAAACATATAGCTTATGGGTTTTCTTCTTTTCTCCCCTCTTCCAGCCTTGCCTGAAGGACTCCAGGAGAGCAAGGAGAGGCCGCTTCTTCTGTGCCTGAAAAATGAGGACTTTGAATTGGCTTTTGTTCTCTTGACCAAGGGTGCAGATCCCCATGATATTTCTCTCGTGGAAGGTGATACTCCCTTGCATGCAGCACTCCACATTTTTCTAGATATCAATGGTAAGCCTTGTTTTATAGAGCAATCTTTTCCTTGAGGAGATAGTTGGATATCAGAGTTGATGCTCTACTTTTTGATCTTTCTGTTTGGGCAAACCAGTGTTCTGAAAAAGACCCATTTCTTAGCCAGGCTACCCTATATATCCCTGCCTCATAGCAGTGGTAAGAAGTGAGCATCATGGTAAATAGTCATGGTGGGTACATTAAAGATTTTTAAATTTCAAAGTCAATTGTCAATAGCTGTCAGATATTTTCCATTAATCTGTACTATTTTCGGGGGCTGGAGAGATGGCTCAGTAGAATAAGTGCTTCCCTGGCAAGCGCAAGGACCTGAGTTTAATCCCTGGTTCTGCAAAAAAATAAATAAATAAAATAAAAAAAATAAAAATAGAGAGTTGGCTCAGTGGAATATGTGCTTCCCTGGTAAGTGCAAGGGCCTGAGTTCAATCCCCGGTTCTGCAAAAAAAAAAAAAAAAACTGTACCATTTTCAAGAGTACTGATGTAAAGCAATATTATAAGGTTACTTCAGGAGGCACTACTGAATTTTAGGTTAGATAATTCTTTGTTGTCAAGTTCTATCCTGCATATTATAAAATAGTTAGCAGTCTTCTCAGCCTCTACTTACTAACTGCCAGTGGCACCTTTCTAGTTTTGACAATGAAAAATGCCTTCAGACTTTGCCAAATTTTCTGTAGGGAATGAATCCCCCTTGGTTGAGAATCACTGGGTTATTTGATGGGTATCAGATAATTAGGGGTTGTCAGAACTTTAGATGCCCTCGGTTGGCACCTGTCAAACCCAGGGTCCGGTATCCTGAAAAGAATATCTCAGCACTCATAGGATTTTGTTTGTCTTTCAGCTGACATTGGTTTTAACTTCCTCAGCCACCTGCTGGATCTATTCTTGTCCAACCCAATTGAATTTTACTACCTTGACCCAAATGTTCAGGACAGCAATGGGAACACACTGATGCACATCATCTTTCAGAAGGGTATGCTGAAGCGTATGAAAAAATTAATAGACCTGCTGGTGAGGTTCAATATCAACTTCAACCTGAAGAACAAAGAGGGCAAAGATGTACGGCATCGTATTAAGAAGAATGATGCTCTCCTTGTGACCTGGAACAAAGCTCTGGAGGAGAGCAGGCGGAAGGGCCGACAAGACCCTACTGCTCACCTGGGGAGATTCGCAAGGTCTTCTGCTCCTGGTCATACATCTCAGTTAAAGTCCCAAGATTCCTTAAAGTCACTGTCGTGTGGCATCACTATGGGAACCCTCTCTGAAGAAGCCAAAGTCCCTGATGCCCAGGTTAACAGGCAGGGACCTGGCGCCGCCAAGCCACACTCTCTGAGAGATCACCTTGTACAAGACATCACAATTTTGATGCAGCAGGTTGAACTTGGTATGTCTTTCCCAGAGGACTATCCTCAGTGCTCTGAGCCTCTGGAAGAAGAAGCTGGCATGGAAGGAAAGAAAGACAAACTTCAACACACGCTGAGTATGGGGATCTCTGACTGTAGTGGGAGCAGTCCTGCTGTCTCTGAGGCAGGGGAAGGACATGTGCAGGCAGGTCCAGGCACCTCACAGCTTGTTCCTGCTGGTAACAGAGGGAGGGTAGGTAATGACGATCAGGATAGCTTGAGCATGCAGGAAATTGAGGCCTGCCTCCAGGACTTTGATAATATGACCTGGGAAATTGAGTGTACTTCAGAAATGTTGAAGAAGTTGTCCAGTAAGGTTATGACTAAAGTTATAAAGAAGAAAACTATCCTTGCCATCCAGCAGCTAGGGAATGGGGAATGGACCCAGGGCCTGCAGAAGCGATTAAAACACCTAAAAGGAAATATCCAGCTCTTTGAAGCTAAGTTAGACAAAGGAGCTAGGATGCTGTGGGAGCTTGCCATTGATTTCTCCCCTCGATGCAGTGAAAACCCAGAGAAAATCATTGCTCCAGAGCGGAGCACATACTCTATGGAAAAATCAGGGAAGGTCTACACAGAAATCATCCGTATCTGGGACATTGTCTTAGATCACTGCAAACTGTCAGATGCTATCATGGCCATCTGCAATGCCTATAACCGGGGCTTGTCTTGTGTTCTACGCAAGAAGCTAAAGGGTATCAACAAAAGCCAAGTGTTAGCTAACAAGAAAGTCCAAAAACGTATACCCCGCTGCTATGTGGAGGACACAGAGGCAGAGAAGAGCAGGGAGTATAAGGATCCTGAGTATTTTCCCCCAGCCAGTGCGGTGGAGACAGAGTATAACATCATGAAGTTCCACAGCTTCAGCACCAACATGGCCTTCAATATTCTCAATGATATGACAGTGACAGTGGAGTACCCCTTCCGAGTGGGTGAGCTTGAGTATGCAGTTATTGACCTCAACCCCAAACCACTGGAACCTATCATCCTTATTGGGCGGAGTGGTACTGGAAAGACAACTTGTTGCTTGTATAGGTTGTGGAAGAAATTCCACATTTACTGGGAAAAATCTGAACAGGCAGGAAGCCCATTGCTTGCCAAACAAACCTGGCCAAACAAAAGGTTGGAACTAGGACCTAGAAAAGATGGTGCCATTAGGGAGGGAGATGAGGAAGAAGATGAGGAACAGAAAGGTTCAAATGAAGTAGAAACAGTAGACAGCATAGAGGAGAAGCAGGAGAGTGAAGCCTGTCCAGTGGGAGGCCATGTGGAACCAGTGGGGGACAGCCAGGTGGCGGAGGGATGTGTGCTGGAACAGCCTCATCAGCTGGAGCATTTGCATCAGATCTTTGTGACCAAGAACCATGTCTTGTGCCAGGAGGTGCAAAGAAATTTTATTGAGCTTTCTAAGTCTACCAAGGCCACCTGTCACTACAAACCATTAGAACCCAATGTTCACAAACTCCAGGACCTAAAAGACGAGAACTTTCCTCTGTTTGTTACTTCCAAACAGTTGCTCCTCCTGCTTGATGCCTCTCTTCCCAAACCATTTTTTTTAAGAAATGAAGATGGAAGCTTGAAAAGAACCATTGTAGGATGGTCCACACAGGAAGAGCTGACCATCTCCAATTGGCAAGAAGATGAAGAGGAGGTGGAGGCTGATGGGGACTATAGTGAGGAGGATAAAGCTGTAGAAACACGTACAGGTGACAGTGATCCCCGGGTATATGTTACATTTGAGGTGTTCACCAATGAGATATGGCCCAAAATGACCAAAGGAAAAACCTCCTACAACCCTGCACTGATTTGGAAAGAAATAAAATCTTTTCTGAAGGGTTCTTTTGAGGCCCTCAGCTGTCCGCATGGGAGCCTAACTGAGGAAGCATATAAAAAACTAGGGAGAAAACGGTCCCCCAATTTTAAGGAAGATCGGAGTGAGATCTACAGCCTCTTCTGTCTGTATCAGCAGATCAGGTCCCAGAATGGTTATTTTGATGAAGAGGATGTTCTGTACAACCTGTCCCAGAGGCTTTTGAAGCTTAAGGTGCTTCCCTGGTCCATCCATGAGCTCTATGGTGATGAGATTCAGGACTTCACCCAAGCAGAGCTAGCACTGCTGATGAAATGCATCAATGATCCCAATGCTATGTTCCTCACTGGAGACACAGCACAGAGCATCATGAAAGGTGTGGCCTTCCGCTTCAGTGATCTGCGTTCTCTCTTCCACTATGCCAGTAGAAGCACTGTAGATAAGCAGTGTGTTGTCCGGAAGCCAAAGAAGATCCACCAGCTGTATCAGAACTACAGGTCTCACTCTGGTAAGTCCAGGCCTGGGAGTGACCTACTAAGGGTGGAGGTTGCTTGGGTAATGACCATGGGCTGTTTCTAAAGCTGCAGGCTAGCTCTTTTTAAGCATTTCCAACTGATATCAAAGTTATATTTTGGAATTGGTTAGTAAATATACTCAGGAACAAGAGATCTTATGATTTTTGCCACTACTCATTCATAAATTGGTGGCTGAAGATGTGATTGCATAAAAATAGGCTTTTAAGTAATTATATGTTAAGGAATTTTCCATGACATGAAAACATTTCAGGGGAACATAGAAATTGTTTTTGTCAAGGTACCTTGAAAGTACCTGTTTAATCTATATAAAGGAATATGCCAGTTACAGGCTATTAATCTTTAACACAGCTTTTCTTTCAAAGGGAAACAAAGCTAGGAGTAGAAGGTAATGGGAGACAATCAGATGCTTTTATCTCAGTTATGCCCCTTTGATGCTAAGCAGTTTACAAATACAGTAGTACTTTGCTTAATCCTCACAACAGCCCTGTAAGTTAGGCATTGTTCCTATTGTACATAGAAGGCTAAGGCAGAAAGCACTTAAGCAATACAAAAAGAAAGCCAGAATCTTTCCTTTATGGTTTATAGAGTCTTACAAATTCTTCAAGTGTGTCTTACGGCAATTCACAAACAGTATGGATTATTATCAGTGCTGTATCCTATTTAGTAGGATAATACCACACATATTTTTATGTAACTATATATTTTTGTCAAACATGGTATAACTACCCAGTTATAAATGATGGTATTAAGTTCCTCCCTCTCTCTCTCTCTCTCTCTCTCTCTCTCTCTCTCTCTCTCTCTCTCTCAGTGACAGAATTCTAGACTGAAACTTCGTGAGCAGATCCCTTTGGATTATGCTATATCCTCAGATTCTTTTACTCTTGCTTTGCTTTCCTAGTGTTTTCAATTTTTAGTTTTCTAATATCTTCATGTGGCTCCTGATCATTTTTCATTCTTTTGCAAATTGTCTGTTATTCTTTGTGTAGTCTTTAATAAGTTGTTTTTTTCATTGGTTTATAAGAATTATTAATGAATTTTGCTTTCATATCCTTTGTTAATTTTGTCTGTTGTGGTTTCTTTTCCCATTATGTCAAATATTTTATCTCCTTCAGATCTTATCATATGTATCTATTACATATGTTTATTCAGAATATGGTAAGCATAGTATGTTTAGAGAATATTTTCATCTTTTGTTCCTTAGACTGAAATTCACATAGAATAAAATATACCGATTGGAAATGTTCAATTTAGTGTTTTTCACTATATTCCCAAGGATATGTAATCATTATCACTAAGTAATTCCAGAACACTTTCATCACCATCACAAGAAACTCCACAACCGTGTCATACACTCCTCATTGCCCTCTTCTTACCACTACATGGAAAAAACTCACCTTTCTTTTTCAGTGGATTTGTCTCTTGTGGACATTGCACAAATATGGAATGACACAGTATATAGTATGTTGTGTCTATTCTTTTACTTCCCACATTTTGAAGGGTTACCCATGTTATAGCATGTATCTGTATTTTATTCATTTTCATGGTTGAACTGCTTTTTATTCTTTGAATATGGCTGTATGAAAATTGCTTTCCTAATTTCCTGAAAATTATCACATAGATTTCTGTCTTTCAGTGTAATAAACACTTTCGGGCCCTTTTCTGATTTTCACATTAATATAAATCTTTGGTTCTTGCTAGCTCTTAATGAAGAAGGAATCACATAACAGCTGATTTGTTTAGATTCAGCAGTTTTTATATATACTCATGATTATTTCATATTGTATACTTTTAATAATTATAATATTGTAGAGTAAAATTTCCCTCTACCATTTGGTAGTAGAAAGGGAGATATGTTCCCATTTAATGGTGTTTCTCTGGTCCACTGTAATCTATTTGCTAAGGCAAAGGGCACATGGTCCCCAAGAGAAGTGGAGAGACCCAGGAAAATCTGTAATTAACCTAGCTTCAGATCTCATCACCTAGAGATATTTTTTAACTTCTCATACCTTGGCAAACCAGTTGCAAAAGTTCAGCTGTCTCATCTGTCTGCAGTGCTATGAAGATTAAATGGCATAATTTTTGTGAAGGTGACTAGTGTATGGTTGGTGTTTAGTCATTGTCACTTCAGAGCTTAGACAAGAGATAGTACCTGATAAGCAAGCTCCTTGGAAAATCTTTCCTCCTGCTTTTCTTTTTTTGGCCAGCTCAACTTGCCCTGAGGGTGGGGCTGGTGCAGCAGGTGGTGCCAGGGATTGAACTGTGGTCCCCTGTGCCTGCCTAAGCTTGCCTAAGCAGGCACTTTAGACTGCTGAGCTATCTCACTGGCCCCTCCTCTCACTCTTGACAGTTTTTCTCAGTGTGTTCTTCTCAGCTAGGTATAAACCTAGGAAAAGGATGATGGGGGCTTTGGTTGTTGCCTGCAGCTACTATCCAGTGCCCCTGCTACCATGGTAATATTGCTTCCAGTGCTCTAAGCACCACTGTAAGGAGACAGAGTATTTTTTAAACCACAGTTATTCTATACAATCTCCTTATATGAGAATTCTAAAAGTTCTAATTGTTTAAATTACATTTCTTCCTTGAGTCCTCTTTAGGAGGTAATTTTTTTCTAATATGACTATAAGTTGGGAATGAGGTCCTACAAAACCTTCTCAGCACTGGAATTTTTATCTAATGTAGCAAGAGTAGCATGGTTTGGGGGCCACAGTAGTGATCAAATGGGTACTGGAAATAAGCTTGCAATTATAGAGTAATGCCAGGGCTGGTACTACTTTTCAGGGGAAAACCAAACAAACAAATCCCCGCAAAACAAAGCAACCAAAAAAAAAAAAAAAAAAAAAAAAAAAAATCCACACCAAAAAACTAGGCATCTTTTATAGTATCTTACATGTATTTTCTGTTTTATCTCAGGCATCCTCAATTTGGCATCTGGAGTGGTGGATTTACTTCAGTTCTATTTCCCAGAATCTTTTGATCGCCTTCCGAGAGATTCTGGCCTCTTTGATGGTCCCAAACCAACTGTTCTGGAGTCTTGTAGTGTAAGCGACTTAGCAATTTTGCTAAGAGGAAACAAAAGGAAAACCCAGCCCATTGAATTTGGTGCCCACCAGGTGAGCTTCTTGGGATTATATGTTTTTGAAATGAAAGACAATTTGCAGTTAAAAAAATAGGTTTGAGAAGGTGTTTATTCTACAAGATAGGTTTCAGTAGCCTCTGTCCCAGAATGGGACAGAAGAGTAAATTAGTTGTTTTAATATTTTCCCTGTCCTTCCTGGCCATTACTCTTTAAAGACATCTTTTTAAATTTTTTTTTATGTATTTGGTATAGGATCTCACTACACAAATAGGACTCATAGTGATCTCTTGTTTCAGTCTCCCCAGCAGGGCTGGCATTGTATGTGGTACCAGGAATCGAACTAGGTCCTTACGCTTGCCTAGGCAGGTGCTTAGACTGCTGAGCTACCTCCCCGGCCCCTAAAGACATCTCTCTTTAATGAAACAGACAGACTTTACCATTGTTTTTCTTTATAGAATTTGATGCTGTTTTATTTTCTTTCAGGTAATCCTAGTTGCCAATGAAATGGCGAAGGAGAAAATTCCAGAAGAGCTGGGGTTAGCACTTGTGCTAACAGTTTATGAAGCAAAAGGCTTGGAATTTGATGATGTTCTCCTTTATAACTTTTTTACTGATTCTGAGGTATGTCATACTGAAGTCTGTGTATAAGCTGAACTTCCACTCTTGGGAAGAGAATTTGGAGCTGAGAATAAGAAAATTTGTCATAGGTGCCTGTTTGTGTCTTAGAGAATTGTCTGTGTGTTTCTTAGATGTGGATTTTGACAACAGCAGTGGGTTGTATCACAGTATGTCATGGACTGGTTTTCCCTGTGCTTTTCCCCTGCTCACTTATATCTATCTTCTGAATGCCTACTATTCAAGTGCCAGTTTCCAATTATCATTAGCTATAGTTATCCTTGGCTGCCAGGGATGCCTTACTTGGAGTATGCTCTAAGGAGAGTTTTACAAATGAGGGCAAGGTTAGCAATGTGCAGCCTATGAGGACAGGACTGGGCAAAGACAGTTCATAGAAAGACAACCTCAGGAAGACAAATGAAGCTTGGTTCTTTCCTGTTGAATCAGGTAATATGAGTAACTAGAACAGCCACCCTGTGTGGGAGCCCCCTTCTGCCATGGTTTCACTACCACTGGTTGCCCATGTAGATCATGGCATCCAAGAATCCCCTGATAGACATTAATATTTATGTTGGTGCATTGCCTGGACTTGTTCTCCAGCATCCTTTTCACCCCAAACTTATTTTATTATTGGTAGAGCCACCAACTCAAGACCATTATCCTAAATTTTTCTAGACACCTGTTTCTTTTTACTACTGTCTTTTTTTGGGGGACTTAGGCTGGCTACAGACTGCTACAGAGTCTTTTTGGGGGAGTTATCTAGTTATGTACTGGTCTCTGTTATAGATTTTGCATTACACATGCTTGGAGGGAGTGCCTTATATCTACGACAGGAGCCTCTTTCCCTCTTTCGCTTCAACATTTTAAAACATGTCCCAGCTATGATCCTTTAAATAGAATCACTCCTTTTTTCTTGATAATTTTTAAATATACTATGTGCTTTAGTAAAATATATTACTACTATTTCGAGGAGTGCTTTATAATTTATAAAGTACTTTTTGAATTTATGTGTTTATATATTATACTCATTCTGTAGGTAAAGCCAAAAGTCATTGAAATTAGTTTTTTGTTGTTGTTTTTATTTAGATAGATTCTCGTTATGTAGTAGTTCAGGCCTGGAATCACTGTGTAGTCCAGGCTGGCCTTGAACTCACAGTGATTCTCTTATCTCAGCCTCTCAAGTACTGGGATTATAGGTGTATGCCACCACACCCAGCCACTCATATTATTTAAATCCATAGTGTTAATGCAGGTGGCAGGGCCTGAAAGTGAACTCAGATGATTTGAATTATAACTTTTTTTCCCTTAGACGTGCTTCCTTTTAAAGCTTCACATGTATATTGACTTCTATATCCTTGTGGAATTAGTATATCATTGCTATTCCTTCCGTATATTCCTTTTCTTTTACATTTTGCTAACAAGGGCCTGCTAAATAGTTCAGCAGATTAAAGCACCTGCAGCTAGGTGCAGGGGCCAGAGGTTCAATCCCCCGGCCTGGTGTGCCAGCCCCACCACTGGGGCACATTGAGAGGGCAATTGAAACTAGATGTGGTGGTGTGTGCCTGTAATCCCAGCTCTTGGGAGGCTGTGAACAGGCAGATCACTATGAGTCCAATCTAGTAGTGA
>NW_004524647.1:3697356-3698913 GCF_000260255.1 Octodon degus
GTGTGCTGTGGACATGCATAATGACCATGGCAGTTACTGGTGGCTAGGCGTCACTTAGTTTTAGCATTTTGAGGAGTCGGAATACAGATTTCCATAGAGGTTATACTAGTTTGCACTACCATCAGCAGTGTAGAAGGGTTTCTCTTTTTCCTGAAGCCTTGCCAACATTTTTTTTTTTTTTAAATTTGAATTCATACTGATAACTATTCTCTCTGGAACAAGACTGAATCCCAGTGTTGTTTTAATTTGCATTTCTCTAATGGCCAGAAATGTTGGACCTTTTTGAAAAAATTTTGTGTATTTGGTACAGGGTCTCACTCTGCAGCTCAGACTTTTAGTGATCCTTCTATTTTATCCTCCCCAGAGCTGGGATTACAGATGTGCTCTACTATGTGAGATGCTGAGTCTCAGTGGTGGGCTTGGCACACCCTGGGTGGGGCTGGCACGGCATGTGGTAAAGGGATTGAATCCAGGTTCTTGCACTTGCCAGGCAGATGCTTAGACTGCTGAGCTATTTCTCTGGGCAGCATTAGGAAAAATGGCATTAGAAACAATACAAAATTTCACTAAACAAAGTAATAGGAATTCAACAATGGTTGCTGTACTGCATATTGATATCTTCAAATTAATTGTTTAGGTTACCAGATATAAACATACAAAATTGGTTTTAAAAAACAAAGCAGAACAACAGAAAAGTTATCAGAAATTAACAAAAAGAAAAAAATATGGGCTGGGGAGATAGCTCAGTAGCATAAGCCTAGCAAGTGCAGGGTCCTGAGTTCAATCCCCAGTACCGCAAATAAATAAGTAAAGAAATAAATAAAAATAAAAATAATTAAGCATTAACTGATGCTTTCAAAAGATGAGCAGAAATCAGCAGTACAATTATCCAAATTAACCTGTGTGTATACATAAATATATTTTTCCCTTCTTTCTTTTGTCCTTTTCCTCATCCCTGTTTTCCTTTCCCATTGAATAAATTCTTTCCTGTTCTCAGTTGTATTTGTTGGCCCTTTGTACTTCTTCTAAGAAGTGTCTATTCATTTCACTTGCTATTTTTGAATAAGCCTTTTATTGAACAGATTATATTCAATAAATGAACTCTTTTTGAGTTCATTGTGTGCTTTATACATTAGTCCTCTCTCTGGGGTGTAGCTGGCAAAAGTTTCTTCCTATTCTGTAGATTGTCTATTCACTCTTGGTTGGTTGGTTTGTTTTTCTGTGCAAAAGTTTTAAAATCTGATGTAATTCCATATGTTGATTCTTGATATTATTTCTTGTGCAGATTTTGTCCAGAAAGTTCTTGCGTATCTCTTTGAGGGTTTTACATACTTTATCTTCCAGCAGGTTAAGTGCTTCTATTTAATATTTAGATTTTTGATCCATTTTGATTGTAGTTTAGTAGTTGGTGAGAGGAACAAGTCTAGATTCAGTCTCTTGCATGTGTAGAACAGATTTCCTCAATACCATATGTTAAAGAGGCTATTTTTCCTCCAGTGTATGTTTTTGGCTCCTTTGCTGAATAACTGAATATGCCTTTTTTTTTTTTTTTTTTTT
>NW_004524647.1:3699013-3702038 GCF_000260255.1 Octodon degus
AAAATCAATGCATAGTCATTAACCCTGGAACCATTTTAAATTTCTGAGTATTTTTCTTTCAATAATAAATACGTGGGTCAAGGTTGGACTGAGGCTCTCCTAAAAGAGGAAGGGGTAAGACTTTGTCATTCCTGCCCTTCATCAAGTGTCAGGTGAATGCATGTGCCATTATGAAGCTGAAGGAACTCTAGATACAGATATTTGCAACTTGCGATGGTTTCTGTGAAAGAAAAATCCATCTATTCTGTACCACCTTGATCCTAAAAATAGCAAAGTCTTGAGTTTGTACTCCTGCTAAAGCCTTAATGAGTTGCATAAATTTAAAAAAATGCCAAGCAATCTTTTGGTAACATCTGTTCATCTGTTTATACAATAAGACTTCTAAAGAAAACTTTTGGCCAAACATTGTGATTCCAGGTATATCTGTAGCCAAGGTAGGAGGGTCATAAGTTCAAGGCCAGCCTGGGCAACTTAGCAACACCCTATCTAAGAAAGAAAGAAAGAAAGAAAGAAAGAAAGAAAGAAAGAAAGAAAGAAAGAAAGAAAGAAAGAAAAGAAAAAGGAAAAAAACAAACACTGGAGCACATATGTAGCATGTGTAAGGTCCTAGGTTCAATTCCAAGTTCTGCAAAAACAAACAATGTTTGATATCCTACTTCTAATGATAATGCTACCATGCATTCCCTGACATGAAGTCCACTCTTACTTTATTATTTACAGTCTCCAGACCAAAAAGGGCCTGGCAACAGATGGAAGGAAAAGCTTTACTTAAAGGAGAAGGAAGATAGATCAGATACACCCCCAGGCTCCATACTCTGGTTTTCAGTTGAGGTGGCTGGCTGAAGGTTACGGGAAGGTAATGGCTATGTGGAGTTGTGGAGAGCTCTTCTGCTTCCCTCACCACTTCTTCCATCCTGTTTATTTTTCAGGCAAGTGGTCAGTTTGCAGCATCTCTCACCTGGGCTTGTGACTGGCCATGGGCCAAAGTGGGAGGCCAAAGTCCTTCATGCCCCAGTTTGCATACTGAGCATACATATTAGTTGTGCTTGTCCAGCCTCATGATTGCCAGGGACAAGATGGGAAAGGAACTAAGGCGTGGTTATGCTAAACCTTTCTCCCGTGGGATGTTGCTTCATTTTGGGGGAAGGGCAGTTGTTTCCCAGTCACCAAAACTATTCTTCATGGAGATGTGGACAGGAAATTTCCATTTACACCCTGCCTTAAGATGGTGGCAATATCCTTGTAGTCATGTTTGAAAGGGACAGAAGGGATTTTAAAAACATTTATAGATTGGCTAATAGACTTCTGGACTTTGAAACTAGGCATTCCAAAAGTAGATTTACTAGTAGAATTTAAGCACTTTCCTTCAGAGTTATTTGTCCAAAGAGAAGAAACTGAATGATTTTTATTTATTTTTCTTATATATTTGTATAGGGTCTCACTCCAATATGAGCTTGGACTCATAGTGATTCTCCTGTTTTCAGCCTCCCCAGCGCTGGGATTACAGGTGTGCGCCACTATTCCTGGTCTCAGTGGCTGGTTCAGCTCACCCGTGGGTGGGCTGGTGTGGCCTATGGTGCCAGGGAGGTTCCTGTGCTTGCGTAAACAGGTGCTTCATCCACTGAGCTATCTTACTGGCCCCTGAATGACTTCTAAATGCTACACCTTTTATTGTTGCAAGTGCTATAGTCTTCTATTCTCATTACAGGTATATACTCTCACCCCTAGAAGTCTGCATTTTGAAAAAAAAAGTGTGCTTGATTCATGGAAACAGGTGTCTGTGTGCCATTTAAGCAGTTTATTCTCTTTCCAGTCAGTTCTAAAGTACATTGAGCTTCCTAGCTCTTTCAAGGTCAGCTAGTCTTTGGCTTTTGCTGCCTGTGAGAAAGGCTTTTCCAAATGTCAAACACTGGGTTTTTGCCTGCTTCCCTTGGCAAACAATTCCACCAGCCAAATAACTTCACAAACAGGGTAGTCATAAGTATGTTCTGAAGATCTTTTGTAATTTCCAACTAAAACAATTTCATGATTAACATCTCTTTTCAAACATAGAGATTGTTAAGACAGTGGTCCTAAAAATTTCCATCAGGTTTTTGAGAACATAGAGATTGCTTCCATAATTGATTAGAAGCATAACCATTCTTCATTTTTCCTAGTACATGTTTGCAGCATAGAATAATTACATTCCTCTTGAAGGGTTGGTACATGTACATAATATATCCTAATTGTTTTGATACCTTTTCCCTCTCCTTCCTTTCTCTTTCCTCCATATTTTGGTTCCCTTTGCATTTACAAACGATTTATCCTCCGATTTCCTATTATCTGCTTTTTATTTGGCTTTTATTTGGTACTGGGAATTGATTCATGATCTCTCACTTGCCAGAGAGTATTAATTCATGATCTCTCACTGTGCCACTGAGTTAGATCTCTGGTCCTCATTTTTTATTTTTTATTTTTGTGTTTCTCATGTGAGAGAAACTATGCACTATTTAAACACGCGTGTCCAATTTATTTCATTTAACTTTATAGTCTCAAAATATATGTATAATTCCTACAAAAGACTCAAGCTTATCTTCCTTTATGGCAGAGCAGTACTCCATTGGATATAAATTTCACACTTTCTTTAATCATTTAGTTGTTGATGGACATAAGATTGCCCCCAGGCATGAGCTACTATGAGTTGCGGTGCTATGTGTATGCATGTATCACTGTGATATGATGTCTTTAGTTCTTTCTGGAACAAACTTTAAAGAGGAGTAGCTTGGTTGAATGGCATAGTTTTAGTATTTTATTTTATTTTAAGTTTTTAATAAATTGAAAATTGAAAATAAATTATTTACAAACATAAATGAATAAAACAATAAAAATTGTCCAAAATAAAAATGAAGAAAGAATTTACAGATCACTCATAATAGTTCACTGTGTCAAAAACAAGAAACTTATATTCATATAATTGGAATTCTCAAAGTAGAAAGGAGTAGGCAATAAATATTTAAAGATTTAAAGTTTCTGAATTTAGTTCAAC
>NW_004524647.1:3708678-3717014 GCF_000260255.1 Octodon degus
CTGGCTCCAAGGCAGTGGCACAGGGCAGAGAGCATTCATTCATGGCGGTGAAGCAACAACAATGGCAACAGAGAGAATCTGTCTCTCTGTCTCTCTTATATTGTATTTAGGCTCTTTGCCTCAGGTTGGGCATAGCACTCACACCCATAATCTCAGCAGTACTAAGAGCTATAATCGCAGTGGATTACCCATAATACCAGTGGATCATGAGTTAATCTCAAACTCTAGAAGTCCCTGCCCCATGATTGCATGAGGCTTTGGGGGGACAATTAGACACAAACCATAGCACTGTGTCTTTCTATTGAGGACTTGAAGCCATTCCTATTGAGAGCTATCACCGAAAAGTATTGAATTACTTGTCACGGCATTATTTTCTTGTTGCTGATTCCTTTTTCTCTCTCTGCTGCTTAACTGCTCAGTTTACCTGATGTATTTATTACATTAAACTTTTGGCATTGTTGACTTCATTGTGGTGTTTGAGGATATCCTTGAGAACTTTTTGAGTTTTGATTATGAATTTCTTCTCTTTTCCATGGAAATATCTTATTTTTCCTTCAATTTTAAAAGATAGTTTTTCAGGATGTCAATATGGGGTAGAAGTTACTTTCTTTTAGGGCTTGAAACATTCCAATTCAGGCTCTTCTGGCCTTTGAGGTTTGTGTTGAGGAGTATGCTATAATTCTAATGGTTTTACATTTACAATTGATTTATTGCTTTTCTCTATCAGCTTTTAAGATTCTGTTCTTGTGTTGGATGGCGTTCTGGATTTTGACTATGATATTTGGAGAGGGAGGTTCTGTTCTAATCATGGTTACATGGGGTTCCATATACCTCACTTATCTGTATATTAAATTCATTCCCTGTATTTGTAATGATTTCTGCTATTATATCTGGACAGGTTTTTAAAGCCATTTGTGTTCTTGTTACTCTTAGATTAGTATTATTATTTATCATGGATCCATTTTCGATGTTCTTTTATTACTTTTAAGGTATCTTTGGGTCTGTGATCCTTCACCTGCATCAGCCCTGCCTTCTAGTTCTGACATTGTCCTCACATTGGTAATTTCTACTGTCCATATTTTGATTAGAATTTTTATGTCTTGAATTTCTGTTTAGTTCCTTTTCATGTGTTCTATTCTTTCCTAAAGTTGTTATTCATGCTTCATATCATTTTGTTTTTGTTCAACTAGCTCATTTAGTGCCTCTTATGATCATTTTGTTAATTGTACTATCTTTTTAGTTTTAATCTTCTTTAAACTTGCTGAGTATCTTATTAACCTTTTTATTTTTGATTCGTTGTCATTTTGTATAATTCAGCTGTTTGATTTTTTTATTTCTTTCTCACTGATGCCCCATTGATCAACTGTGGAGGAGTTGGAAGTGTTTGGAGACAATTTTGCTACCTTTTCATATTTCTGTTTGTTTCTTTTTCTTTTTATTTATTTATTTATTTATTTATTTATTTGTGTGTGTGTGTGTGGCCAGCTCAGCCCACCAGGGGGCGGGCTGGCTGGCATGTGGTGCTGGGGGATTGAACCGCGGTCTCTGTGCTTTGCTAAGCTTGTTCTAAGTAGGTGCTTTAGACCACTGAGCCATCTCACCAGCCCCATGTTTGTTTCTTTTTCATGCAGTGACATTCGCAGGGTGATGATAGTGGAATGATTTTGTTGCTAGCATGGAGCTCTTATTTAGTGTCTGCGTTCTATTATTGGCACATTCTGAATGTGGCTAACTATAGACTTTTGCCTTTATCCCAGGATCTGACCACCTCTATTAATTTGGGGAGAGCAGGTACAGTGTGTAATTGGTCCAGTATCCAGTTCTTCAGAAATGAACCACAGTATTGTTGATGACACAAAGGACAAACTAGATATTGATATACAGTAAAAATTCATTAATATCAGCAATTGTGTTACTTTGACAATAGCTACAAAATCAGCAACAACAATAATGTCTAAGACAAACTAGATATAGATATAACATAAGAATCAGTGGGCATTACTATAAAGAAAGAGATCTAGAATTATAACTTCAACACAAAGCAAACAAAATATTGACATACAGTAAATATATACAAAGTACAGCAGCTGTACTATTAGTGATAGAAAGCAATTCAAAGATAATGATATAAAGTTAACTAAATATTTTAAAATTATAAGGCTTAATTTGATATCAATAAAGATGGATTGGGTGGGGAACAGAACAATGAAAGAACTAAAATTTGAAAAAAAAAAAAAGAGGCTTATGAGACAAAGTATCCTAATAAGGAGTAATAGAATATTAATAAAATTAGACAAAAATAATAGAAAAGAGTGAACAGGAAAAATAAAAAATAATAAAACAGTAAATAAAGAAAAGAGAAAAAACCAAAAAACCACAAAAACTAATGAAGAAAGGGCAGGCCAGATAGCTCAGCTGATTAAAGCACCTGCTTAGGCAGACACAGGGGCCAGGGGTTTGATCTCCAGCCTTCTGTGCTGTCCCACCCCTGGGTTGCACTGAGATGGAGATGAAGACTGGGCATAATGGTGCATGCCTATAATCCCAGCGCTTGGGAGGCTGAAAACAGGAGAATCACTGAGTCCGATCTGTGTAGTGAGACCCTGTGGACCCTGTACTAAATACATAAAAAAAACTAATGAAGAAAAGGGGCTGGTGAGATGGCTCAGTGGTCTAAAGCACCTACTTAGAACAAGCTTAGCAAAGCACGGGGACCGCGGTTCGATCCCCCAGCACCACATGCCAGCCAGCCCCACCCCCTGGTGGGCTGAGCTGGCCACACACACACACACAATTAAAAAAAAAAAAGAAAAGGAAAGGAAATAGGTGACCCCCATATCCCTCTTTTTAAATGTAGACTAATTTCCAGATTCTGTAATATTGAGCTCCACTAGATATGGTCTGAGGGATATTGAGTCATTGCTAAGATCTATTTTGTTTCCACGCTGACATTTTTGTGAGTGAAAGCTGTATTCTGCCCTGCATTTCCAGGTGTGTGTGTGTGTGTGTGTGTGTGTGTGTGTGTGTGTGTGTGGTAAGTCAGTGATTTACTCTGGCAGTTCCAGTTTCTGTTGCCCCAAACCACATATTTCTTTATGGCACATGGGTTTGTGAGGTGTCCCTCACTGCCCATTCCAGAGTTCACTCTGTTCATATGCCTTAGGTTGTGGCACCCTTCCAAGCTAAACCATAACCATGCTGAGGTTCATAGAAGGAAAAAGCAGTGTAGGCAATGGGATAGAAGCTCAAGCAGACCACTGGAGTTAATGCCAGTGCTTTCAGACCAATTCTCTTCTGAAAGCCACACAACCAGACTGGGTTCTCACCAATGAGAGTGGGACCACTACATCCTTCTTGGCCTAGTGTAAACTTCTCAAGGGTCAGATCAATGTCCACCCTATACCCTCTCCATGACTATTTCTTATGGCTGTCTCCCACCTAGTCACTATGGTAGGAAACTCTGAAGTGTTGTTCTGTAGTTGTTTTATAGATCAGTCTTAAACAATTAGCTCCTTTTCAGAATGACTCCTTATTGAATCTCTGATATAGTCATTGTAGCCCTGGGTTTCTTCTCCAACTCCAGCCAATCTTGAGGAAGGAGTCAATTTCAGAGTAAAACCCTAAGTTGTTTTTTTGTAGTTTACAACAGTTGTGGGCTTTTATTGGGACTAGCACTATTGGCTTAGTCTGGAATTTCTTCTGAGGCTGGAAAAACACTCAAACAAGAATAATATTTTATAGCACACAGAAATTACATAAAATTTAATTTTGTTTACAGAGTCAAAGTTTCATTAGAACAAAGTATACTTATTCACATATCAACTGGTTTCTTTAGCACTACAGTGGCAGAATTAAGTAGTTCCAAGAGAGACCACATGACCTGCAAAGCCCGAAATACCTATTATAAGACCCTTTAAGGAAATTTTGCCTTCTTCTGTTCTACATAGGCACCTTGGTTTTGAAGTTAGGGTAGAAGGAAAAATGGGCAAACTATTAAGCATTGTACTAGACACTTGGTGTTGATTAACCTCTTTACTGTCCCTCCTCCAAATTGAGGGGTCACATTATTTCTTTTTACAGAGCAGGAAAATCATTGTATCCAAGGTCACATAGTTAATAATTGGAAGAAATGTGTTATGAATATGTCCTGTGTGGTGTCTGCAAGTACCTTGGACAGTATATCCTACAGAGTCTGAATTTTCTTCTCCTTGATTGAGTAATTTGGTTAGAAAATTCCACATGTGTTTTAACTTCTGACCTGAGGTGGCATTTCTCAACCATGTTATGAGAAAAGGCCAGGATTCCTCTGTCCCTGTTGTGTTGAAGTTCTTGATATTAGAATAACTTTCTGGGCTGTGAGTGTTTTTCCCAAAAGTGGGCACATTTAGTTGGATTCTCAGGTGTCTTGGTCCAGGGAATTCTCATGGTAGCTTCCTTGATGCTTGCCTATCCTTCTCCAATCCATTCTGAGCCCACAGTGTGTCCTCACAGCTGGAGTAGAAAGCCTGATGCTTCGTGTGGGGCTCAAGTTCCTATGAAGCTTGGGAAAACCATTTGAAAATATATTCTGTTGGTCTTTAATTCATCCTTGTTGTTCAGGCTTACAAGGAATGGAAGATTATATCTTCGTTCACACCTTCAGCCTCTGACACCAGAGTTGGAAACCGGCCACTTATTGAAGTGCCTCTGGAGAAGCTGAGCTCTCAGGCTCGGTCCCTCACAGTGAATCCAGAAATGTATAAGGTAAAATTCTACCATTTGTCCACTCAATTATTTGACATGGACCTGGCAAACAAGATATTGAAGAGAAGATGGAAATTAGAGCTTTGCTTTTGGCTGGTCTTTATATCAACAGAAGAGAAAGAAGTATAGGAAACAAAAATATCATTGTTGGAAAACTCCCTTTTTTCAGCAGAGAACTGGGCTTGATGAGTGGGATGCTGTTTGAAAGTGGAAGGGGAAGGATAGTACCTTCTTTTCACCTTTGGAACTCAGCTATAGCCAAAATTTTATGCCATCTTGAAATAGGTCTTGAGTAGTCTAGTCTTAATTATAGTAGACATGTACGACTAGTTTAATTTTTAAAAATAAGTCACAATAATTGTGTAAAATGAACCATTGGAGTAAAATTAGTGAAAGATACACTATCTTTGTAACTTCTGGTAAAGCTATGATTATTTCAGACTTAAAATTTAAAACAATTATAGCAGATTCAAATGGGTAACATTTACTTGCGTTTTTGGAGGGAAAGGGGTGGAATTTGTTATAACCTCATTAGAGTCTCATTTATTTGTTCTATACCTACTGAGCACCTGGTGTCTTCTTCGTATCTGTGCTATACTTTATAAAATTTGACTTTAGCAGTTTTCCAAAGTCAGAGCAAGGCTAATAAAGTATCATGCTATAGCTATGGGAAAAAGGCTTATAGTTTTGCCCACAGGGGATTGAACTGGGGATTGAACTCAGAATGTGCACTTGGCAGGAAGGCACTTATGCTGCTGAGCTATATCCCTAGCCCTAGGCTCACCATTTTTGTTCTCAACTTATCCTTAGCTTCTTAATGGAGAACTGAAACAGCTGTATACTGCTATCACAAGGGCTCGAGTGAACCTCTGGATCTTTGATGAAAACCTGGAGAAACGAGCTCCTGCTTTCAAATATTTCATTAGAAGAGGTTTTGTCCAAGTTGTGAAGACGGATGAAAATAAAGGTAATGTTTCATTAAATTATTCCTATAGTTGGAGAAAGCATGTTTCTCTCAGTTATTCCTTTGGTAAGGTATAAAGAGTACACTTTGTTATTTTGTCTTTTGTGGTGCTGGGGATTGAACCCAAGTCTCATGAATGCTACCACTGAGCTATATTCTCAGACCAGGGAATAGTCTTTTGAAAGGATTTCTCTTTCTTTGCACAGTCTTGTGAGAAATGAATATTCTTGCTGGTTTGTTAAGCTGTATGGAAAGGGTGGGTTGTAGTGGAGTGGGAGGGTTAACACCTTTGGAGAAGATTTTTTTTTTTTTTTTTACTTTAAACTGTGTTTTTGAACAAAGGTTAGGAAGGATATAAATTGCTATGAAATTTTTGATAGTTGATTTGCAGTTCCTATGAAAATAAAGATAGCACAGTCCAATTTGTATGAAACTAAAATCAACCTGAGTGTCCAGTAGAGAAAAGCATAAATGTATGTCTTTCAGTGGAATAACGTGCAACCATTAAAGAGCAGGTGGATTTCCATTTAAGGCTGTAGAAAGATGTTCAAAACATATCCAATTCAAAAAAGCAAACTTTACCACAATATAGATATTTTAAACAACTTTATATTATACAATTATAAAAACTATATATTTATAAACCAGAATAAAATGTTTGTACATGTTATATGTTTTATATATACAAATATCTATTTAAGTGTATTTACCAAAGATAATTCAATTCCTGTGTTTGTATATCAAGAATTAAGTTTGTAAGAATTTGATAATGAGGGATAATAGGTTGTCTGAATCTGGTTGTTAAATTTCACAAAATAATGACCAAAGATTCTAGAAGTAAGAAATTAATGAGAATCTGTATCCATTCATTTCATTATTGTGGGTAACATAGGTTTATATAGGGAGAGTTTGGAGATACAATAAGTATTACCTATAACATATTCTGATTCACACTATTTGTTGTCTTACCTCTGGCACTTGGATTGGCAGGTATAAAGTTGTTGAGTAAATATGGACACCTTTTTCTTTCACCTTTATGCCTTCTGTGCTTTTCGTAGAGTTTACAAAATGATAATTTGTCATTTTTTTTGCATAATTTACTATCTAATTTTAAAAAATGAAGTGAAGATCTGAAGGTTAGTTATTGAGATAACTCCTCTAGGCTTCCCAGGGTAGTAGTAACACACATAGAGTTAGATTTTTGATGACTGTCATTCTTTCAGCCATAGGAAGAAATCTTAGTGCTATTTCAATTTGCATTTCCCCAATGCCTAGAACTGTTGAACATGTTTTCATATGTTTATTGGCCATTTGTACTTCTTTCTCTGAGATGTACCTTTCATTTCACTTGCCCATTTCTGACTGAGTCTTTTTTTTAAGGAGTATAATTTTTTTGAATTGTTTTTATATGCTAGATACTACTCTTGTCTGAGGAATAGCTGGCAAAAAATTTTCCCCATTCTGTAAATTGTTTCTCTGGTCTATTTTTCCTTTGCTGTGCATATTTTTAATTTGATATGATTCCACTTGTTGGCTCTCACTGTTATTTCTTGTACAATTGAAATTCTGTTCAGAAAGTCCTTGCTAACCCCTATGTCTTCAAGGTTTTGCATATTTAATCTTCAAGTATGTTAAGTGTTTCAATTTTAATATGTAGCCCAAAGGGCCAGCCAAATAGCTCAGTGAATTAAAGCACCTGCAAGGGGCAGGGGCAGGGGTTTGATCTCCAGACCTACTGTGCTGGCCCCGCCCCAGGCCATGCTAAGATAGCAGTTAAGATGGTGTGGTGGTGGGCGCCTGGAATCCCAGCACTTGGGAGGCTGTAAACAGGCAGATCACTATGAGTCTGATCTAGTAGTGAGACCCTCAACACCCTGTAGACCCTTCCCTAAAAAATACAAAAAACCAAAAAAAAAAAAAAAATGTAGCCCTTTGATCAATTTGGGTCATAGTTTAGTACATGATGAGAGGTATGGATCCAGCTTGAATAGGGATAACACGTTTTCCCAGCACCATTCGCTGAAGAGGCTATCTTCCAATATATATTTTTGGCCCTTTTGTCAAAGATCAAATATTGGAATGTGTTTGGAATTTCTTCTGCGTCTCCTGTTCCGTTTCATTGATCTACATGTCTGCTTTGTACTGGTATCATGCAATTTTAGCACTAGCCTTGTAGTATAATCTATAATATTGCGATGCTTCTTGCTTTGCTCCTGTTGTCTAAGATTGCTTTTGCTATTTTGAGTTTTCTGGCATATGAATTTTAGGGTTGTTTTCTCTAATTCTGTGAGGAATGCTGTAGATATTTTGACTGAGATTGCATTAAATCTATATGTCAATTTTTGAAGAATGGCCATTTTGACACTATGAGTTCTGCTTATCCAGGACTAGGGGATGTGTTCCATTTTCATTTTCTGGATGCATTCGGTGTCCTCATCAATCTCCTTTTCAGAGTTTGTCAGAGTGCTGAAGTTTCATTGTAGAGGTCTTCTACCTCCTTGGTTAAGTTAATTGCTAGATATTTAATTTTCTTGATGCTATTGTAAATGGTATTATTTTCCTAATTTCTTTCTCAGTGAGTTCATTATTGTTGTACAAGAATGCTACTGATAGGGCCAGGGAGATAGCT
>NW_004524647.1:3725538-3729685 GCF_000260255.1 Octodon degus
GGACCTGGGCTAGGACTGGGTCTGGGGGTTCCCGGAAGTCGGCAGAAATTCCTACTCAGCGGGAGGGGCGGAGTGGTGGTGGGGCGGCCAGAGGGGGTGGGAGAGGGTCCGGCCCACGCTGCGCCTGGGCTGGGACTGGTCCCGCAGGCCCAGGGTAGCAGGAAGCTCTCCACACACTCACCGGACCTGGGCTAGGACTCGGTGTATTACCTTTAATTTGTGTATGTTGAACCATTCTTGAAACTGTTGAGATGAAATCCACTTGGTCATACTATGTTCCTTTTGATGATTTGTTGTATTCTATTTGCCAGTGTCTTCTTTTAGGGAAGGTTTATTTTTTGGTTTGGTGCCAAGAACTAAACCCAGGGCTTCCAGCTTGCTAACCAACCATTCTACTGGTGAACCAAATCCCCAGTCCCACTGGTATCTTCTTAAGAGTCTTTACATCTGTATTCACTAAGGAGATTGGCTTGTGGTTTACTTTCAGTTAGATTTTGGTTTGGTTTGGGGATCTGAGGGATGCTGGTTTCTGGAAATGAGTTTAGAAGTATTTCTTGTCTTAAACTTCATTGAAGAACGTAACAGATATTGGTGTTGTAATATCTTTAAATATCTTGTAGAATTTAGCAATGAATCCATCAAGTCCTGAAGTTTGTAGGTCATTTATTACCCCCTCAATTTCATTGCTTATTATTAGATTGTACCAAGTTTTCTATCTTCTTGATTAAATTTTGGTAACTCATATGAATCTAAGAATCTGCCCATTTTTAAATCAAAATTTTTCAATTTATTCGAAAACAAGTTTTCATAATAGCTATCTTCTGAATTTTAATAGTGTCTGTTGTGATTTTTTCCTTTGTCATTTCTAATTGCATTGATGTTAGTCTGCCTTTCTTTTGGTAAATTAAGCTAATAGTTTATCTATTTTGTTATATTCTTTCAAAGAACCAGCTTTTAAGTTTGTTGAGCTTTACTTTAGTCTCAATTTCATTAATTTCCACTCAGATGTTTATATTTTCCCTCTTTAAATTCACATTATCTGCAAATGAAATAGCTGCCCCTGCTTTTTTCTGAGTTTTTGGTCTCATGGAATATTGTTTTCTATCCTTTGGCTTTCTTTGAATTCCTTCCTTTTAAAATTAAAAGTTTCTTGCATGCAGCATGTTGTTGAATTTTGCTGTTTTTTAAAATTTTCTTTAAAAATTTATTCATTTATTTATTTGGTAGAGGGTCACACTGTGCAGCTCAGATCCTTGTACTGATCCTGCTGTCTCAGCTTCCCCGGTGCTGGGATTATAGGCGTGTACCACCATGCTTAGTTTTGGGGCTGGCATGGTGCACCTGGGGTTCTGGTGCTATTCTGAATATACAGATACAAAATGATTGTTCATTTGTATCCTCTTTTTTGTTTAGTTTTGTCAGAGAAGGGTATTCCATTCTCATTTAAATATTATAGGTGCGTGAATTCAGCAAGATATTTCAATATAGTCCAGTAGTCCACAACAGTAGCGGGTCATCCGTAGGACTGGCAATGTCAGAAGTTGTTGACCTGAGCCCCCTACAGCTCAACATATTGATACTACTTTCCTTTTTATACCTCGCCTCTATACTTTTCTGCTGGATGGTTAAGACCAAGACAAAGCAAGAAGACCCAAGATCTATTTAACAAGAAATGTAGCTTTTGTATCTGACAAGGCCAGTCAGATCCTCTCAGGATTTATCCTGAAACCCTGTACTGTAGTCTGTAGATCCCCTGTCAGTGTTAGCCCTGTGGATGAGCCACAGCCACCGCCTGACCAGTTTGCTCTCTGTGAAACCTGAGAGAATGCTCTCTCTCCATGTGACTCTCCCTAGGCACACACCACATCACCAATCACCCTCCTCTGTGGCCCCACAGTCTCTCCCATTAGAAAACTACTCCAGGCATGTCCTCTTTGCCTCATCCAGAAGCTGCTGGATTTTTTTTTTTGTGGGGGGAGGGCTGGCTCAGCCTGCCCTGGGGGTGGGGCTGGCACAGCATGTGGTGCTGGGGATCAAGCAGCTGTTGGATTGATTTCTCATTCTCTTTCTATTTTAAAGAAATCTTTCTTCATGATCACTAAACACAAGCCTGTCTTCTTTATCTGAGATTCTATCCTCTCATTGGCTTATCCTGCTGCAGATACTTTCAATGTAATTGTTATTCTCCTGAATATCTACTTGAATCTGCATTGTAAACTTCATTTCTTTCTTATGCTGAATGTTATTACTACTATAATTTTCTTAAGCTCCTCTATTTTATCTGTATCTGCTGTAGAGCCACTAAGCATAGTTTTCATTGTGGTCACCATCTTGGCAATAATCTTAAAAATATCTCTGATTTGATTTTTTCCTAGAGCTTCTTTCATTTACTTTGTTGTTACCCCTTCAGAGTGGTCTTTTTTTTGTCTTGCAGCTGATTGTCTTTTTTCTTTACCCTATAATCTTTCCTTTGTGCTCCTGGTGTCTGTGTGTGTGTCCTAATTTCTTTCCCTCACAAAGACATCAGTCATGTTGAATTAGGGCCCACCTGAAAAGTTTCTTTTTAAGTTAGTTACTTCTTTAAAGACCCTGTCCCCAAATACAGTCATATTCTGAGGTAAAAGGGTTTAGGACTTCAACAAATGAATTTTTGGGGAATAAAATTCAGCCTATAATAGCTACAACTGAGTGAAGGTCCAGAGGGGAAAAAAAAAACTACTTTTCTTTTTTTATGTTTTAGACTTTGATGACAGCATGTTTGTTAAGACCTCGACTCCTGAGGAGTGGATTGCACAAGGAGAGTATTATGCCAAGCACCAGTGCTGGAAGGTAAGTAAGTGCAGGACCCAGGGTCAGGGATGAGAGTTTCTTGTGGTCACTGGACTTGTCAGGCCTAATGACCAGATTTCCACACTTGCATCTGTTATCTGGACAAGATGGGAGATAATGGTGCTTGTTGTACTTCTTCTGAAATACCAGGTGAGCCTGAGATGAGAAGAGTTCTTGTGTTGCTTTCCACCAAGTAAATGCAGGCATGATAGCTGTTCTTTTTGGCCAAGTGCCTACCTATGCTGGCATGTAAAAGGAGGGTCATAACCCTCTCTTTCTCCTTCTGTAATCCAGGCTTAAACACTTTGCTATTATGATATCATATTTTAAAGCAGTAGCAGAGAAATTACTTGTTTGTGTTTTTAGACTTCAAGAGATAGACTTTACAGCCAATCTGAGTTTAGTGAGCCTGGGATAAGCTTTATTACCACATTACACTGACCAACCTCCAGCTTCAAGTCGTTATAGTGAGCCTGAGCAATCATCTGTAATGGGCTTTATAAAATATTGAAACCAGATAAAAGAAAGAGCTCATCATTTTCCCTACACATTTTAAGGTCTCAGGGGGACTATGACTGGTGTCTGCCATGAGTATTGGTGATCATGTCTTTACCTGAAAATCTCAAAAGCTCTACTAAAAGAGTAATGTTAAATTTTTTTAACCCAATAAGAAGTTTGTTCTTTGGATTTTCAGAATCAACCTGAGCCTAATCCTCCATTTCTTCCTTGTATCATCTGCATCTTGTCAGAGATGTTCTGCTTCGTGGTTGCATAATAGTTGTCAGAGCAACTCCAAACATCTTGTTCCCCCCCAATAATATCTCAAGTGGAATGAAGAGCAGGCACTTCTTTCTCATGCCTGGTCCACCAGTAGATTTTCTTATGCATCTCATTGTTCAGAATGAGGTCATATCCCTCTCCTAGCTACAAAGGATTTTGGTAGTGTTGTCTCATTTGGTGATTTCATCTTTTTATAGGAATTAGGTTCTGCCATTAAACAAGAAAGGGAGGAGAGAGCCATAGGTAACCAACAGTGTCTGCCTCCCAACAGGCATTACCACATAGAATGTGTACTTCCCTAAGTTTATGACTACTCAGGTACCTGGGGTAGCCTCCTAACTCATGCCAACAGCAATATGAGTTTGAACATCAAAAATTATAGCAAAATGCCTGCAGCTTCCCTTGCCACTTCTCCTTCACCCTTTCCCTCTGCCTCTGTCCTTCCCCTCCCTTCCCCCTCTGTCCTCTCCCCTCCCCTCCTCTGTCCCTCCTCCTCTTCCTTCTCTTCTTCTTCCTCCTCCTCCTCCTCCTCCTCCTC
>NW_004524647.1:3730455-3766883 GCF_000260255.1 Octodon degus
TCTCTCTCTCTCTCTCTCTCTCTCTCTCTCTCTCTCTCTTTTCTGGTACCAGGGATAGAACTCAGGAGCTTACACATGCCAGGTAGGCACTTATGCTGCTGAGGTATATCCCTGGCCCTGCCTTGAGCTTCTAATCAGCTTGGAAGGTCTACTTCTAGGAGCTGATTGGCTCTTGGTTTAGGAGACAGAGATCATATGATGCCAGCGTCCCCCCCAAAATAGGCAGAAGTACACACAGCCCCTTAAGATCTGTCCAAGAAACTGACCCAGTATTGCTTCTGCTGAATTCTGTTGGCCAAACAAGTCACAGTCCACATGAGAAAGGAGGGAAAATATCCTGCACTTGTAATAGGGAATGCTGCAAATTTGCACTGTAAAGGGATGTGTGTTGGGACAGAGAAAAATGTACTCTGGCCACACTATAGTCTATTATATAAAGTGAGAAAACACTATTTGCTTTGTTGTAGGTTTGGGTATTTCAGAGAAGCAGGTTTTTAAATTTGTTATATTTAGCTGCAGAAGTTGATTGAGCTCCAAAACTTTGTTCATTGATGGTCCTTGTTAAAAGTGGAAAGAACAAGCCTGATCTAGTAGTGACACACTGAACACCCTGTAGACCCTTCCATAAATTAAAAAGAAGAAAAAAAATAAATCCCTACAGAATGTGAAGAAAAATAAATAAATGAAAAATAAAAATATTTTTAAAAATTAGGAATAAACAATTATGTATTTTTGCACAGAAATTTAGAATTCTAACCATATACATCATGGTAGTGGGACGGTCCTGTGACATTTTTTTCCTTGTCTCTTGTTTTTATTTAGATGTGGTATTTTTATACAATGGAGAATTACTCAGCTATAAAGAACGATAAACTCGAAGCCTTTATATATAAGTGGATGCCACTTGAAGACATACTCATAAGTGAAATAAACCAGACCCACGTGTGTAAATATCATATAGATTCACTAGTATGAGAACTCAAACGAAGAAACAAAAATAGAAAGGCATAACACAATTAAAAGGAAAGTGAGAACTTGAGGATTAGATAACAAAGAGAGGGCAAGGAGAAAAGCTAGGAAACATGCCAGGGGCAAAACCATATATTTATATGCACAAGATGGTTAAGGCAATGATCCTGAGAATCTTCAGCAGGTTTTTGAAACTAGCAGTTAATTGGTAGCATTCTCACCCTGAGTAAATATATATGCTGATACCTGTGAGCTAAACAACTGTACTGAAGAAAACTGTAATACGAGGTCCATGCTTGGAATTCCTGTTATTCTGACCTTCTAAATATGTACTGCTTGTCATGTCATATCAACTACTGCTATACTGTCTCTCAAGTAAATGTTTGTTTAAAAAGGAAAAGCATTTTTGAAGTTCATACCATTTATACATTAGCTGTGACAGTGACTACTGTTTTATTCACAACTGAATAAAAGGAGAACTTCAGTTAAAAAAAATGGAAAGAAATACTGAACATTTGGCTGTCATTATAAAGCAGTCTTTTGGCAGGGTGGCTGGTGGGGTTAAGTAGGGAAGGAGGAGATAAACTCGGCAGCAGTATGGGAATTGAATTGGAAATCTCTGTGCAATCTTACCCTTTATTTCTTTCAGAACACTTTGGTGTTCTGAAGAACCCTACTTCTGGTGTTACCTACCTGTGTTGTCCATGGATTTCCAATTATTGATCTCTGTAAAAATACTTTTTGAAAGTTTCAATCTAAAAATCTTTTTAGGGGAGCTGGCATAGATGGGAAAGTTATAAAAAGCCTTCTCCTCATCTGACTTTATTTTGATCCTGCTAAAGGACTGCAGGACTCAGGTGGTTTATTGGGTTTTGGCTGCATGTCAATGAATGTTTCAGAACTACCATACAAGATTTGTTCATTTGACAAATACTTGTTGCGTTGTGAGCCAAAATTATGTTTATTTTGTCCTCTAGATTCCTATTGACTTCTAAAATGGGGCCCTGACTTATTCCTACTGGAGTCTATGGACCTATGCCTCAGGGCACAGTGCGAATCTTGCTGGGCATCAACTGTCTCATTTTCAAAATGAGACTGGTATAAATGAGGCTGATAATACCAGAGAAATCAGTTATTCAGTTACCCAAACCATTGCTAAACCCACTCCAGCTACTCTTCTTGCTCAGTGGGTTATTTTTCCCTTGAAAAAATTGGAAAAATTATAAATGAAAAGAAAAAAACTACAGAATAGTCTTTTATTTACCCTTTTGTATATACATAAGCACAAGAGAGTTAGGTTAGATATACATCTACTTTTCCTTAGTTCATTGAGAATAGAAATTTGTACTAATGTTCTTTAGACAAGATACTGTGTCTGCATCTTGTCCTCTGAATAGCCACTATGAAGACACCAATATGCAACGTATTAATTATTGTAACCATCCTACTAATCTGATTTAAAGCTGTTTCATTGCTATTTTACCTTTTTTTCCTCATTAAGATGCATTAAAACCCCCACAAAATTACGTTTAGATTCCAGGAATGTGATAGTGAGCAAAACGGGCACATAGATGAATGTGCAGTTTCAGCTGTGGCAGGTGTCACAGATGCAGGGTCAGCTGCATTCAGAGCTGCCTGTCCTAGACAGGAAGGCCAAGACAGCCTTCTTTGAGAAGTGAAGCCTTGAACTGAGACCTGAAGAGTGAATGAAGCTAACTAGGCAAAGAGCATTTCTGTTAGAGGCAGTAGCCTATGCAAAGGCCCTGTGGTGGGAAGAAGTATGGCATAGGTCCCAGGAATGCAAGGTGCATGAGGGTAGGAAGGCTGGAGCAAAGAGCAGGAGGGAGAGAAAGGCTGTCCTGTCCATTTTTCAGCAAATGTCACTTAGTCTCTCCCACATCCACACTGAGACTCAGTGCTAAGCATAATGGGAACTTTTTGCCTTGAGACATGGTGTAAGCATTCCTGTCTTAGAAAAGCAGCTTTCTGATGGCAAGGATGCAGGCTGACTTTGCTGTGCTACTTGTCTGCATACCTCCTACTTAGCAGGTTTAGTCACTTAGATCTGCATGCTCTGATGATCTGAATGTGTTGTGAGACTATCTTACCTCATTTCTGTTCCCAGTCTGTGTACTATAGCTGTTTCTGCAGCACCACATGGTAGCCATGGTAATTAGCAACTGTGTCAAAAGGCCCAGAAAGACCACAAGATGCCCTTGGGCTAGTTGCTTCATGGCTCTGACCTGAGGTTGCTCTGTGTACAATGAGAAGGATGATATCTCTTACACATGGCTGTTGGAAGATTAAAGAAGAGTGCTGTTATGCTGACCAGTAAAATAGGTATTATGTACTTTTTCCATAGCTTCTGGATACTTCCTGAAGAAATTTTTGAGTGTGTTGGCTGGTAACAGTGTTGGGCTTTGTCCTCTCAGGCTTCTGTGGTTAGCATACATGTACCTTCCCATTCCTCCCTTTCAGATTGGTCTGGGTAAGACAGTGCTTTGTCAGTACAGTCACTCAATGCATGTTCTAACTCTTGTTCTATAGTCACCTCTGTTACCTTGTTAGGAATCAAAATCTTCTCCCTATTCAGGTTGCAGCCAAGTGTTACCAAAAAGGAGGTGCATTTGAGAAGGAAAAGTTAGCCTTGGCCCATAATGCTGCCCTGAACATGAAGTCCAAGAAGGTCAGCCCCAAGTAAGTGTCTTGGCATCATTTCAGATTTGTTTTGATGAGAGCAGCATGCTAAGCATGTTGGTGTTAGGTTAATATTTCATAGAAATATTGTTGTATTTCCCTTCTCCTAGGCAAAAACAGTTGGAATATTTGGGACTGGCTAAGACCTATTTGGAATGCAGTGAGCCAATGCTGTCCCTCAAGTGTCTGAGCTACGCCAAGGAGTTTCAGCTCTCTGCTCAGCTGTGTGAGAGGCTGGGAAAGGTATGGCCACATCCCACAGCTACTTACGAGGCCTGGGCTTCATCTGAACAGATCGAGAGGTGGGCCTCTCAACATCTGCTTGTGGCAAGAACAGGCTCACTCCAGGCCTCCTAGGAAGGGGACACTGGTCCTGTTGACTCAGTAGGATCCTTCTTTCTGTACTTGCTCAAGCATTCACTTATTCATTGCTTACCCTTAATTAATTTTTATTAATTAAGTTTATTGGTACATTTTAAGTATATATGATGATCATTTTCATCATAGAGACTTTGTACCTGTACATGACTTATCTCAATTCTTTTTTCCTCATTTCTTTATCCTCCCTTCAATCCTTCTTCCCTTCCTCATTTACAAAAGCTTTGTTTCCATTTGTCTTTCTTTTCTTTTCTTTTTTTCCTTTCTTTTCTTTTCCTTCTTCCTTTTCCCATCCTGCCTTCCTAATTCCCCTTTCTAATTGAATATTTTCTTCCTATTTCATAAGATCTAGTATACATTCTGATCTATATTTACACTTCTGGTTTCTCGCACTAGAGAAAAATGCAGTATTTAAGATCTTAATTTTTTCTTTGTCTTTGTCAATGTGATATTTATGCATGTGTGTTCAATTTATTTCCTTTAGAAATATGGTCTCAAGGTGCATCCATTTCCCTATAAATGTCTGAAGTTTATCCTTCTTTATGGCTGAATAATACTCCATTGTATAAAAGGCACATCTTTTTATCTATTCATCAGTTGACTGTGCTGCTATAAACATATATTTATCATACATAATAATTATAGTTACCTTGGAGAATTGGTACATAAATGTGGTGGATTAACAACTGGTAGTTAACTTCTAACACCCAATTGAATGGAACTAATGTGGTGCTAAGTGTGGGAGGTCCAGCTGAGGATTGTTGCCAGCAGCAGAAGAAGCAAACTGGAGAAGCTGTTGAGGGGCTGTTAGGGGAGCTGTTTGGAGAAGCTGTTAGAACACTGTTAAGGATGGTGTTTGGAGAAGCTGTTGGAATATGCTGGTTCTCTTTGGTTATTCTGCTGGGGGACCTTGTCATGCTGGGCTTCCTGATGAACTTGACTGTTCTTGGAGGAGGAGCTGAGGATTTCATTGTCTTTGAGAATGGCTATGGCTCATTTTGGTGGAGCTCTGGTCCTCATCTTGAGCGTTGCTTCCTGGCTCTGGAGGGAAAGATGGTGCAGTGCTGAGACTCATGGAGAAACTTGTCATGTTGGTTTTCGTGATAGGAATCCAGCTTTCCTTATCATTGGAGGGGCTCAGGACCTCACTGTTGCTGAGGATGGCTGTGGTACTTTTGGGGGAGCTCTGATTCATAATTTGAGTATTGCTTCCTGGCTCCAGTTCAGATCCCTCAGCCTGCTAGCACAGGTAACTTTCTAGCCTTCATCACTGACTTTTGAGCCCTTCCAGTGCAGATCTGTGAAACAGGCTTGCATGATACATTATTGTGGGTTCTAGATCTTCAGTTAGACTCATGCAGAACATATTACCATGGGATCCAGGTCCTCAACCTGGAGTCTTCGTTATGTGGACAGATTTCCCACACTCTTTGTATATGATTTTTTGGGTGATTCAGTATTTATTGTTCCCCTTGTAAACCCCCAAACTATGACAATATATATATCACAACTTAATCTTTTTTACTTCCCTTTCCCATCCCTATCTTTTCTTCTTCCTCCATTCCAAGTAGCCTTCCATCTCTATAAAATTTACCTCTTTGTTTCCTGTAGTTTCTCTTTTTATTTTGGTCTTTAAATTATTTATATTTTGGACTTATATGAGAAATCAATAATATTACTATTCTGTGTCTTATTTCACTTAGCATTATGAGCTCAAGTTGTTCCCATTATTTACAAATTTATCTTTATGCTGAGTAGTGCTCGTGTGTGTGTGTGTGTGTGTGTATGTGTGTGTGTGTTTATCCACTCATCTGTTGTTAGATACATAGAGCACTTGAAAAATTTAGCTGTTGTGAGTTGTGCTGCTGTAAATACATGCATCATTGTAATGTGATGTCTTTAATATTTTTGAGAAAGTATCCAGGAGAGGTATAACTGAATCACATGGAATTTCTATTTTTACTTTTTAAAAAATCTCTATACTGATTTACATAGTGATTATACTAATTTATAAGAAATGTTCGTTTTTTTCTTCACAACCTCACCAGCATTTATCTTTGTTGTTATTGTTTTTGATGATAGCAATTCTTTCTGGAATAAGATAGATTCATAGTTTGAGTATTGCTTCCCTGAATTTTAGCTTGTATATCCTTAATGACCAAGGATTCTGCACATTTTTTTCATGTACTTGGTCATTTGTACTTCTATATTTTGAAACATGTCTATTCATTTTAATTGCCCATTTTTGATTGGCTTTTTTGTTTAGAGGGAGTTCTAATTTTTTATATATTCTAGGTATTATTCTTCTGTCTGAGTAGCAGGTAAAGATGTTTTTCCATTATGTAGGTTGTCTCTTCACTCTGTTGGTTGTTTCTTTTGTTGTTGAGAAGCTTTCTAATTTCCAATTTGATATAATCCCATTTGTTGATTCTTGATTCCTCACCTATGCTTATGTCTTCAAGAATTTTACCTATTTTTAAAAAAACTTTTTTTTTTTTTTTTTTTTTGGAACTGGGAATTGAACTCAGACTCTTATGCTTGCCAGGGAAGCACTTATTCTACTGAGCCATCTCCCCAGCCCCTCTTACCTAGTTTATCTTTCAGCAGATTCAGTGTTTCAGTTTTATTATCTAATTATTTGATCCATCTTGATTTGATTTTATCTCATTGCGTGAGAGTTTTGTATATATGTTCGCACACGTGTGTATATGTGTGCATATCTATGTTGACATTCTGTTTCTGCTATTGTGACAATATATCTGATAAACTGAAAGGAGGAGAGATTTATTTTATCACAGGGTTTCAAATGTTTCATTGCATGGTCACTTGGCTTAGTTGCTTGTGGTAAGACAGAAACATCATGGTGGGAAGGCATTGGCAGAGGAAAGCTGCTCAGATCAGGGTGTGGGGAGACAGAGAGACAGAAACATATAGAGAGACAGATAGGGAGACTGAGACAAACAGACAGAGAGAGACAGATAGACAGACAGACAGAAAAGGAAGGGAGAAGAGGAAAAGAGAGAGACAGACAGACCCAGCGAAAGAGGCCAACAACTAGTGTTAGTGGCATTCTCCCTTCTGCTGCTGTTCCATCTGGCTCCTCACCCCACTGGATGGGAACACCCCCATTCAGGTCACATCTCTTCCCATCTGTCAATTGTCTCTGGAAACACTCTCAAAGACCCATGTAAAAGTGTGCTTTGCTGATTTCCTAGGTGCTTTTAAATACAATCTGACTTACAGTCAGTATTAATCATTATGTCAGCCATCTTTATGTTAGTATAGAAGGCCTGCTGTTAACCACAGGGAGACTAAATGTTCAAACCAAGGAGTAGATAGGTATTAGAATATTTCTGCCTTTTCATTCCCTGTGTTCACAGTCCAGAATTGGCTTGGGTCCATGGTCTGCTGTTTACATGGAATTTTGCTATGTTCCCAGTAGTTACTCTAGATCTGTCCTATCCAATCCCACAACTACATGTTCCTATTAAGTTTAAATTAATTAAAATATAATGAAATTTTAAAATTCACCTCTGTAGCCTCATTAGCCACATTGGGACTGCTCACTGTTACAGAACATTTCCATCACTGCAAGAAGCTTTGTCTGACAAAGCTTCTATGCTAGTCTGGAACTGAGCTGCTCACAGAGATCAACAGACTGGCAGGGGACCACAAACTGTTATTTGTTTACAGGAAGATTAATACAGAAGAGAGAAGTAAGCTATAAGAAATTTTTTATGGCCATGTGACATCGAAGTGGTGACTTTTCTTAGTGATTAAATTTTAATGTGTCAGTTGTGATGAATTAGAAATGTAAAACAATCTGGCCTTCACCACAAGTATTTGGAGAAGCTGTGCTTAAGACTGTCTGACTGTGAGCAGCTGCATTTCTTCTTTTGCTGGAATTTTCATGTCTGAATGTCCAATATGGTAATTCCTGGCATTCCCAGAGCACCCTGCTCATGGCAGGGCTGGGAGTGGGTCCTACTGGGAGATTGAAGTGTGGTCCAAGTCATGTCCAATAAGAGCAGGCCCTCAGTGCTATTTGCTTTTCTCCATGTTTATTATTAGATGTGATTTGTCAGAATATGGAAGGTAGAGATGGAATAGGGAGATTAGAGATAATATTCCAGTGTAAATGGAAATGTCATTTCTGTATTCAAAGCAATAGAATAGTTTTCCAACTTTTTTAACTTCTTTAGCCTCTGCCTTTCAGATTTCAGGGCTATCACCTTGCACATGAAGTGTGACTACAGGGAACAGGTCTAAGCCTATCATTTTCCACTTTTTGAGTACCAGTGTCTGGCATGACTGAACCAGAGATACTTTTCTTGTCTGCTTCCCCACCCTGCACCTAAGCCTACCAAGTTCTGCCTCTGATGTGCGGTTGGGGAGAGCAGGAGCCCATAACTGCAGCCCATGCCCTACTCTCCTACTAGAGCACCTTTGATCTGTGGAGACCATCCTGCTCATAGAGCATACTTAGCCTTTCTCCTCCTGCTTGCACAGGCTCTGCTCCTAGGTGCTGCTTCTTCTCTCTTAAATTCATCCTAGTAGCTCCAAATGTCTCCTGGAGCAGACAGTGATTTATTTTGTCATCCCAGCTACAAGAGGCTGAGATGGAGGATGGTAAGTGTAAGCCCAACTTAAGGCCATGTCTCAAAATGAAAAACTAAAAAAATAGAGGGGGCTTGGATATAGCTCACACCAAACAGCACAACTGGGTTTGATTCCCAGTACTGTACACACCGAACAACACAACTCACTCTGGGAAGAATCAGAGCTCTCCCCTTGTTTGAGTCCCTCCAGGGAAAGGTGTTCAACTCTCAGGCAGTGTCATACTACTTGTGATTGTCTACCCAGATTGACTAGAAGTTTTGAATTGACCAGCTTTGCACCTGCTGTTGCCTAAATTCTCAGGCCAAATTACCTCCCTGTTTCCAATCCCCAGGTGCACGCTACCTACCCCTGGGAAGAAATGTTTGTGAGAATGCCTTGGGAGTACAAGACTTTCAGTACTATGCCTTGCCTGGTTTTTTGTTCTCCTCAGAGAGCAGATTTGGTTTCCATAGAAACCTTTCCAAGCCCTTTCCATGGATGGCAGGTGGGGCCTCCTTATGAAGCAGGATAGGCCAGAGCAGAGAGCTGACAGTTGTTCCTCTCTTTCTTCAGTTGTACACATATTTAGCACCTAATAGATCTTTATGTACACACATGGATTTAATAATGAGAATTATCATAGAGAGGAGTGGAGTAATAAGATGTAGAATTTTGTTGATTTGACTGTGATTGGTCAAGGATTCCCTGATCTATGAGGTCTCTGAATATAGAAGAAACTTACATCTGAATCTTTTCTTTTAGCACCTCAGCTATCTTTTCTCATTAAAGATTAGATTTTTTTAGGGAGCTAGGAATATGTATTTTGTTTTGTTTCATTTTTATTTTGTTTACTCTTGGGGCCCATGTGCAACAGTAGAGTTCGAGAGTTAAATATTCATCAAACAGGCAGACCCTCTACCCTACTCTAGGTGCTGAGTGACAGGCAGGTAACTAAGCAAAGGCTTCTGTCTCTTCAGAGCTTCCCTTTCTAGTGTAGGAGAAAGACAAATAGATAAACAGTATATGAGATGTCAGTAGTGATGAGGACTGAGAAGAAAGGACAATAAAAGGAGAAGGGAGTCAGTGGCTGCTGTTTTAGGCAGGGAATCTGAGCTGACTTTTGAGTGGAAATTCCCAGAACAGTTACTGGAAGGTTCATGGGCTAACATTCCCAAGGAAGGAACATTTTTATAAGTTTGAAGGACTGGAAGGAAGCTAGTTTGGCAGAACATGGAACAAAGGATAGAAATGGTACCAAGAGAGAGAAGGGCGGGAGGAACAGATGATAAGATGGAGGATGATGTAGTGTATGATAAGGACCATTTTTTTGTTCAAGTGGGATAGGGATCCAGGAAGAATTCAAGTGGAGGGGTGACATAAGATTAATTATTTGGTTGTAGAGAAATAAGAGCAGAAAGTTGGGAAAGTCTAGCAGCAGGCTTCGAGTTGAATTGCATGATAGTGGTGCACAGGGTTGTATCTTGGAAATTCTGGGAAAGCCGAGCAGAGTGATAACCTCTTCATAGCAAACCCACCATTAGTGGACATGAGGCCCACTCACTGTATTTTTTTTTGTTGTTCATTATCTTCATTTTCACAGCCAGTTTCCATCCCATTCACTTTTCATTGGTAGCCGAATATTCTACTGCATTTAATGTATGTCCTCAAATGCCAACATTATTAAATGAATAGTGGAACCCTCTATTTATATATATGTTAAACTTATCTCAATGACATCCTATTTTGCTTTTTATCTTTTTATATCCCTTGCTATTGTGTTAAGTTCTGGCCATGTCTCTGACCCCTAGCAGTATTCCAGTGATGTTACTTATCCACCTCCCTGGAGATGAGTCCAGGTTGCTACTGGCTCCCTGGCTGCCACACACAGCACTACAGTGTGCACCATACCCTCACAGCCCTGTGTGAGTTTACGGCATGTATTACTAGGTATGGTTTGCTGCTCTGGGCTATGTATATACTGAGCTTCACTTTAATAATCTGACTACTCTGCTTTCAAGAATGGCCATATCACTTTCTGCATGAGGGTTCTGTGTTCCCCCATTTTCTTGACTATGTTCAGCAGATTCTGATTTTCTATTTTTGTAAGCTTGGTGGATTTATTTCACTGTGGTTTTAATTTGCTTTTTTTCTGACTGTTAGTAAGGGTGGGTATCCTTTTGTGTGTGTATGTGTGTGTGTGTGTCCCACAGCCTGCCCTGGTGGTGGGGCTGGTGCAGCATGTGGTACTGGGATCTAACTGCAGTCCCTGTGCTTACCTAAGCTTGCCTAAGCAGGAGCTTTAGTCCGCTGAGCTATCTTGCCAGCCCCCTCATTTATTTTTTATTTTTTAATTTTTTCTTTTTTAGTTACTCAAATTTACCTCCTCTAAACTGCTGGTTTATGTCATTTGCTTAATTTTCTGTTGGATTTCCAGATAAGTCTTTAACTGTAATTGCAGGAATGCTTTTTGTGTTTCAGACGTCCCAAAGCTTGTAGCCACTAGTCACATATGCTGTTTAAATTAAAATTAATTAAAATGAAATAAAATTAAAATATCAGTTTCTATATATTAGTGGATAGCAGATTAGCACAGATTGGTGCATAGCAGATTGGATAGCACAGAACATTTCTGTCTTTACGGATAATTCCATGATGTAGATGTAAAGTCTGTCTTCTCTTAACTTAATTTCATATGCCCTGTATTTAAATAGTTTTGGTATTATTAAATCTATCAGCTTTTCTCCTGAAGGTTGTGTACTGCATAGCTCATTTACTTCCAGGTTGCAGAAGCACTACATATATTTTCTCTCAAATAGTTTCCATATTTAGATCTTTAATCCCCCAGAATTTACCTTTATATATGATATAAAGTTAGGATTTAACTTTTTATTCTGTATTTTACAAATAATTAGTTTTCTTTTTATTTATTTCTTTTTGGTGGTACCAGGGATCCAACTCAGGACCTTGCACTTGCCAGGCAAGCATTTATTCCACTGACCTATCTCCCCAGCCCTAAGAATTAGTTTTCTTAATATTTTAGTGTCCTTAGTAGGTTCTAAAAAACAGCAAATATATAACTATCATTTTTATTTTTCATGGAATTGGTTTTTTAAGATAAAAAGTTATGAATATTCTAAATAAAAGTAAAATTTTATTCTGTTTTAGATAAGAGATGCGGCCTATTTCTATAAGCGAAGCCAG
This sequence comes from Octodon degus, assembly GCF_000260255.1. Lineage (NCBI taxonomy): Eukaryota > Metazoa > Chordata > Mammalia > Rodentia > Octodontidae > Octodon > Octodon degus. The sequence continues at coordinate 3,742,300 of NW_004524647.1, forward strand.
TGCTACAAAGATGCTTTCAGATGCTTTGAGCAGATTCAGGAATTTGATCTAGCACTCAAAATGTATTGTCAAGAGGAACTTTTTGAGGAAGCTGCTATTGCAGTGGAAAAGTAGGTGGTTCTTATTCTTTCCCATTTCTCTCCCCTCCTCCTCCTTGTCTATGGGGCAGCGAGCCCTGGGTATGGTATTCTGCTATGTCTGAAATGGTGTGACCATGTCAACCTCCTGCTACTTGGGTGGTAGCCTTTGGTGTCAGGTCAGCAGCTCCTTGAAAGCACAGCTTAGTTTTTCACTCTTTATAAGTTTTGACACAGTGTCTTGATAAGAAAAGCTAAAGATGATGAAGGGTGTGTTACAAGTGTGTTTATGGCAGGATATACTGACTTTGATTGGTAGAATAAAGAGGAACCCTAGAGAGCGTCATTAATCTCACATGAATCCAACCTGCATGCCTGGCAAAAGAGAAGAATCACAGGTTAGATAATAAAGGGAAGACTGATAAAATTGCTTATGTGTATACAGCACCCATTCCGTCCCTTCTCATTAATCACATTCAAATTTATTAGAGTTGTATAACGAAATGATTATCATGCTTTTATGAGATTTGAAGACATGTTGTTCAAGGATAATTTTTGGTTATGTGTATATTTTGCTCTATAGATTACCTTTCAAACTTGAGTCTCCCATTTACTTGAGTTGCAATTACAGCCTTTTTCATTAAGTAAGCACCCTAATGCTTGATTCCATTGAAGAACAAGGAGATTATTATGATTATTATCTAATGAAGCATTTATGAAAGTGCTTGAATGCTTGACAAATTTAGGTCTCATTTTGTAATACCTATGTATTGTGGGAGTCTTTAGTACCTCTGTGTTATATTTTGCAAAGAATTTCCTGTTGGCTGGTTGAAAATAAATTGACATTTGCATACTCTGTCTTCACAGATATGAGGAAATGCTGAAGACCAAGACTCTTCCTATTTCTAAGCTCTCCTATTCTGCCAGTCAGTTCTATGTGGAAGCTGCAGCTAAGTACTTGAGTTCAAATAAGATCAAAGAAATGATGGCTGTCCTCTCAAAGCTAGATATTGAAGATCAGCTAGTGTTCCTAAAGTCTCAGAAATGCCTAGCAGAAGCTGCAGACCTGCTGAACAAGGAAGGTCGGAGAGAGGAGGCTGCCTCGTTGATGAAGCAGCATGGTTGCCTCCTGGAGGCTGCCAGGCTCACTACTGACAAGGACTTCCAGGCCTCATGTCTGCTGGGGGTTGCCCGCCTCAATGTGGCCAGAGATTCTGACATAGAACAGACTAAGGCCATTCTACAAGAAGCGCTTGATCTCTGTTATGAAACCAGCCAGTTTTCTGGCATTGCAGAGGCCAAATTCCTACAGGGAGTAATCCTGAAAGACTTTCAGAAACTCAAAGATGCCTTCCTCAGGTTTGAAACTCTCAACCACTCAGCTGGAGTTGTGGAAGCTCTTTACGAAGCAGCCAGACAGTGTGAAGCTGACCCTGAGAAAGTTCTTGCTCTGGCTCCATGGGGCTTAGAAATTCTTCTCAATCTGGTCAAGGCCCTCAAGCGAGTGACTAACAATGCAGAGAAGGAAATGGTCAAATCTTGCTTTGAATTTTTTGGGATTTCCCAGGTGGATGGAAAATATTGCCAGATAGCTCAGAATGACCCTGGGCCCATCTTAAGAATAATTTTTGACCTGGACTTGAATTTGAAAGAGAAGACAACAAAAGACCATTTCGTGGTAATGATTGATCAAGTGAAATTAGCCTTAAACAAACACCTTCTGAGCAGGCTGTGTCAGATCACACAAAGTCTGCTTGGGAAGACATACCCCGGCATATGCTTGAAGTTTATTGTAGGCTTAAAATGTGAAGATAAAAACTGTGAAGACTTTCATAGGCCTCTGCGGCGTTGTGAGGCCAAGTGTATGGTTCAGTCCAAAATGCATCTGGTGGCCATCAGTGGATTGCTTTTGGAAGCCAAAAATGTATTCCCAAAAATCCTAGCTGAAGAATTGGAAGAAATAGATTATATTTTGTCTACAGATATATATGGCTTTTGCAAATCTTTCCTAAATGTCCTTTTCCCTAGGCATTTCCATCAGAGAGTACTGTCAGAAAACCCCATGGCATGCAAAGAAATCCTCAAACCACATTGCAAATCCTTCCGGTCCTACAGGTTTGCCTTGAAAAAATACATCCATGATCTGTTTCAAAATGAAACAGCATGCAGCCGCCGGGAGTCCACAGATTTGTGGCTTAGTGCCATGCAGGCTTTCCTTCTCTCATCCAGCTATCCAGAGGAATTTGAAAAGCTGCTCCACCAGGAAGAAGACAACTACAACAGAGAACTGAAAGCTCTAGAGTCTGAAAAAGAGGAAAGGGGCAGAGGAAAAAGTAGCAAGATGAAAGGAATAGAAGGGAAATTTGGCATGCTAGTGCCCAACAGGGATGATGAAAGTGCAGAGAAGACCCACCTGTGCTTCATTCGGCTGCTAGAGAATTCTATTGACCAGTTCTATGTGTATAGGAATCCAGAAGACTACAAGAAGCTCTTTTTCCGTTTCATGAATGTCCTCATCCAGAGGTGCAAAGAGCCACTTATCCCCAGCATTGGAAACACAGTTGCCCTGTTGGAGTTCCAGTTTATTCACTGCAGTGTGGTACTGGCCCGCCTCTGGAAGAATGCTATCCTGTGCCTCCCCAAGAGCTACATTGCACTCCTGCACTATTGGGGGTTCCTGTTCAGCAAAAAAGACAAGGAACTTGGGGATATGTTCTCCATTATCCAGGAATATAAACCGAAGGATGTGACAAGAGCCATTCAGGACTTCCGATTCCACCTCTCTTACCTTGTCAAGGTGCTATGTGGTTATGAGAATATCAACTTCAATGTTCTGCTTGATGCCTTCAGTGAAATAGACTATGTGGTCTCAGGGGAGGCGGAGCGGACACTGGTGCTGTGCTTGGTAATGCTGGTAAATGCTGAGGAGTTCTTGCAGCCATTCTGCAAGTCTCTTTTGTACCGCCATTTTCAGGAGATCGAGACAAGACTGGAATTGATGAGCATGGACTGCCCTGACCAGGTTCCAGAGAGGCTTCAGAAGGCTGTGAGGCGGGTGGTGATGGCGGTCAATGTGAAGTTTGTGGCTGAAGCCCTGCAAGAGCTGCTCTTTGAGAGAGATGAAGAATACCTGATGGACTGCCACTGGCGCTGGGACAGTGTGCACACCAAAGGGTCTGTGGTCCATGGCCTCTGTCATGAGGAGGTCAGACTAAGCCGCTTGCTCTGTGTTGGTCCTGAAGACTATTTTGCTGAACCTGAGTATGAGATTGATGAGGATGAGACAGATGAGCTGGTATTGGAGGACCGAGACTATCTCCTGGCCACCATCCTTTCCCAGAAGCAGCGAAAGGCCTCCATCCAACGCAAGTTGAGAAGAATGTTCCTGGTGGTGTCTCTTTGTATCAGCTGGAGGAGATGGGTCCAGACAGAGCATGACAGAGAAGAGCCAAGAGAGCCCACAGCTGGGAACTTTAAAAAGGCTGATGTGGACAGGACCCAGTGTGATCTGTGTGGAGTGAAATTCACCCGCAGCCCTGAGAACTACTTCAGCTCCAGCAAAGTGTTTGAGGGAGTAGCTTCAGAGGGTGTGATTCTTTCTAAGGCTGAGCTGGAAGGGAAGGAGCGTTGGGAGAGGAGTAGTGAGTCCTATGAGCAGCACATCCACCTAGAAAGCCATCAGAGGCAACAAATAGCTTACCAGAAATACTCAGAATTTTTCCATGAGAAGGTTGACCCAGCCATTTATGAAGGTAAATTAGTGGTGCAGGACATTGAGCAGAGCAGATGGATCCGTAGTCACTTGGGGTCTAAAGAGCACAGCCACATGCTGCAGAGGAAGGTCCAGGAGCACATCAAGAGGGTTTCAGATTTGGTGGAAGACCTCTACAGGAGAAAGGCCTGGGCTGATGGTAAGGGACACAGAGATAGGGGCCTAGATGGGGTTGGACAAGCATGCTAAGTGATGGCAGTTATGTTCTTTGTAGTGGCATCTAATTTGGGGATGATGGGAAGCTTGGTATTTGCAAAGACACAGTAAAGAATATTTGTTCTCAAACTACAGCAAAATCTCATTGTTCAGATTACTCCCTTCAATTAAAAATTTATGATTATCTTTGGCCTGGATGATTTCCCCAGATACTACAGGTGGGAAAATAATTTGATCACTGATTCTATGGAGAAGATTTAGGGAGAATATTGAAAGGCTTGAGAAAACACTTTAAGGTTCTCTTGATTTATTAATTCAGTAACATTTATTGAGCATCTACTTTGTGTTGAACCCTAGAGTATGAATTGGAAAATTTAGCTAGTCTTTTCTTTTAAAGATCCTTTTAACTCATACCAAATTTGAGCCTTTAAAGATAAGAATTTTTGAGCAGACTTAGACTCAGGTTTCCTTGTTAGTTTTCTTATTAGCTACTCCTTAGCAACACTGAATGAAATATATATATATATGGCATTGAAACATTCTATAATTCAGATACTATAGCCGGCTAGGAGTTTAATGACATTTTGAATACAGGCTGTCAATACAAAGGTTTGCTATTTGTAGTCTCTACAGACATACAGTAATGCTAGTGATGAGCTGACATTTAAGGGCAGCTTATGCTTGAGGTGACAGAAGGCCCCTCTATAAGGAGGGCTGTCGTGAGGGAATGTACACACAGACTAGCTCTTAGGACATGGGACTTTGTCCCTAGTGTTTGATGTTCTAGTGCATGTAGCAGCCTCTTCACTCAGAGCCCCTGTCCTTTGGTTTCTGTAGCGGAGGAGGCGATGACTCGGCTGGTCATGATTCTGGTTGTGTCCGTCAAGGATGCACAGGAGTGGTTGATGAAAACAGAACTCCACTTAAAAGAGGAAGGTAAGGAGTCCTTTACTTCAGGAGTGGGCAATATGTTGGGTCTTGTGGCTCTTCATACTATGAGCTCCCAGGTGAATCTGAAGTGAGGCAGCCACCCGGCCTGATAGCCTTTCATTGTCTAGGAGCACAATTTGTAATGAGTTAGCCACATAGTATCTAAATTTCCTCATTTGATTGGGAGGGTAACTCCTCTATCCTCCTGTTAGTTGCTAAGAACCTCTTTTGCTACTCATGAGCACATACTCAATAGAAAGGCTCCCAAGGATAAATATCATAGAGCTACCCCTTGATAAAGATGTTTTCTATTGTCAGCTATTTTTTTAAAACTGTTGGATATTTACTGAGTATCTAGTATCTATCAGCATTCTTCTGGGCCTGGGAATACCTTGTGAACAAAATGCAACATCTTTGCATAAGTCTGCAGGCATCTTGCTATAGAGGGTCAAAGGTTTCTGTAAAGTGAGTTACGTTTCTTTGCTGACAGAATTTTCTTACTAAATTCTGTGTGATCCAGAATGTCTTCTCTCTTACCCTTTCTACCTGCTGCCCCTGGCTAACCAGATCATGGTTCTTCTTGCTCTGGGATTTCACCAGCCTCTGATACTCTTCAGAGTCTTAATACAGTTGCTACTAAATATCCAGGCCTTGGAGCTGGAGAAAAGTTGAAGGAACTTTGTACAGATGTCTACTATTACAAAGCCTTTAGTGTATAGGCCCTTCTGGACACTGAGATTTTTATAATCATTTCAAAAGGAAAGTAATAGTTATAGCAACTCAAAAGTATAGTTGAACTTAGGTTTTCCTTGATTGGCTATTTATTAAAGGACCTCTATCATAAGACAAGGGGAATCAACCTATAAAGAATTTGATTCTGGAGATGGATGTTTATTTTGGCTTTTCTTAAGAGGCAGTGTTCTTTCTTTGGCATCCTAGTGGAAATCTTCATTTCTTTTTTAAACTAATACTAATTACACTGAATATTGGGTTGCATTGTGACATTTTCATACATACATATACGTATGGCACTTTGTTTTCATCCTTCCTATTCCCCTCCGTTCTTTAATTTAAACAATTACAGAGACATTAGCTTTCACTAGGATGTGGTATGTAGAGTGGGATAGTGGGCTGGGGTTACGATTTTCACTTTTTGTTTTTTACTTCATAAATAGGTATTGTTCAGGATGATGATTATGAAAATGAAGTTGAAGACTTTGGGGAGCTCCGTCCAAGAAGGCGTTCACGGAAATGTGGAAAGCAGAGAAAATACTAATGTCTGCACAGCTGCTGCCTCCCAAACCTTCAGAACATTCCATCTAGTCTTAGGATTCTGAGTGCTGGGGCAGAAGAAGAAAAGGATGTAAATTAGTGTTTAATAGAAAGACTAGGGGGAGTCCAATATCACCTTAGCTTTTTGTTCTTTCTTTCAATGATCCCTTAGGCTCTGATTGCTCCTTCACCTGAGGGACCTCCTAAGTGTTTTCTCAGTAAAATCTTGCAGTAGTAACCCCCCCAAATATGTTCAGGTTAGAGGAATCTTAGTTGAAGGGAATGTTAGAACTCCTCACCCCAAGTTCCCCAGGCTCTTTGACTCATTGCCATCATAACATGTAGGTAGCAGAGGACAAGCCAATTAAGGTGACACCCCTCACCTCAGAGTTGCCAGTGCTCTGACCAGGAAATTCCTTTATAGATTCCCACATCTCTGCCACACTGCTGCAATAGCAAGTAGTACAAAAGCTGTGTGTTCCCAGGGTCCTACCACCAGCCATCCCTAAGTCCAGAGTGTATTCTGGGCATCTCTGAGCCTACTCAATAGTGTAGTATAGTTCTTTCTGTTACATATGTTAGTCTTTTCTCTCTATGGCAACTTTCTCTTTGCCCTCCCGCTCTCCATGGTTTGTTACCATTCTCAGCTACCTGTGCAAGTCAGGTTAGACTACCTCAGAATGTAACTCAGAATTCACCTAGCATCCTTTGGAAGGCCTTTCCCTCTAGGAGAGAGTAGCTGGGGGCATTTCTAGTCTGCCTCTCCAAGGTGGTCTTAACTCTGCCTTGGCTATGGTGCATACTTTCCCAAAAAAGCGTTTTGTATGAAGCCCTGTACATCTAGATTTCTTGGATTTCCCTAGCAAGCTTGTCACCCAAGCTTAGGTTGACATTTGATGATAGTGAGATAGTGACCTACAGAATTACAATTTAGGAACAAGTAGACAAAGGAAGAAGCCAACCTTTCAGTGCCAGTTCTTCAGGATTTGCCTATGAATCACTGCCATGTGGCTGGTGGCCCTGTAAGAGGGGGTTGGCTGCAAGCCTGTTTGCAGGAGGCTGGTGATTCCCCCTCTGTCCACTGAGCCAGCTGCCATTTGGTCTGGTCCCATTCAGGAAGCCTTCATGCCTCTCTGATGGTTACTGCCACTTTACCGTACTCTTTGGTGGTTTTGTCCTCAGAACAAACCAATTTTTCTGCTGCTGCTTTTTGCTGCTTATTGTTTTCTTTTTATTGTATAAGTGATTCATTTGCTTCAAAGTTTATGTTTCTAGTTTTTATGCCAGGTATTTTTTTTATAAATTTTACTTGCCAGAAAAAAGGGAAAGAAAAAAAAGAACACAACGAAATCTTGCTGTACTGCCACATTTTTATAAAGTTAAATCATTTCTCTTACATGCTGCTGTCCTTTTGATTCTTTCTGATCTCAAAAAAGAGAAAAGGGGTACATGTTAGGGCTGGGTTGGTCTAGTCAGCTGGTTGATGCTGCAGAGCAGAAGCTTTCCGTGCCTGCTGAAATGAAGAAACCCAGGGTCAGAAAAACAAAGCTCAGTGCTTTCTTTTTAGGGTCAGTGTTGTCAGTGTTGTCAAGTGCCAGCCACATACACATTATTTCCAACTTGGGTACTTGTGAACATGCAGGCTTCCTACCATATGGCTGGTCCACGGTTTTCCCCTAGGAATGAGTATTGCTCTGAAATTGAATCCCTCTTTTGCTCCTGATGAATCTGGGCTAAGTCAGATAGGTAGATGTCTCAGCACTGAGTGCAGCACCTCCTCTGGGGGACCTCATCATTTGGTGTGGACCACATGCACACACACACCCAAAAAAAACCAGTAATGGAAAGGTATGTTGCATAGAGGTGATAGAAGCATTTATATAACTAACCAGGCCTGTACTTTGCTGTGTGAGACATTGGCCTTGCCACAATTGGTCAAGAAACTGGTCTTGATACAGAGTGATTCTATAAATTGTTACCATTTGAATACTGTCAGGTCTTGGTGTTATGAACGTGTGTGGGCAAGTGGTTCATCTGAGCCTTGGCAAGCAAAATGTTCAGTTCTGTACTCAAGACTAAAGAGACACAGCACTGGGATGGACCGTCCTGCTCACCTGTTTGTCAGACCCCCGCACCTGACAGAGAATAAAAAAATTCCCAGAACAGAGCTGCTGATTGCAGACCTGCTGATAACAGGGAGCCAGATCTTGCCAAAGGAGTTGCACAAGCAACTTCCCTATGCAGCCACACCCACAAGATGACCCCAAGGCTTTTACCACTCCAGACCCAGCCTAAAAACTTTCTACTCCCTGCCATGTCCCTCCTTTACCCAAACACCCCCATAAAACTTTCTCTTATGCATCCCTTAGAACCAATGGTCTTATCACCCTTGGCCCACCTGCACCAAGGCTCAGATAAACTTTGATTATTGCTTCAACTTTGCCTTTTCTGTTGGCCCTGGTTGCACCTCACTTTACTCCAGCACTGTTCCATAAACTACCTAAGAAATGCTTCATTAAGAACTTATCTCCACGACAGATAAGGGTCCTTAAAGTTGGGTGCTGAGGATAGGAGTATGGAATTCAATAGAAGGGTTGATAATGGCCATTAATGCTTTTGAGTTCTGAAGCCCAGTCCATCAGCAGGAGCTTTGTGTCCCAGATCTCGTCTTACCTTATGGAGATCCAGGGTGAATGTGTGTGTTAGGGGTCCTTAGTGCCATGATCAGATCCAGTAATGTATCTAGAGGGCTTGTGGGACTCAGCATGTAGTTGTAGTCCTGACTGATTCATTATTAAGTCAGCTAGTCCAGGGAAATGGTGTGGGACACAGTAAGAGGACACTACTGCAAACCTCCAGAGGTCCTTTCCAGCATCACAGAAAGCAGTGAATCGTCCAGGTATGAGATGCTTCCAGTCAGGAAAGCTTAGTGAAAACTGAGTGCTCAGATTTTACTGGTGGGTACCTATCTTCTGCCCAGCACAAAGTCCCAGAGTCTTAGAAGGTCTTCAGAAGAAACTGAATTTTTATATAAACAATTTAGGAAATGATGGACATTCTTACCAGTTCTGGGGGGTGATGAGAACCCTCTTGAAGTTCAAGTTCCAAACATTAGTGAAGGGCTCATCTTGCAAGCAAGGTTTTTAAGGGCAGTAGTTAGGCCTGTGTGTTAATTATTGTCTTGTAGGGAATTCCATCAAGTTGGGGCTTTGTTATGATCACCCACTAACTTCACAGACATCTCTGCATCCAGCTGCTGCAGAAGCACATATGTAACCACTGTCTAGTCAAGAGAGTGAGTTTTGGGGGACAGTTAATCTAAATAAAAAACCTTCATGAAGAAAGGAACATTTACCTAGCAGTTTTAGGCATTAATTCCACTTCCTTGTGCTCATCGGTAACTGTTCAGCATACTGTTTGAGGCCTGCTGGGGATAAACTTAGGGCCTTATTTATGCCTCTGGCGCCTGTTTCTTCTTTATTCCACTAACACACACACACACACACACACACACACACACACACACACACACACGGCCTGAGCATTCTTATTTAAGAGTGCTTATTCTCAGATTCTGGGACAAGAATACCATCCCTTGATGACAGAAGGAAGGGCAAAAACTGGTATTGGGATCAACAGTATCTCAAGTGTGGTTAGCATCTCAGTACCTTTTCAAACCACTGGTGGAAGAACACTGATGAGATGTAACACACTGGGTCACAAAGCCAGTTGGGGCAGGGCTCAGACCTGGACCTGGATTTTCCAATGCCAGACAATATTCTTTCCACTAAGGACTCAGGTTCTCAGGTCAACAGCATTTGTCAGTAATTTTTTCTCAGCTCCATCACTTCTACTTAAATAGTACATAGGGTGTGCCAGCCCTTGGACATTTAAGCAGCTCATTCTCTTCAACCACTCACTTGTCTTTTGGCAATCATGTTTTCCTGTAGTACAGGGCAATGCCCAGCAAGGTAACTTGTGTGCTTGTGTGTGTTCTACTGTTACCACCTGGCCTCTGGCCCCCAAGGAGAGCACCAGACAGTTGCCCACTCAAGCCCAGTACTGTTCCTGAAGCTGACAGCTCACTCTCTGTTCTGTGCCCTTACGTTATACTATCCTAAACATTATAGTTCACCGCAGAGGTTCCGTCTCCTGTATCCTTATAACCCCACCTAGATCTGAAGATGCAGTGCTTTTTTTTTTTTTTTTTAAGCTATTGTGCCTCTTTTTCCTTGCAAGTAGAAATGTGCAGTTCAAGAAGATCCCCAGATTTTCAGAGACCCTGGCCAGCACTATCCACTGCAACAACACCCATAGAATTCTGTGCAAGTTTAGTGCTTACATTACACTTGCTTTCAGGTAGTGTGTGAAGAGGGACAATCCTGATAGGCTACCAAGGTCTCCTGATCATGCCAAAAGTGTGTCAGCTATCAATTGCTTTACTGCTACAAAATAGGCTCTATTGGCTTCCTCCAAGGGGCTGAGTCTCATGCTACCAGGGCACGTGGATGGTGAAATATGAGAAGGATGAAACCAACAGGTAAACAGGGCTTGTACTCTACCTCCTGAAGCTCACAGAGCCTTCCAGGCTGCACGAGAGGATTAGTCTGGTGGTTCAGGAAAATGGTCAAGGCTGCAATTATCTATATTAAAATTATAGCAAAGCAGCATACAGGTTTTATTCAATACTCCAGGAAGCATTTTATAAGACATTTAAGTTATATTTTTAAATATAAATAGCATTACATATGAGTGTCCTGTGTTTCTGTTTTCAATAGTATAATGCATCCAGTGGCATCTCAGTTCATGAACTTGATTCTTTCCAGAGTTCTAGTTATGAACTGAGTTGAATGTGAATCAACTTTAATGGATCAAATTTAATGGTTAGGTTCAATGTTTACCTTAGGTGAAAATTTGATTCAGTTCTTGACCAGTTCACTTTGTGACCAGAATCATGGAGAGAACTGAGCTCAGGAACTGAGGTACTAGTATATGGTATATGTATCTGAATATCAACAGTGCAAGATATATTTTTAAAAACTAACTCAGATACTATTTTAAACCCTATTCCCTCTGTAGTTGAAGTACAACTTAAGTGCTTGCAGGGGCACCTTCTGCTTCCTTAGGGCCTCTTATGTATTAGGAGACTTCCATGGTATGGGTAAAATGAGGAAAGCCCTTTTTCCTTTTGTTCTTCAATACTTCCATTATCTGAGAGAATGCTCTTTCCTTTTCTCTCTTTAAGCTGAAGGTGGCAATGCTGGGAGACCTGAGGCATCCAATCCAGTCTGTAGTTGAACAACTGAGCTGTCTGAAATTTTTACCTTCTCCACTAGGTTGCATTGAATGGGAATACAGTTCTCTATTGGTCATGGTGCACCCCAACATCTGCCTTCTCCCTGAACTTACCCAGAGTTTCATTCTACTTATTCTGAATGGAGCCTGTCTTTGCATTTGTGTGACTTGCTTAGCCAATAGATTCAGCAGAAGTGACAATGTTAATTCCAGGTCTTGCCTTTGAAAGTCCTGGAAACTTTTGGGGCAATACAGCTGACAGATACTCTGCAGCCACCAACCTATGCAGAAGGTAAGTGGAGGAGCCCCAAGAGACTTCATGTGAGTGAAGCCCATTCATCCCAGTTGCTAGCTGAATGTGGCCAAGTCAATGCCCCTGAATGATGCCAAATGGAGCAGAAGGACTGTCACTTGCATTTCTGACTCCCATAATCATGGAATTTAATAAATAATAAGCTACTAAGTTTTGGGTTGTTATCAGCAATAGATAACCCAAAGGAGGCTCTACCATGTGTCAGGTGCTACTGTTAGGCCTGTTGGATCTGTGATCTCTAAATCTTACAGCAATTTCCCATAATACAGAGTGAGAAATTGTATGTGTGTATGTGTAGACTAAGAGGTGTACTTGAGGCTGAAGAGCAGGTAGGTGGCAGAGCAGAGCTCTATTGGAGCCCATGTATTATGTAACCTGTCATGAGAAGAGGACTTTTATCTACCTCGTTCCCTGGCCTGTTAAGGAGCCTAGTACCTTAGTACCAAGGATCCTAGCACTCTTAGGAGATCATAGTATCTGTCTTTGGGATCAAATGCTTGTCATCTTGGTGACCTAGCAACAAACTGAACGTGCAGCTTCAGCAGCCGCTGAGATTTGGTTGCCAGGGCAACCTGCAAGAAGAGCGAGACCTTTGGACCAATGATATAAGGTTTTTTCCCACTCAATTCCTAAATTCTATTTCCTCTGGGCCACTGGCATCCAACACTACTGGCTTCTGTCATGTAAGGACCAGCCTGATCCTAATTGTGAGACCTGGAGCAAGAATACAAATGGAGGTGTCTCTTCCCCTTTTTCTTTCTGCCCTTTGTTTCATCCTACACCATGAAATGTTTCTCTTGCATGCCTGTGGATCCTGCAGCCACACATCCCAACTCATTCCATGTCTTTACCCTCTACTCCTCTAACAGTCCACCTTTACCTCCTCTCTTCTTCCCTTGGGCCTAGGATATCAGAGAGAAAAAGACTTGGAGCTATTTAGGCACAGGGCCTTTGGAGATTAAATGAGGTTGAGAGGGGGCCTTGTTTATATATTCTTTTTGAAGATTCAGGATACAGTCTTTAGTTAACAATATAATATTGCATCATTCTTCTTAGTCTTTTTCTCCTTTTCACCTTTATAGGGCTGTTCTGTGAATGTCCTATGGATATGTAAATAAACATCTGCCTTTGAATTTGGAAAGCACTGACAGTCCAAAAAGTGACTGATAAGTGCAGCTTGGGGAGTAAATGAATTTATTAAGGGTCACTTACAGCATAGGGATGGCTTGTGAGCTGTGTCCCTATTGAAGCCACCCTCCCATTACTAAGCTATACAGTACTGTTATATGGCTTTAAGGTAAACAACAAAAGCAGAAGCAAAAGACAAGAGTCCCTGGGGAAAAGGTACGTGTGCTCTAGTCCTATCCTGTCCTTATCAGGAACTTCACTGGTCTCAGTAAGCACTGTTGAGTCAACAGTGGCAGATAACCTTGCTTTGTTGCAGGTTGGCACATGGCCTGAGCACCTATTGAGGGCCCACAGGACACTAAACAGTGGCCCTACTACTTGATTGGCTAGGTGTCCCTCCCTGCAAGGACAGAAACCATGAAACCATCAAAATCTTTTCAATGCCTAGCCCCCACCCCCCACCCTCCAGACATGGACAAAGACATGGACACAAACATGGACTGTCTCAGCAGTCTCACTGAATCTGGGATGCTTTGAACATGTTCTAGGATCAATACTAGGTCTTTGTCAGAAATCTGTGTCTCTGGAAGCATCCTAAATATATGATTCATAGGATCCATGCAGCAGGAAATAACTTCTCTCCTTTGTGCCCTAAATGTCTTTCCTGGTGTTGTTACTCTAAACCCGCTACAGAAATTCTGACTGTAGAACAGAAGCCCAGGTTGGTGGCATGAGGAGACATCTCTCTACCCAGCTAGCCCCACAGCAGCTCAGAGGTTAACAGTGCTTTGCAAACCTCCGTGTTTAACCTTGTAGACTTTAATTCATGGCTGCAGCAGAGAAACCAAGTCCGTGAACGGTATTAGACAGCTGGGCCTCCCACCTACTAGCTAGGAAAACAAGTTCCTCACTCACTGAGGAGGAAGAAGAAGCCATCAGCAAGGTCCTGGGTGTTCTTTAGGTGGCTGTTGTCCAGAAACCTAGCTCCTTGGATGGCAGAAGTCTAACCTTACTCAGAGTTCAGCAATCTGAATACCTAAGAGATACATGCGTCTCACTCTTTAGTGGCAGCACGATCTGATTATCTGAATGTTCCTTTTGGGAGGATGGATTGCAATATGCACACAGGGTATTAAATGAACAGTAACTTTGAAGTGACACCTAAGATTAAAAAGTTGCTTTCTTATTTGGTGTGAATTCAGATACCTTATTTAAAATCTCTGAGGGAATTTATAAAATGCGAATAGTGACAAAAACTTGTAGCTTAATTGTAATTACATCATCCTCCCACCCTGCCTCTCTTCCACACATAGACTAAGAATATGAAAAGATTTCAAGTGGGAATTTGTTTTCAGGGTAGGGTATATGGCAGTGAAGAGGTCTTGGGACAATGTTTTGAGCGCCCTTTATGGAGGTAGGAACATTTCAAAGGGAGCTTCATTTCCAAGAACCTAACTTCTTTTTATTTTTTAAAAAGTAAAAAATAATATTAAAACAAAATTTACAAGTGATACAGAATTTCACTTAACAAAGTAATATGAATTTCACAGTATTTGTTGTAATACAGTGTAGTCTTCCAACCAATTATTCACATTATCAGATATATACATGTAAAATTGGAAGCAAAAAAGAAGTATATAAGAAATTAAAAAGAGAAAACGTACAAGCAATGGAAAAAGGGAGACAAAACAATTAAGTATTATCTGCTTTCCATAGACCAGCAGAAATGCACAGTACATTTGTTCAAACCATCCTGATTACATATAGACAAATCTTTCCCCCCTACTCATTCTCCTATCCTTTTCAACTCAGTAACTCCTTCCTTTTGAATAAGTTCATTCCCAGGGGCTGGGGAGATAGCTCAGTAGAGGAAACACTTACTTGGCAAGTGCAAAGGCCTGATTTCAATCCCCAGTTCCGCAAAAACAAACAAATAAATAAATAAATAAATAGATAAATAAATAAATAAATAATAGTAAGTCCATTCCCTTTTACCAGTGTCTGTTGTGTATTTTACCCTTCAGATTCCATTTTCTCTTTCAGGTTTTCATACTAAGGAGACAGTATGATGTTTGCACATGCAGGTCTGATTGATTTCACTTAAGAGTATTTCTAGTTGCATCCATTCTAACTTTCTTTTAGAGATGGAGACAACTTCTGACTCAAAGTTGAGTGACTATGCAGGACAGCTGTTTCAAGAAAATATGTAGGCCAATCTGTGTTGAGTCATCATTTTTTAGGTTAGGAGTGGGAGAGGGAGAAAACTAGAATGACGGGTTTCTGAAGGCACCCACAGAAATCTACACCTATTGTGTAGAAAGCTGCAACCCAAATTTACTTTGCAGCCACTCTGGAGTACCTGGGTGGGGCTGGCACTCTGCAGGATCTGGTTGGCTGGGATATTCTTTCATTATATTTCAGGTTCAATGTGTCAGTTTCTGTCCTTGTGTTCTCATTCACCATTCCCAACTCGTGATGGAAAGAGATTGACAATGTCCATGTTGGAGAGGCTGTGGGAGAAGGGCCCTCCCACAAGTTGTAGTATGAACAAAATATTAGTACACAGTATCTGGAAGGTACTTCAAATATATCTATTAAAATTAAAAGTGAATTCACCTTTAGACCTGGCATTCTTTTCAATTTTTGCTTTATAAAAATTATCTTTAACTGGGGTAAGATACAGATAATATACAATTTACCATCCTAACCATTATTAAGTGGATAGTAGTGTAAAGTATGTTTACATTGTTTTAAACAATTTCATTTTCATTTTCTGCAACTGAAACTTTACACACTAAACACTGTATTAGTCAGCTTTCTCGTCTCTGAGACACAATACTCGACATCCACAACTTAAGCAAAGAATTTAATGTAACTCATGGTTTAAGGTTTTAGCTCATGGCTCCAGGGGTTTGAGCACATTCTCATATGGTTCTGAAGCAGGGACACCACTGTAGTAGGGCATGGTGCAGAACAACTGCTTAGTTCACAGAATCTGGAGAATAGGGCAGAACAGCACCAGAAAGGAATGGGCAAAAGACCACATATGGTACCCAAGGCTACAACCTACAGCCTACCCACACACACCCAGGAGTAGCTGTACTAGTATTCTAGGTATTTCTTTAGCCAGTGAAGTTGATTTTATCAGAATCAGTTGTCACAGACACCAACTGCCCATTTCTTCTCCCAGTTTCTGGAAACTACCTTTCTACTTTCTATCTTTATGATTTGACTATTTTAGTAGAAGGCTACTCTATATAAGTGGAATCATACAGAATTTGTCCTTTTCTGACTGTTTTATTTCATTTTGTATAAAGTCTTCAAAGTTCATCTATGTTGTAGCTTATGTCTGTGTCCTTTCCACCATCTAAGACTTATTCCATCATTTGTGTATAACCAGCATTTCCTACTTTTAGGGATTTATATAAGAGAAACTTAACTACAAGTTTCTAAGTAAATTTCACTTCAGAAGTGTCTGGAGAGTGCAAAATTGGAGATATTTTCTAAGAAACATTTAAATGTGCCAACATGGGAATATAGCAAAGCTCAGTTGCTTACTGAAAACTCAAGCTGCAGAAGAGAATCTGGGATTTGATATATTTTTGTAAAATTGTGTAAAATTGTTGGTAGTGGTGAATACAATAAAGCTGTCTTTGGAAATCAAAACAGAGGTGCAAGAAGGAAATATTTGTTACTCAAAGGGTCATCAGAAAAGAACCAGCTCTGGCATTTACAGGAAACATTCAGATTTTCACAAAGCGAGCATAATAGACAGTGCCCTGTGGTCTATCACAGTATATCTCAGTACGATACTGTCATAGTATCTCACTATGACAGTAATGAAGGATGCTCTTACATCCCTGGTGGGCTTCCACTCGTCTAACTTAGTCCAGGTCTGGCTTCTTCCCCAGTTGATCCAAATCTAACTGTTGTGCTCCCCAGTCACCTACAAATCTTGTGAATAAGGCATATCATTTTCAAAGCTTGGGGTCCAAGCCCAGGCACAGCGTGGGTGAGACCCTCTTCCACCCCCTTGGGACCTCCCACCACAACTCCACAGCGCCCCCTACCCACTGAATGATAACTTCTGCAACGTTCTTGGGACCCCCAGATCCAGCCCTAGCCTAGGCCTGGTGAGTGTGTGGGAGAGTTTCCGGCTACCCTGCACCTGGCGGACCTGTCTGGTCCAAGCCCAGGCGCAGCATGGGTGACACCCTCTTCCACGCCCTTGGCACACCCCACCACCACTCTGCAGTCTCCCCCACAACTCCCGCCCAGTAAGTGAGAACTTCTGCCACATTCTCGGGACCCCCAGATCTAGCCCTATGTCAGACCCAGTGAATGTGTGGGAGAGCATCCTCTCCCACCTACTCAACCTTGTCCCCTTCAAACTCAGCTCAGGGCTGGCATACAAGCCTGGGATGAAACTCTGCAGCTGCAGTCCCTGCAGAGAGAGTAGGGGACAGAAACACCCAGCTAGTCCATCAGCAGAACATCTTGCCAGAGGGACACAACAGGTTCACTCCTAAGGGCGGCAGTATGAAGGAACTGAGCACAGCAGCCAGACTCAAGCCAGGCACAGCTGGATAAATTCAAACTTTGTAGATCAGCACCTGAATTTCAGTAGGTGTTAAGGTTATAACTGCACTAAAGCTCTACAACAAAGATCAGAAGACAGTGCTATACAAAATTATGGTGCGAAGGAGCAAAATGCAATCTCAGACCCCAAGCCCACCCATAACAAGTGCAGAGGACACTGACACAGAACAAATTGGGAATCACACAGCTGAAATCAATGAATCAATAGCTTCTAAAATAAAGAAACAGCTGAATAAAGGTATAGAGGAACTTAGGTTGGAAATGAAGAAAGAAATCCCTGAATTAATAGCATCTGCAGTAAAGAATCAAAGGCAGAAACATATGGAGAGGGGCCAGGGAGATGGCTCAGTAGAATAAGTGATTGCCTGGCAAGCTCAAGGGCCTGAATTCAATCCCCAGTTCCGGAAAAAGAAAAGAAAGAAAGAAAGAAAGAAAGAAAGAAAGAAAGAAAGAAAGAAAGAAAGAAAGAAAGGGAGGAAACCCAATGCCCACCCAGAACAAGTGCAGAGGACACTAGCTCAGCTGAAATGTATGAATTAATAACGTTGAAAGTAAATAAGCAACAGCAGAAAGTCATATATGAACTCAGAGTGGAATTATTTTCTGAAATAAAAAAGGAAATCTCTGAACTCATAGCATCTGAAGTAAAGAATCAAATACAGAAACATAGGGAGAAAACCCAATCTGAAAAAAAGGCTGCAATAAAAGAATTAATAACTGCTTCTAAAGAAGACATTGATTAAAAAAATAGAGGAGATTAGAAAAATGACAGATTCCTTGAATGAGCAATACAGGAAAGAAATAGATCGCATGAAGCAGAGTCAAAGAGATATAAAGGAACTTAAAACCTCAATCACAAGCAAAACTGTTCAAGTGAAAGTGAAGACAGAGTTTCAGATCTTGAAGATGCTGGTGCAGCTAGTGAAAAGGTAAGAAAGGGTCTCCTAAAAACAACAAGGATGCAGGAAAGAGTAGTCCATCACCTGCAAGAAGATGCAAAGATGAACAATGTGAGACTAATAGGTATCAATGAGAAAGGAGTCAATACAAATGACATTAAAAAAATATGGACAGAAGTAATAGCAGAAAACTTCCCAAAAATGAGGAAACAATCTGATATTCAGGTAACCAAAGCATACAGAATGCCAAGTAACCTCAACCCAATTAAAAACAAACTGAGACATATAATAGTCAAGATCTCAGAAATTCAGCACAAGAATAATATGCTGAGGGACTGGGGAGATGGCTCAGTGGAATAAGCACTTCCATAGCAAGTTCAAGGGCCTGAGTTCAATCCCCGGTTCCAGAAAAAAAAAAAAAAAAAAAGAATAATATACTGAAAGGCGCTAGAGAAAAGAAGCAGATCACATTCAATGGAAAACCCATCAGAATTACGGCCGATTTCTCTTCACAAACCATGAAGGTAAGAAGAGCATGGAACAGAGTACTTCAAGTCCTCTATGAAAACAAATTCCATCCCAGACTACTATGCCCTGCAAAGCTCTCTTTCAAGTTTGATGGAGACGTGAAATACTTTCATGACAAAGAACAACTAAAGAATTTCATGATGATAAAGCTAACCCTACATAGGCTACTGAAAGTTGTTCTAGAGAGGGACCAAAATGATCAGAACTCCACGAATGAGATCAGAAGCAACCAACTAAATAGAGCAAACAATTAAACACAGGACAAAAAAGAGTAAATGACAATTGGTAAATAACATGTCAATCATAAGTCAATACATCTCAATTCTAACCATCAATGTAAATGGACTCAATTCACCAATTAAGAGAAATAGACTGGCACAGTGGATTAGGAAGCAAAATCTAATAATATGCTATGTACAAGAAACACATTTAACTCATAAAGACATTCATAGGCTGAAAGTCAAAGGATAGAAAACAATACTACATGCCCCAGCACCTCCGAAAAAAGCAGGGGTAGCAATCATATTCTCAGACAGTCTCAACTTCAAAAAAACAATGATCAAGTGAAATAAAGAAGGCCACTATATACTGGTTAGGGGAAAATTACAAGAGGACGAGTTAACACTCATAAATATGTATGCACCAAACACGGGAGCACCCAGCTATATAAAGCAAATCTTAACAGACATGAAAAATCTAATATCCAACACCACAATCTTGCCAGGAGACCTTAACACCCCCTTATCCCCAAAAGATAGGTCAACCAGACAAAAAAATTAGCAAAGAAATAACAGAACTGAAATGGCTTGGAATAAATGGACTTGGTGAACATATACAGAATTTTCCACACAAACACAGCTAAATACACATTTTTCTCAACTGCACATGGGTCATTTTCTAAAATAGACCACATTCTGGTCCATAGGTCATGCAAGTGATTTATTTGGAACAGAAAAAGACAAGATAAAACCTTGAGGCCATACTCTCCACTGAAATATATCAGGCACACATGTGTAAATGCTACATTGTTTCTCTAGTGTGAGAAACCAAAAGCATAAACAGAATCAAAATGTGTAGTAGATATTGTGAAATAGGAAGAAAATGTTCACATGTGAAGGGGAACTAGGAAAGGAAGAGGGAGAAGGGAAAGAAGAGAAAAGAAAAAATAAGAAAAAAAGGATAAAATGGAAACAAAACTTTTATAAATAAGGAGGAGATAATGAGTTGAAGGGCAGAGATGGGAATTGAAAAAAAAAAAAAAAGAATCAAGTTATATCATGCACAGGCACAAATTCCCTGTAATGGCCGTGTCATTAGGTAATTTTACTGGTTGCTGGAACAAACTATCTGACACCCAAAATTAAGGAATAAAAGGTTTAGGTCACAGTTAGTGGAGGTTTCAGTCCATACTCCGCTGGCTCCAAGGCTAACGGCAGTAGTTCATGGCAACAGAAAGCAGCGAAGAGCAGAGGAGGAGTAGCGGCTGCAAGAAAGTGGCAGTGGCTGCTGCAAAGATCCAAGCTCCTCCGAAGTGTTGTGGCTGCATCGATCAAGCTCCTTCAAGGAAGTGGCGCTTCGAAGCTCAGAACTCGTCCAAGGATATGAGGCGCACAAAAGCTTTCCTCAACTCCTTTATATATCATTTTTGTG
The DNA here is from genome assembly GCF_000260255.1 of Octodon degus. Classification (NCBI taxonomy): domain Eukaryota; kingdom Metazoa; phylum Chordata; class Mammalia; order Rodentia; family Octodontidae; genus Octodon; species Octodon degus. The sequence goes on from NW_004524647.1 coordinate 3,762,919, forward strand.
CTGAGTCACTCTAGGGCAGGCCCTCCCCCATGCACCAGGGAGTGGAATCGCCAAGCAGATCCAGCCAAACTCCCATATTTCAAGTTGACACAATGTATCAACCACCACAGTAATATAATGTGATCATTACATACACCTAAAATGTACCAATAAGCTTGATCAAAAAAAAAGAAAGAAAAAGAAAAGAAAAGATAAAGTACAAGGGGTGGGAATGGGCCAGTATAAAGAGCTCATGGCACTGAGAAGCTTGAGATTGAGAGCTTTGAGCCTTAGAATTTGGGGTGGGACTGAGGGTTTGGTCTGAGTTATGGCTTCTGCCAGTGAGTGGCTCTATTCAGGGCCTCCATCATGCAGTGGAGATTTTGACCTATCATGGCCTTTGAAGGAACTGTCTAAGCATAGAAAGCACAGTGGGGGTTAAATCTGCATAGTCAATGACATGGTAATTAGGGTTGGACTCAGCAAAGGGTTGCAGAAAACCACTGGGTGCATGTTTGGAGACTTTTTTTTGTAGCGAGGATTGATCTCAGGACCTTGCTTGCTAGGCAGGCATTTATACCACTGAGCTATCTCCCCAGCCTGGGGACTTATTGTATATAACTAAATTGTCTGGTTATCTTTCCCCATTGTATTTAGATTTAGGAATCCTGGTTCTGGTCTAAAGCTGAACTCTCAATCTAATCCCATGAAGTGCACCCCAAGGTGGCCCTGTTTTTTTGCCAGGTGTTGTTTCTCCTTAGCTACCTTATGCATCATATCTAACTAAAAAACAGCCTCTAAATTAGAACTTTGTTTTTTCCAGACTTTTCCTTAGCTATCTCCTGCCTAAGAACCATTATTACATCCATTAGCCAAATGGAGACCAAGGTCCTGAGAAGCCCATCTATCCCTGACACTCATGACTCCCACTCCAGTCATAGCCTGTGTGGTAACTTGGAGCAGTGACAAAATGAAGGCATTTTCTTGAGGTTAGGGATATTTTTCTTCCATCTTCTACTCCACCAGTGGTTTTCTCCCTTTAGTTTTCCTTCCAGCAGAAGCCAACATTAATTACTGGAACACTGTGAAGATTTTCCCTGCTAACCTTGCAGGTGCTAATTTGGCAGTGGGAAGCATGTGGAAGGATTTTTTTTTTCTCAGAACTCCTAGGCAGGGGGCTGGGGAGATGGCTCAGTGGAATAAGCACTTCCCTGGTAAGTGCAAGGGCCAGAGTTCAATCCCCTGTTCCACCAGAAAAAGAGAAGAAGAAGGAGAAGGAGAAGAAAAAGAGCCCCTCACAGGGAATGTTCCTGATGTGGGTGGGAGGGAGTGCAGAACTATAGGTCAAGTAGTAACTTCTTCAGTTGAAAGTTTCAGGTTAGAGCTGGAGAAAAAGACTTCATTTCTTCCAGCTGGGCCTGTGCAATGTCAGAACAGCTGAAGGAAAGGCAGAAGATGCAATCTGTCCTTCTGGGACTTTGTGTGCCTGATGCCAAAACACTGGAGTTCTTGGAACCAACTTCATGATTGCTGATGCTCATCATTCGACTCTGCTTGCTCACCAAACTCAGTTCTTTAAGAACCTGAGTCAGGCTATGGTTTTCAGGGACACTCAGGCTTATCACTGAAGGCATTTTCCTGGAAAAAATTTCATATTCGTATCAAGGGCTTTCAAGTAAAACGTTTGAAGAAGTAGAAATCTTGTTAGAATAAAAGTGGTTCTGGAGATGCTGAGCGGTTGGGCTGTTTGTGCTAAGGAGGTGGAAGGTGGCCTGGACACAGCTGCGGAGTAGGCAGGACATGTACAGGCATGCGTGTGCGTGTGCCTGTGCATATGTACACAAACATGCTGGCGGCAGACTGAAGCTGGAGGGTCCAGAGACCCAGGAAGATGGTGCGTTGCACTCATTTTCTCTTCCCTTCTGTGCTCCCCCCTCCGTGGTTATTTAAACAGAAGATAGGGGAGGCAGCCCTGGAGGTATGCAGGTAGGATTCAAGTACTGCAGTTTAATCCAAGGGAACTGAAATCTAGAAATACATCTATGCAGGAGACAAATACTGTTTTGTCTACCCTTGTCACAGAAGATATTTTAAAAAATAAAGTGGGAGCCTGCAGTCTGAAAGGATCTAAAAATCCTTTTATCCTTCTTGCACTGATGGGAGGAGGTGTGCGTGGGTGGGGTTGTGAAAGAAAGGGCTACTGAAGGGAGGGGAGAGGCTGCCTGTTTGGCACAAAGGGAAGAGGTTTGAGGCCTTCTTGCTAAGGCTGTGACCCCACCAACAGTAACCAGGTGCACTGATCTGCTCAGGCTGTCATAGCAAAATCCTGCATACTGGCCAGTCTGAGCAACAGAGATCTAATTTCTTACAGTTCTGGAGCCTAGAAGCAAGTTGGATTTGTTACAGGAGCCTCTCTGTGGCTGCTAGATGCTCATCTTCTCGCTGTGTTTCACAACCTCTTCCCTCTGTTTTTCTCTGTGTCCTGATTTCTCTCATGCATTGGACTAAAGCCCATCCTAGTGACTTTAATTTAATGACCTCTTATACACTCTCAAGTCTAAATATAGTCACGTATGTGTCAGGATGGCTAAGAGTTCCACATCTGAAGTTGAGCAGAGGGGAGGATAGACAATGTAGTCCATAACACTGGGTAAGTGTCAGCTTTTCTGAGCAATACTTGAGAAGAATGTGTTAGTTAGGCTGAATCTATCAGTCTGTGTTGTCAGCTAGAGACCAGATACTGTAGATGGAGAAGTCTGGCTGAACAAAGATACCAAAGGACCAAAGGACATCACCATGGTGAGTGGCAGTGTGTCACCAGGCCCAGGCCTTGGATAGCTGGCAGGTTGTGTGTGGGGAACGTAAAGGTTCCTTTTGGAACTCTGTCTTCTGTTTCCCTCTTATTTCTTTGATTCTCCTACTTGACTGCCCCGCCATTCGCCACCAATGCTCAGTTTCTCTGCTGTGCTCAGGACTTCAGAGCTCAGTCTTGCTGTTCATCAGCTCTTCCAAAGGCCTGCTGGGCCTCTCCACCCTGTTGGCTCACTAGCACGCTAAACTCAGCATGGCCCAAAAGAAGTGCTCTGCCCCGTGGGTCAACTTTACCTCCTGATCTTCATTAAGGACCATCCTTTTCTCCAACAGGAGCCATCAGAGAAGCTGGTTACATTCCTCAGTGTGACTGTGTACTCCCTGAGAGCAGAACTGGAGCTATTTTCTGCCACACCCCCCATGCCTACTTTAGCAGACATCCAAGAGTTCTTCAGAGTCTGAGGGAAGAAAATGGTATCCTGTCTTATCACTGTGGCTAAATTCGAATCAGTCTTAAAGTCTGAGTAGTTCCTTCATCCTTCCTGCAAACACTATGGGACATTTACTACATGTTTGAACCTCCTTTATTTTATTTTTTTTGCATAATTTTCTTGAGAAACAAATAGCAATGAGACAATTTCAAACCAAATTGGTAGGACAGTTTCAATAATTAACACATGGCATACATTCTTCCTAGTGGTTAATTCCTGTACAAGATGCGGACATGATACCCTATTTACAAACACTATTAGAACAAGTCCATCTATTCATTAAGAGAATGTAACTATATATCTATCCTAACCATTTTGAGTACATAGATACAAAATGGACATTCATCTCTATCCCCTTTTTTTGTTTAGTTCCATTATTTGAATATTATAGGTGTGTTAACTCAACAAAATATTCTAAAAGAGTCCAGTAGCCCAAAATAGTATTGGGTCCTCTGCTTCACTGGCAATGTCAGAAATTGTTGACCTGAGTCCCCTACAGCTCAACATAACAACATGGCTTTACTTCCTATATTTCGTCTTCATACTTTTCTACTAGATGGTTAAGACCAAGGTAAAGCAGGACCTGTGCAACAAGAGTTGTAGCTTTTGGGTCTGATAAGGCCAGTGAAATCCCCTCAGGATTTATCCTGAGATCCTGTACCTCAGATTATAGAACCTTGGTCA
>NW_004524647.1:3772617-3780752 GCF_000260255.1 Octodon degus
TTCTTTACTTCAGATGCTATGACTTCTGAGAATTCTTTTCTTATTTCAGAAAATTTCACTCTGAGTTCCTGTATAACTTTCTGCTGTTGCTTATTTACTATCAACGCTATGAATTCATACATTTGAGCTGAGTTAGTAGAAAAGAATTCCACTCTGAGTTTCTCTATGACTTTCTGCTTTTGCTTCTTTAGTATCGACGCTATTAATTCATACATTTGACCTGAGCTAGTGTCCTCTGCACTTGTTCTGGGTTGGCATTACGTTTTCTCCATATGTTTCTGCATATGATTCTTTACTGCAGATGTTACTAATTCAGGGATTTCTTTTTTCATTTCCAGTCTGAGTTTCTTTATACCTTTTTGGAGCTGTTTCTTTATTTCAGAAGCCATTGATTTATTGATTTTAGCTGTGTGATTCCCAATTTGTTCTGTGTTAGTATCCTCTGCACTTGTTATGGGTGGGCTTGGGTTCTGAGATTGCATTTTGCTCCTTCTCATTGTCATTTTGTGTAGCACTGTCTTCTGACCTTTGTTGTAGATCTTTGGTGCATTTATAACTTCAGCACCTACTAAATTTCAGGTGCAGATGTACAAAGTTTGGATTTATCCAGTTGTGCCTGGCTTGGGTCTGGCTGCTGTGCTCAGGTCCTTCCTGCTGATGCCCTGCGGTGTAAACCTGTTGTGCCCCTCTGGCATAATGTCCTGCTTCTGGACTAGCTGGGTGGTTCATTCCCTGCTCTCTCTACAGGGATTGCAGCTGCAGGGTTTCACCTCAGGCTTCTATGCCAGGCTGAGCTGAGTCTGGAGGGGAGAAGATGGAGTAGGGGGGAGAGGCATCTCTCCTACACACTCACTGGGGCTGGGATAGGACTGGATCTGGGGGTTCCTGGAACACGGGAGAAATTCCCACTGGGCCGGTGGTGTGGGGGATGTGCTGTAGAGTGGTGCGGGGAGTCCCAATGGGGTGGAAGAGGGTCTCACCCAGTCTGTGCCTGGGCTGTGACTGGTAGGTCCCGCTGGTGCAGGGTAGCCAGAAGTTCTCCCTGAACTTCCTTTATTGACGGAAACCTAGTTGGGTGCTAGGAATGGGAAGACAGGGTAGAAAATTCGAGGCATGACATTGAGGATGTGAATGCCTGAGCCCCCACTTCTACCCTTATTTCTCCCCTGACTCAAGGCTGCATTTTCTCTTTTCTGGATGATGGCACCTGCCTCCTCAGGCTGCTCAGATTTCCTGTTATTTGTGTCTTAGTCACTGATATGGCAAATTTGAAGCTCACATCGGTTATACTATTCCATTTCTCAGAAACATAGGGTGACTTTTAAAGTATAGTTGCCATTCAAACCCTCTTTAGCTTACCTGCTGAGCTTTATGTCTCATATCAATTCTTTTGTCCTCAAGCAACTGATGTTCCTGTCCCCTCCCTCTTTCTTACTTGTTCCTTTAGTGTATATTGTACTTGAAAGTTTCTGTACCTTTGTTCAATGCTCGATAAACCTAGAAGTCCTTTCCCAAGAGAGATTTACCTATAGAAGTCTTTCCCTCTTTTAGTGCTCTTCTCCAAGGAAGCCTCCACAAAGCCTTTCCTAATCCTCAAGTGTAAATTAACTTCTCTTTCTGATGTTCTGCTTCCCAACACACAGCCTTCAGGTGTCTCTAGCTGACCTCTTGACCAGAAGATGAAATAGGGCACTTGTGGCTATGCCTGCCTCCTTCTAGCTTACCCCATCCAACATAGCAGTCCTTGGCCACCTCCGATAATTTAAGCTAAAATGAATGAACATGACATAGACATTTCAGTCAAGCACTTATCCTACTGAGCCATCTCCCCGGCCCCTGACATAGACATTTCAGTTCCTCTGTTGCACTAGCCATATTGTAGTGCTACATGCTCAATACTGTACTTAGCTAGTAGTTACAGTACTGGATGGGACAGTTATAGAACACAGAACATTCCACTGCTCCAGAAAGTTCTGTCAATCTAGGCTGTCTAGATGGAGAGTTCCCTGTTTCCCATTAAGGGTGGGCCTGTCCCCTAGTAGGTTTTCCATGTTTGTTGAGTTAAATTGGACACATGTTTAGAGAGTAAGAGAACCAAAGGACCATTAAAAAAGAAGGCTTTCAGGCCCTTGAACCAGTTCTTCAGACTTCTAGATTGAGCTTGCAGCTGGCTCGTGGGTGAGGGTAACAGAAGGCGGGAAGACAGGAAAGGAGTCCAGGGGTGGAGCACACACTGCTTGCCAGGCCTAGCGTGTAGTCCTAACATTTGGTGGGGCAGGTGGGGTATGTGTGTGAGGATGCAGACAATTGCTATTCTAGACACTTTTTCTTGTCTAGATGAGATACATTTTTGGCTCAAAGCTTCACACAGAATTAAGGCCAAGAATGTGTAGGTGAGTGGGTACATCAGAGAGTATCAGAGTGGCTGAGTGATGCCTCTTTTGTTCCTTGTCTCACCATGTCCCTCTGCCCTGCCCAGTCCAATAAGTAGCTCACTGAGGGACCAGGCCAGCATGAGCAGAGCTGCTTGGAGAGGATGTGGGGACAGCAGAGAAAATAAGGGGAAGCCTACAGGGAGAGTAAAGAGCTATGCTCCTGGCCTTTTCCCAGCCCCAATCTGGAGAATCTGGGGCTGTGTGTCAGTTTTAGCTTCAAACACAGGCAGCTCTCTTGCAGTGAGAGGGAGCTGGTTTCTCTGGGAAACCCAGTCTACAGATCCTCCGCTGTGAGTGGGAAGTGCTGAGGTGTTGTGTTCAAAGCAAGAAGTGGATCAGCTTCCCTTAGGACTCTGTTGTCCTCCCTGTAAATGTTTCTGGGACTCACTATGACAAGATTATGTTGTTATCTGGGAATTAATCCATTCCTGGACAACAAATTAGAACTTTGTTCCTTTTTCTTGCATGGCAATGACAGACTCTGTGTGGAGCACCCACTAACTGGTATTTGATAATGAAGTATCTATCTCACTGGGAGAAGGGCTTTAGCTAAACTAGGGCTCTAGCTGAAGGGAGCTGCAATTGGTTAAGAAAGTGACCAAGCTATTGCTCCCAAAACAAAGAGAACAGTAGAATTTTCATGATTTGCTCCAGTAGGTCTTATTGATTTGCCAGAAAGGGCTAAAGACTAATAATTACCACTGACAAAGGGCCCAGTTTGAAAAGTGTGTGTGTGTGTGTGTGTGTGTGTGTGTGTGTGTGTGTGATGGATTTAGACAGATGGCCATGGTCAAGTCATTCTGGAAGCTGCTGAAGTTTTGTGAATCTGGCACCCTCCTCCTGTGCAAACAACCTGGCCTCGGACCTAACAGGTGATCATTTTTGTTCAGGAACTGCTCAATTACTCTTACAGTTGCTGTATGTATCTTGCAGAAACATCTTGTCCTTTGTGGTGCAGCTTAAGGACTCTTAAGTGCTTACGCTGTCTGACACACACAAGCCCAAATGAAGAGTCAGTGCTCTCAGCAAAGGGAGACTTCAGGAATCTGGGAAGTACTCCAGGTAATTGTTAATCATAACCCACAGATCAGAGATGTTATCTACAGCAAAGCTAGTGGGAAACTATTAATGTATTGCCCAGCTGTGTGACCTTCAAGATCATTGATTTTTAAAATTGACTAAAGGTAAGTGAAGTCAGAGGGATCCATTTTCTGGTATTGTGTGAATTTCCAGGGGAGGCATAAAAAATGTCTGCTTCCAAATTGAGGGCACCCACAGTCCAAAGAATGACTCAGACAGGTTCAACTTGGTGAGTAAATGAGATTATTAGGGGCACTTACAGAGTGGTAAATGCTTTGGGCTGCAGCCCTACCAAAATTGCAACCCCTGTTTGCTAAGCTATTGGTTTTATAGGGCTCTAATTAAAACAGCAAAAGCAAGATCAAAAGCAAAAGTGTCCCCAAGGAAAAGTGATGTGTGCTCCATTCCTATTCCACCCTTCTTAGCAAACTGCCCTGCTCTCAGCACTCACTGTAGTGCTGCATGAATGGTGACTGTAGTGGTTGATACATTGTGTCAACTTGGCTGGACAGGCTGAACCTGGGCTGAGTGGGGCAGGAGGGGCAGGGGGGGGGTCAGGGAGGGCCACCCCAGAGTGACTCACCACAAAAAGAGTATACAAAGGGGTTGAGGAAGGATTTGGCATCCCACTTCCTTGGAGGAATTCTGAGCTTTGCATCTCCACTGGAGGAGCTTGATTGATGCAGCTGCGCCACTTTGGAGGAGCTTGGATTTTCGCAGCAGCCACCACCACTTTCTTGGAGGAGCTCTGGTCTTTGCAGTCGGTGCAATCGGCGTGGAAGAAAAGGAGAGATGCTACAACTGCTGCTCCTTCCTCTGCTCTCTGCTATTCTCCACCGCCATGAACTGCTGCCATCTGCCTTGGAGCCAGCAGAGTATGGACTGAAACCTCCACTAACTGTGAGCTAAATAAATCTTTCCTTCCTTAATTTTGGGTGTCAGGTATTTTGTCCCAGCACGAGTAAAAAGTAACTGAGACAGTGACCTTGTGCTATAGTCTGCACACAGTCTCAGCACCCAGAGAGCTTACCAGGCCCGCTACAAGATGAAGTGCCTTTGATGAGTTTGGAACATAGTTCTTACTATACTTGATGATAATTTCTCATTTCATGCAAACATTCTGTTTTATCAGAGTTTCACAATAGGCCTGCTGTAATATGCTATAAAGGGGTGATAGTTGTCTAAGTCTGGGTGTTTATTTTGCTGTCCCAGCGTTCTGTGCTTGAACTGTCCCATGGTGTTAGTCCTTAAGTCTCTCAAAGCTGGAGGATTTATTAAGGCTTTTCCTTAATAGCACAAGCAGTCAACAAACATATCTCAAGCCTGGCCCATGTGGCAATGTCTAGGAAGTTGATTGATTATCAATCACAGAAAATTCTTTAAATGGCACACTCATGTATTCTTACACCAATGCAGTGGAAAAATAACCCTGAGGCTCAGGGTTAACATGTATCAGAATGGAAAAAAGATCTCAGTATAGGCCTCCGTGCTTCAATGTAGTGAGCAAGGCTACCCAGATTGAGCCCCCACAGCTGGGGACTTCTCTGACTGTCCTTTTGCCAGCCAACACGTCTGACAAGGGAGCCCAATGAAGACACAAGACCTGTTATTTGTAAGGGGATGTGAAAAGAGACACAGTGATCTTTCTGGACAGTGGTTGTTTTGCCTAGTTCTACTCTTGTTGCTATTGATGCTGATGCTGTCAAACAGATGTTTCAGCCTTTTCTTCCTCCACATACTAAAGTTAAAACTGCCCGTGCTCCCAAGTGCTTCTCTCCTTCTCCTTCAAGTTCCTACTGGATGAGACCATCCAGGCACCAAGCTATCCAGGGTGAGAGCTTTTGAACTCAAACAGGCTTTGCTTACCTAGGTTCAAAGCTATCTGCCAGGGTATCCTGTGATATGGCTGTGTTGCCTGGCAACAGAGCTTAGATGACAACAATCTGCTGAAATGACAGGGGGATCCACCTCCACTCCACCCCTATTCACTCAAGGTGTTTCTCTCTTTCCTCTGGAGGACATAACCTGCAGTACTCTGTTGCTAAGACCATGCTGGGCCAGGGACTGTTGAGAGGCTCACTCTTCCTAGCCACCCAGCCTCCCAGTGTTACAGCCTGTAGTTTTGTTCATCTTATAGCATTTGGTACCATTAGAAATTATCTTGTTTTTCTTTTGTCATTTGTTTCTCAAAAATCAGAATTTTGTGTATTTTATTCACATCCACAGTCTTAGCACCTGGAAACTACCTACGCTGCTTCCTTCCTTTCCTAAGTGTAGGGAGAGGTTGGATTCTGGGTGATCCAAAAGGAGAGGTCCCATTAGAGAAGGTGGAGGATTGGAGGAGGATGCCCGGTCTCAGGTTGGCTAGGACATAGGAACACTGGGCACAAGGTTACAACCAAGGCAGTCGTCATTCCCTACTATTTGCTGTGTGACTGCTTGCAGAGCTTTCTTTTCCAATATTCGGTTACTGCTGCCTCTCTACACTGCCTTCTACTGGTGTCAGTTGGGCAAACTCCAGGATCATACACACTTTCCCACATTTTTCCTGAACCAGCTCCTACAGAGAGTGGAAGTTAGTGGCTAGCATGCTGGCCCTCAATATCCCCAGACAAATCTGAAGGTGTTTAGGGCAGTGCTTGTCTATTATGGACAACCTTGATGTGATAGGTAAGATTTTTTCATAATCTCAACTAGTGCTGCTTAGTATCACACTTAAAGCACAAAGCTCTTCTTCAACAGAACCTCCCAGGCAGGCAATCTGCTCACATGTGAGAGAGAAGGGGGAGTCATTAAGGACTCAGATCAGGGTTCTGTCCTCACTGATGGGCTTAACTATCTCGCCTATGTAAACTGCTTCTTGTTCAGCCCCAGTTTATGCACCCTCATGCAGGAGAAAACCCAGAAGACTGTTGCTTCAGTCTTCTTACTTGATGAACTAAGAGTTAGGACTGCTGATTCTACCCCCTTGTGCTAAGTGAAGCAGGTTACCTGGGTTACAAGACAGCCCAGGCCATGGTCCCTGCAGAAACAGTGTCCGCTGCAGAACTGTGCAGGACACCTCGATGTCTTGATTTCATGCTGACTCAGGCAGTATTACTCCTCAGGCACATTAACCTTTAAGTTGTTACTTTTAGGCAAAAGCATATTACTTTATGTTACTGGTTTGTTTCCTTAAATTCTTCCACTCTTCCTTTTCATATTTTTTCCTTCTTTCACATTTCATACACTGAATCGTCACATTGAGGGGAGCACTGCACAGAGTGAGTGGATCTGGAAAAGCTTACCACGATACATATACTTGGTAATTACCTTTCTTGTTGTTGCATAGCAACAGATCATAAAGCAACACAGATTAATCCTTAAGGCACCACTTTTTCTTTCTTTTTTTTTAAAAATGATACTTGTAATTGAATTCAAGGAGTGCTGAGCTACCTCCCCAGCCCTTATTAAATATTATTTTGAGATTGATTCTCACTAAATTGTTTAGGATGGTCGGAAACTTGTTACCTTCCTCCCTCAGCCTCCCAAGTACCTGGAATTGCAGGTGCTAGCTGATGCATGTGGCTGCTGTGTTCCACTTGGCAGGTGGTTTTCAGGCTAAGATCTCTGCTCTCCTCCTGACCTGGGGAAAGAAAAGTGAGTTTGTTTTACTGAGAATTGAACAATGCCTGGTGTTTCAGTTTGGGCTCCTCGAATAGAAACAGCCTTGACTGAGTGGTTCCCAGAAAAGACAAAATGATCTCTTATAGCCCTGAGAGCTGGGAAGTCTAAGATCACGGCACTGGCAGATGTGGAGTGCAGTGAGGGTCTGCTTCCTGGAGCACAGACTGCTGCCTTCCAGTCATGTACGGGGGAAGAGTTGAGGGAACTCTGGAGCCTCTCACAGGGTCATGTGCCCAGGGTCCTACCTCCAAATACCATCTTGTGAGAGACTGGATTTCAGCAAGTGGATTCTGAGGACACGCACTCTGTCTATATCACCTCAAAAGATGTCTTTAAAGAAGACATTGTTGCTGTGGTCTAATACTTGCTGAATCAGAGTGGTTATCCCACGAGACAGTTAAATTTAGCATTAACTATCCACGAATGAGATAACCTGTCAAAAATTTATTAACATGTAGTTTTGAACACTTCGAATCACAATCCTTCCTTTTTTTTTTTTTTTTTTTTTTTTTGCTTTTTTAATGTATTTGGTACTCGGTCTCACTATGCAGTTTGGACTCCTAGTGATCCTCCTGATTTCAGTTTCTCCAGTGTTAGGATTATAGGCATGTGCCACCAAGCCTGGTCTAGTTGGCTGGCTCAGTGTGCCTGGCGGAGGGGCTGGCACAGCATATGACGCCGGGGATCGAACCCAAGTCCCTGCACCTGAGCTATCTCGCTGGCCCTTGTTTGCTTGCTTTTTGTTTGCATCTTATTTCCATTGGAAAGATAACCCATACTCAAACTAGATTTGAGTTCAGGATCAGATTTTTTGTTTAGATGTCATCTTTTTCAGTCTCCTTTAATTTGGAAATCCTCTTTTTTTTTTTTTTTTTTTTTTTTTGTGGAACCAGGGATTGAACTCAGGCCCTTGCACTTGCCAGGCAAGCGCTTATTCTACTGAGCCATCTCCCC
>NW_004524647.1:3781542-3782201 GCF_000260255.1 Octodon degus
CCAAGGGCTGGGATTATAGGCGTGCATCACCATGCCCAGTCTCAATCACTGTCTCAGCGTGCCCTGGGGGTGGGCCGGCAACACACGCTGGGGATCGAGCCCCTGCCACTGTGCTCTGCCTAAGCAGGCGCTTTAATCTGCTGGACTATCTGAGTGGCCCAGATTTACTTTTAAAGTCAGTATTTACAATGCATTAGAAATCACATTCCTTATAATGAAATATACTCACACTGAAAATGTTAGATGACTTAGAAAAAGGTCCTTGGATGTTTATAATTTTGCAGCATTGTTTTAGAAGTATGTGTGCAGCGAAGTTTGAAGGAAGGACAGAAACTGGTGCAGCACTAGAGATCAGGCAGCAGAAATGCACAGACAGTCTGGGATGCTAATAGCAGGAAATTCAGCTCCACCAGCCTTCAAAAACTGTACCTCCTGACTCAAAAAACAGATGCCCAGGGAAGATGATTGGGTTTCCCAAGCATAAGTTATTTTTCCTGTTTCATGGCCATAAAAGGAAAACTCTGTGATTATCGTTTCTCCAAAACCAACTAGTGTGGAGAAGGGTGGGTGTTCTAAAGGGAGATGAGGTTAGGTGAACCAAAACAATGTCTTGATATTGTACCAAGTTCCTCTTTCTTTCTTTCTTTCTTTCTTTCTTT
>NW_004524647.1:3783076-3788724 GCF_000260255.1 Octodon degus
AGCTCATAGTTTGTAGCAGTTTCTGTCCATATCACTTGGGTCCAAGGCAGGATGTCTTGGCAGAGGACCATCACAGAGGAGAACAGTTCATGGTGGGAAGACTGCAGCAAAGCAACAAGGAAGAGGGAGAGGGGTCAAGTTTCTTTTTGTCCTTTGTATTATATGCAGGTTACCTGCCCTAGAGCAGGTATATCACTCACACCGTTAATCCCAACATTGGAGCATGAATGATAACAAATTCAATTTAACCACCTCTGAAAAGTCTGACTTCCAGGACTGCATGAGGCTTTGGGGGGACATCTAGACTCAAATCATAGCAGTAGACCTTTTCTATTTTATTTTGCAACAGTGTTTTGCTAAATTCCCCATGTTATACTTGAATTTGCCACTTTCGTATCTTAGCCTCCATGAGTTCTAGGATCATTGGTGTTGCCAACCATGTCCAGCTTGTTATTATTATTTTTAACCAAAGATATGTGGTTGAGGCATATTATTTTCTTGGATCTAAATTGTTTCAGGGGAAAGGCTGAAAAAATATGGGAAGGAAAATCTCAGGTCTGTCTTTCCTAGTATCTGTTGTCTCCACTGTGCTTTTGGCCAATGTATCTGAGAAAGCAACTGTGGATGGTGTCTTCCGATAAGGTTCTCAAGAAGCATTCATACTTAGTAGAAAACACTAAGTCTAGTTAAAGGTCCAAATGCTTTCCTACACTTGTCAAATCTGATGGCTGGGATGTGTCTTCTAAATCAGAGTTTTTCCAGCAGGTAGTTTTCTCTGTAAAGGACATTTGGCCATGCTGTAGACATTTTGGTTACCACAACTGTTGGGAAGGGAATACTGACGGAGCTTAATGGGTGGAGGTCAGCTGTGCTGCTAAGCGTGCGTCAGTGCACAGGCCAGCACCTGCAACCAACGCTTACCTATCTCAAAATATGAGTAGCGTTAGTGTAAATCCTACTCTGAACATCAAAACACACCTTTGGGTGGTCTTAGTTTTAGATCACAAAGGGAGGTAAGATAAAGAAGAATCGCCTATTAAATGTACACATATTAATTATACATGTATGTTCATCAGTGGTCTGGGGAGTTGCAGTCTGTTGCATGAAAAGCTAACTCTGAGATAGACTAGCCTGCTGGATGCTTTTAAAACAGAGCACTTGAGATCAGTATTCATGAAAAGAAGAAGAGAACATCAGAAGCAAATCAAAGAAAAGTAGGAAAACAGGCCAAATAGTATCCTTGGCTGACCCATGTGGGAGCTGTGTCACTCCAACAACACATCCAAGGTGTCGTGTATTTGGCCAAGATGGCTCAGCCATCATACGCACCTTGTCCAGTCATTAAATGTGGGCTGCTCTGGGAAGTGTATAACCCTGGATTCAGTTTAATTGCAATGGAGATGCCTCAAGGGCTAACAGGCCAGAACTGCTCATTGACCTCATCCTAGCAGCTGGAGAAACAAAGTTTTCCCTGTAGGGGTTTGAGTAAAGTGTAGTAGGGTCCATCACAACATCCTAAGGTAGGATCAATAGAAGAGAAAGAGGTGGAAGGCATTCTGTAGTTGAGGACAGAAACTGGCAACTCACCATCCTTTTTAGTTTTTAAAATTTTTGAGACTAGGTTTTATTAAATAGCTAACTTATCTATGCAATATTTGAAATTACAATCCTTCTACCTCAGCCTCCCAAAGTGCTGGACTTACAGACATGCACTAGCAGGCCTAGAGAACAGACTACTTTTGATCAGCAAAGTTTGGGGAGAGTAGTGGGGCACTCTGCACTTTTCAGGTCTTGTGCAGAACCAATGCCCTATCTGTGTAACGCAGATAACAGTCACAGGATATGTTGCACATAGAAACTGTTATCTTAGATATAAGGGGACAAAGGGAAGTGTTTAAGAGAGATCGTGAAATATCAAGGGAGATAAAAATTCATAGCTGTACAACCTAGTTGGACAGGTAAGGGGAATTCATGCATAAAAACTAGAAAGAACTTACAGATTCATCCCTCCCACTTCTCTTCCCATTTCTCCAACCTGAGACACACATGCACAAGTGCATATGCACTCATACATACATGTACACACACATACACACACACACACACACACACACACACACACACAGAGTATAGCTGAGGAATGGAAGCCAGAGAAGAAAAAACTGAGCCAGAACCAGATACCTGCTGTGGCAAATCACATGAATGTTGTTAGATGTATCTCTCTCCTGCGTTTAGCTCTGCAGTACCTTTCCTGGTGCTCCTGCCTACAGACGGATGGCATTTTCACCAATGACATCAGCCTTGGCCACTTTGACTTGCCTTGGCATCTCAGTTACTCTCTCATTGCTGGGACAAATACCAGACATCCAAAATGAAGGAAGGAAAGGTTTATTTAGCTCACAGTTAGTGGAAGTTTCAGTCCATACTCAGCTGCATCCAAGGCAGAGTGGCACACAGCAGAGGGCAACCTTTCATGGATGTGGTAAAGAACAGAGAGCAAAGGGAGGAGGAGCAGGAGCAGCTCAAGCAGCTAGCTTCAGTTCCCTCCTTACACTGTAATGCAAATTACCTGCCCAAGGCAGGTGCAGCATCCACACCCACAATAATCAATCACAAACTCCTGGAGCCTGCTCCTTGGCTGCCTGAGGTTTTGAGGGAACACCTATACACAAACCATAACCCTTGGCCAGCTGTACTGAACTATTTACCAAGTGGAATGGTGAGCTTTAAGTGCATTGGAAGTTTTCACATTATACCATTGCTCTTTTTCTCTTTGCCTCAAACATGGTATGTCCTAGAAGGGGCTGAATGTTTACCTTGGATCCCAGAATGCAGAGAAGATCAGGGGCAGATCTGCAGTTGACCTCAGGGTCAAGGAGAAAAGAATTAATCATTTTCTGCTGTAAGCCTTTAAGATGTTTTAAAAATTGCAATATAACTCAACAAAAGTTGATCAATTTTAAAGAATGTGCTAGGCAGATCAAAGATAGACTGAGCCAACATTTAGAATGAGTTGAAAAGGACTCAGAAATGAGGGTGTACCTCAGTCGTAGCCCACAGGTCCTGGTCCAATTCAGTAGCACACACATACAAAAGACTCGGACTCAGAGGACTCTAAATAAAGTTTGGTCAAGGAAAGACTTTATTATCTAATACAAAGATTGATTTTTCAAATGTATCCAGCCACCACTGAAGACACAGTTCTAACCAACTGTGGATCTTTTCTGAGTCCAGAGATGGCTTCAGAATCTTTTTCACTGGAATTACGTATTAGGCAGTGTTTCAAACAAAATTGGTCTCACTTGCCAAAAGTTTTGACTCCAACTTAGTATTGCCCAAATTCAAACTCACACTCTTTGAACAAATGAACAAGCAAACAAAAAGCAAGATCTTGTGTGTGCTAGGCAAATAGATCAATGAGTTACTTCATCACTAACTGAGTTTTGTCAGGTTACCAAGACTATACTCCTGATTGCCTATTTGTAAAAAGGCTTCCTAGGTGTGTTGTGGGGATGGAATGAGTTGGTGTATGCAAAGTACTTTGGATAATGCCTGATAGAGCCAGGAGGATGGTGAGGTTAGAGTTTGGGACTATTATTTTCTTGACAATAATAAAGGCTTTTTAGAAAAAGAAATGGTTTTGCCAAGGTTTCAACACCTTTTGTAGTACCATCATCAATAAAATAATAAATTACGCATAAAGGGTATTCATCTGTTCACTACAGCAAATCCATAATATAAAAATACTTAATGTCTTTTTCTTATTATTTGGGGGGCACCAGGAATCAAACTCAGGACCTTGCGCTTGCCAGGCAGCCACTTGTACCACTGAGCTATACCCCCAGCCCTTGGCACTTCTCAGTCTGTTTAAAAGGACAGTGGAGTTTTAGAGTTGTGAGTCCACATTTCCTTTTCAGGGATATTTTCCTTTATGTTTAGACTGATCTTTCTCCTATTCTGTCCCATTAGTGAAGCTGACAGTCTGGCAATCTTAGCCTTATCCCCAGTCTTTCTGTCTCTAACCAAAAATATGACTTGAGAATAGGAGTTGTTTCCAAAAATGACCCATTACAAATATCACATTTTCACAATACCCAATAGGAAAAAAGACAGAAACAAAAAAGTATACATCTCTGGCTCAGCCACAGCGCAACATTCCTCACATGAACCTACATAATTTAAAAATGAAAATGGATGTGCATAGTGTATTAAAAATAATGTCCTGGGTTTAACTACTTTGCATGGTATAAGGGAAGAGGGAGAGGAGAGGAAAAGAATTTTTTAAAAAGGAATCACAGGGCCCAGAGAGATGACTCAGTGGAATAAGTGCTTCCCTGGCAAGCTCAAGGGCCTGAGTTCAATCCCTGGTTCCGCCAAAAAATAAAAATAAAAATCTGAAAAAAAAAAAAGGAATCACAGGTTTAACTTAATGCTATTTTATTTTATTGAGAAACAAATAGCAATGAGACAGTTTCAAAAGTGATTAATATGACAGTTTCAAAAATTAATGCATTGTATATTGTTATCTTCTTAGTGGTTATCCATAGAGCAGGATGCAGACAGGATATCCTGTCCAAATACTATTAATACAGGGGCAGGGGAGATAGCTCAGTAGAATAAGTGCTTGCCTGGCAAGTGCAGTATCCTGAGTTCAATCCCCAGTACCACACACACAAAAAAAGAAATACTATTAGTACAAATTTTTCTTCTCATTGAATTAAGCAAAAGTAGCTGTATATCTATCCTAACTATTCTGTATATACAGATACAAAATGGTCCTTCCTTTGTATCCTCTTTTTTTGTTTAGTCCTGTCAGAGATGGATATTGCATTGGCATCTAAATACTATATGTATGTGAATTCAGCAAAACAATCCAACACAGTCCAGCAGTTCACAATAGTAGTGCGTTATCTGCAGAAGTTGTTGACTTGAGCCTTTCACAGCTCATCATATTAATATGGTTTTACTTTGTATACCTCATTTTTATACTTTTCTGCTAGATAGTTAAGACCAAGATAAAGCAAGACCTATATAACAAGAAATGTAACTTTTGTATCTGATAAGGTCAGTCAAGTACCCTCAGGATTTGTCCTGTAACCCTGTACCACAGTTTGCAGATCCTTTGTCAGTGTTAGTCATGTAAGTCATGGCCATTGCTTGACCAATTTGTCCTCCATGAAAGCCTGAGAGAATGCTCTGTCTTCACATGACTCTCCTTAGGCACACTCTACATCATTGATCACGTTGCTCTGTGGGTCCATAATCTCCTTGATCAGAAAATTTGGGACACAACTGAATTACATGATGTTATAGTACAGGCTCTCCTATGTCTCAAGTCTTCACTGACCCTGAAAAGCTAGGGCCAAAATGTTGGCTGTCCTTGCAGCCCCTCCATTTCTCCAATTCTTGGTCTGCAAACCTAGGTTGTTAACTCTCAAGAAGAAAAGCTTATTATTACCCTACAACATATGCAGTTGGGTCCAACCTCACTATCTGTCTGAATATCAAACATCTTAGGTATAACAAGGAACAGGTATTCTCCATCAAATCTTGATATGCTAAACTTTAAGTCTCTACAGAATATGGAGAAAAAAAATTGAAAAATGAAAAATATTTAAAGAATATGAATAAACAATTACATCTATTTA
>NW_004524647.1:3789632-3792778 GCF_000260255.1 Octodon degus
GTGCTCCACCATGCTTTGTCTCAGTGGCCAGCTCAGTGTGCCTGGGGGCGGGACTGGTGTGGCATGTGGTGTGTGGATGAAACCCAAGTGCCTGCACTTACCTAGGCAGGTGCTCAGTCTGTGAGCTATCTCACCAGCCCCCTGGCATTGATTTTTATATATTAGTTTTATATCAGAAAACTGACAAATGATGTTATTTTAATAGTCGATATTTTTGTTCATTTGTTTTTGCTTGAAAACTTTCCTTTCACTGAAATGTTTCCAGAGCAAAGTATTAGAATATTTTTGTGCTCAAGGTGTGTTAATTATGTAGATGTGCATGAGAATTATTTTCCCTTCAACAGTCTTTCATATGCTCTAAATAAACCTACTTTAACCTTATTTGTATGAGAAAATCAAATACTTTAAGGATGCCTTTGCCTATGTAGTCTCAAGAGGGGTCCTTTCAAATTCTTTGTCATTTTTCAAAAAAATTCTCCCTTGATTTCCAGAATGCTACTGTTATCTATAAATGAGGTAGAGGAGGGAAATCCCGGCACCTAGCACTTGTCAACTAAGTATGAGGGCCCATGTAAGGAATATTACCTGTGTTTCCGCTACACCAAATAAGCACTGTTCCCATTTTACTTCCTGTGACCAATTTAAAATTATTTTCTGGGCTTTTACTCTTCTCCTTTGATTTGTCCTCTGTAAGTAAAAGCAAATCTGAAGCCCAGTGTCACCAGTTCCATAATAATAAACAAAATTTTCCTTGTAAACATCTACTCCCTTGAAGGAACAGCTTTTTCATTCCCACCTCACATTGCTCCTGTTCTCCTTTTTAAAAAGCAAAGTTTATTGCAGTATTATTTATACATGCCAAATCCTTTTTAGGCACCAAGTTTTGGCAAACATGTTCAGTTGTGTAACCACCACCACACTCTAGATGCAGACTATTTTCAGAATTCCCCTATAGTCCCATCCCTATCCTTATCTGACTTCTCATTGTATAGCTTTGCCTTTTCCAGACTGCCACATAAATAGACTTATACAGTTGTAGCTTTTTCCTCTTGGTTTCTCTCACTTAGCATTCAAGACTTACTCATGTTGTGTCATAAGTATGTGGTTCATTCTATTGCATGGACCTGTGGTGTTTCCAGCTTTTGGTGATTAGAAATAAAGCTTACATAAGCATTCAAGTTTTTTTTTGGGGGGGTACTGGGGATTGAACTCAGAACCCTGTGCTTGTTAGGCAAGTGCTTATTCTACTGTATTTGTAATTCCCATATCTCTTGGGCAAATATCTAGAAGTAGGGTTGTTGGGTATTCAGAAAAGGTTGAACTTTATATGAAATTCTTAAACTGTTTCCCAAAATGGCTATATCATTTTGCACGGTCACCAGGAATATATGAAAATTCTAGTTAATTGCACCCTTGCCAACACTTGATATGGTCAGGTTTTAAAAATTTTATTCATGCCCATAGATATATCTAACTCCTATTTATACTTCTCCTCATCCTGAAAACCTTGCTTTCTGATCCTTTGAGAGAGGAAGAGAAGAAGAAAGAGAAATAGTGGGGCTTTTGTAAGGTATCTTTGCATTTCTGCCAGCAGTTGTAAGAGGCTGACACCTTTCCTTGATAAGCCTGTAGTTATCCAACTACCAATAGGAAAGTCTTTTTGTTGTAGCTGCTAACTCCTGGTCTCAAGGTCAGCTAAGACAATATAGGTATTATTTGAAATGCTACGTTTGACTCTTGGGCAAATTGCCTTAGGTAGCATGTAGGAGGTTAACCTAGAAGGACAAATCAAATTTCCAGTTAACCTTCTAGGTTAACCTCCTACATGCTACCTAAGGCAATTCCCAGATAGGCTTTCTCTTGTGTACTTCCCAAATGCCTCCATGGGAAATACTCTAGTCTCTTTCCCCAGAAAAGTTTTGGAAGTGTAAAATAACCCTACCACACCATTCTCTCTCCCTTTCTATTCTATCCATCTACCACTCCCATCAGTCTAGATTCTCTCAGTGGGTGTCAGACAGGACCCTACTCTGTCTTCCTGATTGTAGGATGTTCAGCTTTCTGTACATTATGACTATCTTTTTTTTTTTTTTTTTTTTTCAGAACCGGGCATTGAACTCAGGCCCTTGCACTTGCCAGGCAAGCACTTATTCTACTGAGCTATCTCCCCGGCCCCTCAGCTTTCTGAAGCCCCACTCTTTTTTGTGTTCAAGCCAAGTGAAAACCATAACTCAAGTTTACTGTCAGGAGTGAAGCGTGAGTCTCAAAAACATCACTCTTCTAATGATAACACTCCTTTCTTACACTATAAATTGACACTGGTGGGGAGTTACAAGGTCATATGATGCCCCATGGGAGATCTCCTTTCGGCCCTACAGGGGTCTTTCCCTCAATTCCATTTAATAGCTGATATTTATAGCCTTGGAAGCTCATTTCCAACTTCCATTTTAACATTCTGACCTTGAATATTACTTCAAGCAATCTTAAAAGCCTCCTTTCAGTGAAGATGTTATCTCCATTTGGTGAGGAGCTAGAGACTAGGAAGCCAGTAAATTACTTTTCCAAGGCCAGTGGGTCAATGAGGATGAGTGCTAGGATTCTCACATAGGCCTGTTGATACTGTTCATTCCATAACACCATATACACAAATGTTGCAGGCTCTCTGGAAGCAGATGCTGACAGAGTGAAGAATTAATGATGTTTACTAGGAATCAGAATAGAGGGAAGAAGGATGCAGCTAGTTGGGCAGAAATCAGCTTGGGACTGACGAGGGTGTCCTGGGGTGAGAGTCCCACCAACTTGTTTTGAGGTGCGCTGAGTCCTGGGCCTTTATCCTGCTCAGTCACTGGTGTGGGCTCCACCAACAAGGGTATAGTCTCAGCTAAGACTGCTTCTGCAGCTGGGTCAACCTTGAAACAACTGACAGCTGGAGGCATCAAGCCCTGCTTCACAGGGGTGTTGGAAAGCTCATCATTGTTAGAAGAATCCAGAAAACCTACGACCCAGGTGTGGGGCCATATATATGTAATCCCAGAACTCCAGAAGGGGTGGGTGGTGGGAAGAACAGTGCAAGTGTGAGCCTAGCCTGGGCAACTTAGCAGCTTAGTGAGAATTTGTCTCAAAACAAACAAACAAACAAAAAAAAA
>NW_004524647.1:3793443-3805416 GCF_000260255.1 Octodon degus
AGTTCTGGAATAGAGAGAAGGAACTCTAGGGCTCCTTCTCTTTTGTGTAGCTGATTGGCTGGAAGAAGAGCCAGCTGTGTACTCTGTGGCACCTGAAGAGTGGGCAGCTGGAGGGAAAGTGGGAGGAGGGAAAGTCAAGGAGAGGATCGGTTTGGAAGGGGGTGGTCTCAGAGTCCCAAACTGAGGGAAGAGCTCAGGACTTGGTTGTATTAAACCTACTGAGGAAACAGCCTTTTACTTTGCATCATGTTGAAGCTCATAGTGGCAAAGTGAGGAACTGAGACAGAGTGCTCAAGGTAGAGGACGATACAGCATGGAAAAGGGCACGGGGTGCAGAAGAACTGAGTTAAATCTTCAAATGAGTCCAGAGTGATCAGACATAAGTAAGCAAGTATAGGAGAAAAGGCTACAGAGTTGCACAGTAAAACAAATCGTGCTGGAACTTGGAGGCAAGGAAGACTGTTGTGCCTAGGACCAAGGGAAGCCTTTTGAGGAGCTGACAAAAGCAGAACACCAAAAGAAAGGTCCAAGAGTATAGAATATAAGAATTTAGGGGGGCCCGCCCATTAGCTCAGTTGTTTAAGTGCCTGCTTAAACGAGGCAGTCAGTCTCTGGGAGCGGTGGTTCCATTCCCAGATACTCAAGGCAACCCAGACCAGCGATGGAGGTCAATCTGGAGCCGCAAAAAAAAAACAAAAAAAAAAACACCTTAAAAAAAGAATTTAGGCTTCCTTAAAAAGAGGACAATGCCCTCTCAAAAAACCCACCCCAAATTCTGAAAAGCGAGTAGGCATTAGACAGATGGAAGTAGAAAGAGCATCTAGAAATGTTCTAAGACAGAGGTTGGCAATGTTTTTCTATAAAGGGACAGAGAGTAAATATTTTCAAATGTGTGAGCCATTTGATAATGTTACTGTAGTGGTACCAAAGCAGCCATGCACAACATTCAAATGCTGAGGCACATTTGGATTCTAATAAGACTTTATAGTAACTTAGCAAGATCTCGTATCAAAATAAAAAATTTTAAAAATGCCTGGATATGTAGCTCAATGAAAAGGCCCTGAATTCAATCCCTAGGACCACAGAAACAAAACAAAACAAAACAAAACAAAAGTGTCAGGCAAAGTGGTAGCACTTAACTGTGGGCCAGCACTGAACAATCACCAGTCTGGGTCAAGGTAAAGTCAGTTGCATTGGGGTGAGCAGGAATGAGGTACAACCGAGGAAATGATTAGTGTGGTTAGAGTTAGTGAGCAAATATGTTACTGGTTTACAATAAGGATGAAGTTGCAGACACGTGCTAGATTTAAGGTCTTGTGGCCCAGAGTAAGGACCTGGAATTTTACCTTAAAAGGAAATTATTCAGTAACTTCAACACTTTTTATTTAAATTTAAACATATATAGAAAAGTACACATAAAATAAATGGACAGCTTGCTGAATTTTTACAAAATGAATATTCATATAACTAGTATCCAGGCCAAGAAACATCAGAATTTGAGGGTTTGCCTTGCACCCTCTAAGAGTCTATACCCTTTCTTCTGAAAATAAGCATATTTTAACTTCAAAAATGTATATGTGTTTGCCTGTTTTTATATTTTATATAAATGCAATTATATAACATATACTCTGATATCTGATTTCTGTCACTGTAAATGTTTATGAGATTTCATCTATGTAATTATAATTGTAGGCTGTTCATTCTCACTGAATACATAAATAATTGGTTTATTTATTTTTAAATAGAAGAGCATTTGGGAAGTTTCTGGTTTTGGGCTGTATAAATTATGCTGTTGTGGGCATTCATGAGCATCCCTAGATAAATATGTCTAGACAATGACAGGGTCACAGGATGGCATGGTCAGCCTTAATATACATGGTGAAATTATTTTCCAAAGTAATGATGCCATTTTACATTCTCACCGGTAAGATATGAGAGTTCCAGGCTTTTCATAGTCTCTCCTAAAGTCTGTTTTTGCATTTGTTTTTGTTTTTATGTATTTGGTTGTTACAGGGTCTCACTACACAGCATGAACTTGTAGTGATCCTCCTATTTACAGCCTTCTCAGCACTGGGATTACAGGAATGCGCCACTACTCCAGCTCTTGGTGGCTGGCTTAGCATGCCCGGGGACAGGACTGGTGTGGCATGTGGTGCTGGGGACCAAACCCAGTCCCTATGTTTGCCTAAGCAGGCTCTGTCTTGCTGAGCTATCTTGCTGGCCCAGTGTTTTGCATTTAAAATGTTACATTTCCATTATTTCGTAGAGGTATTTCACTATGTGCTTTTAATTTTTTCCATTTTCCTAGTGGATAAACAGGAGGATGTCTTTTTAAAATGTGTATTGACCACTGAAGACTTTGATGAAAGAGCACGATATCCTCATATTTGTTCTCTAAAGAAGTCTTTTTGGTTTCTGGTGTAGGATAGATGGGTAAAAGGCAGGAATTCAAGTAGGAATTTGAGGTAGGATGTTATGACAGTAGACAGTTGATGGCTTGGATTAGAGAAATGATAGCTGGTATGGAAAGATTTAGAATTTGGAAATAATTTTGGAGGTAAAATTAACAGGACTTGATAATGGATTAGATCTGTGGCTGAGGAAGAGAGCAGTAAAGAAATTGTAGTTATAAAATTCCCAATTAATTTCCTGTATCAATCAGTGCTTAACAGAGAGAAAGGTTTAATGCAAGATATATGAATATATAAGAATTTATAAGATTGGCTTACAGTGGCCACCCACAGAGTCAGGTGTGGAAGAATACAGAAGGTCGGTCTGTTTACTAGAGATCCAAAGGCTTCCACAGAAGTGGAAGGCCTGGAGCTCATTGTAATGTCCTGTGCCAGCCCCCAGCAGGAGGTTGCAGAAGGGTCAATGGAAGACTGATGAGTCTTTGCTGGAAGCCAGGAGATGCAGTCCAATGTGAAGGCAAAGACTGGAGCTTCTCTGAGGAAACAGAAATGAGCCTCCTTCTTGTTTCTGATTTGTAACATCCAGGCAACAAGGCATCCTAGGATAGGCTTCTGTTTTCAGTAAATCTCATCAACCACATCCGAAACTATGCTGATCCAACTGAGTTGGTTGTTTCTTACACAAATTGACACAATCAATTAACTATTAACACACCCACTATTTATTTTTATGCTGCATTTAAGATTTGCTATGATTATGCAGATTTTCCTTAAATTTTTTATTACTTTCAAAAGATCAGAGAAGAAATTTTCATTGGGAAAAATACCTAGTATGTAAATTAATATGACTTTTTGTTATTCACTCATTGGACTTGTCCTTCTTGTTCTGTATGGTTTCTGAATTCTTAAGTTTAGCAAGACTCAGAAATGAAGCAATTGTGAAGATATAGATAAATATTATACTGATGATCAGAGGATTCTAAGAGGCCTCTAAAGAAGTCCTTTAAAGACTGCTGATCTGGCTGGTTGGGTCAAAAGAGTCAAGATCTTTTTTATTGACCTATTCTTTATCTTTATATCACTTCTTGAAGAGAAGCTAATGCTGGGAATCCCAGAGATCTTTCAACTCTTAGCTAGCCGAGCTAGCTGCCTTGGATGTGCTCTCAAGGCCTGAGAAGAAATGGGAGCAAGTGTACCAAGGGAGTGGGAGGGCACAGTTGGCCCACTTCCTGGCAGAAGTTCAGTGCTCATGGCTGTGAGAGGTCATCATCACTTTTTTTCATTTTTTTTCAAAATTCTTTTAGGTGAGCTAGATTTTACCTTTTCGTTCCAGGTCATAAAGCCTTGCATAACCAGAGCAGCAAGCCTCATACCTGGATTTCAACAGGGAAGTGTGCACCTAGGTGATCTTGGGCCTCATCCCTAAACCAATATGGCAGATGTTAAGCCACTGTTGATGGTACTCTTGTCCACAAAGTGTATATTTGAACAAAGAATGTGGTGCTGTAGTCCCATCTGTAAGCTCTTTACTTGAGTTCTTTTGTGGAATACATTTCATCATTACCCTGCCCTAACTATAGAGAGCACTCAGGCCTAATGAACCTCATCCTGTGGGCTCTTGTGGGCTGAACAAAAAGCAACTTCCTTCATAGTCTTATTAACTGTTCCTTAGAATGTCCTGGGGTCATGTTGAATGTTCCATGACTTAGGTCTCAGAGGAGTGGATAGGGTCTAATTACAGAACAACATTAATTTTATGTCTCTGGGACACATTTTTTCCTATTGGACCAATTTCTTTAAGGACAATTCCCATGATGCATCTGGTTCTAACATCCTTATTGGTGGAATTTTTAGGTCTCAGAGGAGTGGATAGGGTCTAATTACAGAACAACATTAATTTTATGTCTCTGGGACACATTTTTTCCCATTGGACCAATTTCTTTAAGGACAATTCCCATGATGCATCTGGTTCTAACATCCTTATTGGTGGAATTTTTCTTTGAGAATTGAAAAGATATAACAAGCTCCCACAGTTGCACTCGGGTTTTTCTCAGAATTTCCTATGTGTTCCAGATGTTTTCCTCTAGCAACTTCCCAAATGTAAAGAGATAAATTCCATCTCATGACATTTGGTGGGAATCTAATCAGTATCCTCCAGTTAAGGACTGAATATGTGTCTTTTACAGTCTTAAATTCCTACTCCACTTCCCCTAGCCATTATGAGTCTAGCTAAGAGGATAGAAAGATAAAGACAAAATACTAAGACTTAAATAAGGGGAATGATGATCCTTCAGCATATAAATTTTTGATAATGAAAAAATTTCAATGATACAGAATATACTCTTCATATAATAAGACAAAGCTGGTGTCTCAGTTAGCTTTCTCTCACTACTGAGACAAAATACCCAACATCCAAAGTTAAGAGAGGAAATGTTTATTTAGCTCACAGTTTTTGGATCAGCTGACTTCAGGGCAGGGTGATTCTGCAGAGGAGAATTCCCTCTGGCAGACAGAGAGCAAAATCAACAGCTAACCTTCACAGCTTCTTTCTGGCCCTTTCGTATTCTCTCTAGACTACTGGGATTAGAGCAGTGACAAACTATTAAGTGAACAGATCACACATCCTTAATCCCAGCATCACACACTCTTGATTCAGCCACATCTGAAAAAGCCCTAGGACTGGATGAGGCCTTAGGGAGCCATCTAGACACAAATCATAACACTGGGTCTAAATGTTTACCTGTATGATGCTAGGTAAGTCAGTTGGACACTGTGTAAAGTACGTATTTAATATCTAAATCACAATTTTTCAAGATCAGAAATACCCAGCTAAAATATCAGAATATCTATCTAGTCTAATAGTTGGCACTCCATAAATATTCATTCCTTCCATCTTCGTAAGTTTCCCTAGGACAGAATCTTAGAAATTACTGAAAAAAGGCATATAAATATTTTTGCAGAATCTTAAAAAAGCTTATTACTTTTCAGAAATGGTGGCCCTATTGAACAATACTTATGAGTATGCATCGTGTCACAGGTTTGCTGATATTAAGAACTATGGACAAAAAGGGTCTTCCTCATGGGTATTTTGTTTTATTCTCATTACATTATATTTCACAGATAGTGACTCAGTTTAACAGTTTCCCTTAACTTAAACACTTAATAGACATTTGGGTTCTCTTTGAATCTTATACAATACTTTATCTGCCATACTGTCTCATATCAACATTTTTATGCTATCTAGGCTTACTGTACATCTCTGAGTATGTCATAACTTTGAATATATAAAATAAATGTTCACGAATAAAACTCTATATTAAGATTTTGTATAAAATTTCAGTTGGAAAGGGGATTTCTTTTTCTTTTTCTTTTTAAACCAAACTAGTTTGGTGATCCCTGTCATATTTAAAGAGGCTCCTGTACTTCCTCTTCCTGAGTGAGTTCCCCAAACCTCTCCTCTTCTGTCAGCCAGTGGGAGGGCTCTGTCTCTGGCCACCTGCTCCAGCGCAGGCCCTTGCAAGCCATAGCTCACACAGCTGCTTTCTGTGTCTTGCTTGGTAATCCAGGCAAAGTGGGAAAAGGCCTTGTTTTCAATGTGAGGATCACAGATGAATAGCTGGAGCATTAGTTAGGACTGAAAAAGGTGTAATGTTAGGTCCCATTCCAGACCCAATTATTCTACTTTCTAAAGTGTGTGGAAATTACTGGGATAGGGGAACAAATACAGTTTTTGCAGTGAAATATCTTGATGAAAATTTCCAGTACCACCACTGCTCTAGCTGAATAATCTTGGGCAAGTCATTTAATTTTAGAGTGTGTGACTGGTTTCATTTGCTTGTTTATGTACTGGCAAGTGAGTCAGAGGCTACATCCCTAGCACTTTTAATTGTTTTTAATTTTGAGACAAGATCTCCCTAAGTCATTAAGTTATCCAGCTGGACAACTGTGAGCTGAAATCTTGGAACAGGCTCAGTGAATTGCTCCTCAGATGATCATGACTAAGCCTGGCTTTATCCTTGGGTCATTATCAACTGTACTTGCAATTTGGTGAATTAACCAAAAACTCCTCAGTTTTAAATGAAATTTCTTGCTCCCATATTTTCCTTTCTGGTTCCAGTTCTATTTACCTATATTGTTTCTTACGGTTTGGGTGTTACATTTAGAAATTTGTAAGGTTTGGGTGTCACATTTAGAAATTTACCTATAGACAAATTCCTTTAAATCAGTATTCCAGTTAATCCTTGTGGTTAATTTGTGTGTTTGAGAGGCTCCTGAAGAGCTGATTGGATCATGAGGAACTGTATTCATTAATAGATTAATCCACTGATATGTATTGTCAGGAGGTTGGGCCCAGTTGAAGAAGGGGGCGGGGTCACTGAGCACATGCTTTTATTTTTTATTTTTATGTTTAATTTTTTTATGAGCAGAACATATTTACTGAGGGAAAGAAAGCTCCTGTCTGAGGGAGGGACAGGAAGGGGGCCGGAGCAGGTTGTTCCCTGAGCACATGCTTTTAAAAGGTGGCTCTCTTGCTGGTACTGGTATTCTTTCCTATAGTGAGCTTCTTGGCAGTCATGAAGTGAGCAGCTTTTCTCACCATTCCCTTCACCAAGACGTGTCTGCTTTGCACTCAGCTGACAATGGACTAAGGTCTCTGAAACTGTGAACTAAAGAAGTCTTTTTTCCTTTAAGTTGTAGGTATCTCCTATCCCTTGTTTGGTAATCCAGGTATTCTGCCCAAGCAATAGGTAACTTGACCCATACAGAAAATTGGTACTGTAGAAATGAGATCATTGCAGTGATTGTACTTGAACATACAGTTGAGAAGGCTTTTAAACTTCTAAATTAGTTTGTAGGAGAAATTTGGAAATATTTGGAGAAACAAGCTAGAGAATTACCATAATTCTGTAAGTAGGGATTGATGGGTGATTCAGTTGGTAGTTCAGAAAACCAAAATGTTGACAAGAAAGGGGATAGTAAAGATGGTGCTCATGAGGTTGCAAATGGTAACGAAGACTATTGCGAATTGGACTCAAGACCACACTGTTATACTATGGCAAAAAATATATACATTTTTTCCTATACCTTAACATATTTGTGTGACTCTGGGTTTAAAAGCAATAGACTAAATAATCTGGTGGAGAAAGTTTCCAGGCAGCCCAACTTTTAGGCTGTGGCATGGGTACTTCTGGCTGCTTTTATCCATATTTATACTGATAATTGGGGACATAAAGTAGAGCGAAAAGATTTGAAAAATTTAAATTTTGGCTGGAAATGAATAACATAAAAAAATTGAACCAAAGGGAGAATGATTACCGAAGAAACTAGCATCATTAAAAGGAAACACAAGTATTTGGAACTGGGACAGGAGAAAAGATGTCTTCAGGACATTTTATGAATCAGCAAGAACCCATCCTTTGCAGAGTCAAGGGTGTAAAATATAAACTTTTCAGTTTTGAGCATATCTAGCCCTGAGGCTCTACTTGAGGAAGATCACAAGGGCAATTAGTCCTTGGGATTCATTTCATTGTGCCCAAGCATCCCAACACTCAGAGGCCACTGTAGTCATTATCAAAAAGGGATACTACTGTTCACACTGGCTGCAGATCTTGGCATTGTCCACATAATGTTGGTCTTTCAGGAATGATGGATTGCAGGATTATAGGGTCAAGGAGGCTTCTGTGCAGATTTCAATGGGAGGCAACTCAATGTGCCTCTGATAGGAGACATGAGCACAATTGCAAATGAAGCCAAAGTAGTAAAGGAGGCCTCAGGACGCTGGAGATGCCTGGAACGTCAAATGACTGCCAAGGAACATTGCAGGCACAGTGCAGAGCCCATTCAAGGACGGGGCTGTGTGGGCTGTTGTCAGCAAGCAAAACTGGCATAGAAAGGAGGCTGCACAAGCCTTCTAGAACTCACATCTAATCACGGGTGCCCTAGATGCTAGACATCAAGCTACAAGAGTTAGTATTTATATTGCTGAGTTGCAGCCTTGCTTTGGTCCTATTCTTTTTCATCCCCATTTCTCCCTTTTGAAATAAGAATCTTTATCCTGATTAACCATATATTAGGAACATGTAGCTTGGTTTTTTAATTTTATAAGGGTTCACAGATAACAGTTTGCTTTTGAGTCTCAGAGGAGAATTACATGTTTGACAGTGCTGGAATTGTTGACTCTAGGGAAGTATTTATTGTATTATTTTAGTAATACATGTTTGCAATACATAATGAATACATTCATCCTAGGAAGTCAGTACATGTATGTATCTAAACTTTTTTACTTTTCCTTTCTTCTCTTCCTTCCTCTCACTCCATCTCTTGATCCCCCATTGGCAAAAGATCTATCTCCCCGTAGTCTTTCATTTTGCTCTCTATCTTGTACTTTTGGGTTTCTCATATAATAGAAACCATGGGATATTTAAGCTTGTTTGTCTACCTTATTTCATTTAGTAGTTTTGCATTCATGGATTTTATTATTAATAATTTTTTAATACACCATAAACTTTTGTATTCAACTTTCTCAAGTCTTTCAGAATTCTGCATTGGTTAATTATGTTTCTATTAATGTCTGTTTTTACACTATTTGTGGTGATTACAATGCGGCCTTTAACTTTAAAATTGTAACTTTAAAGTTACAATTTATTGTAATGTTATAAAAATTTAGTTTCCACTCCCACTTATTTTCTGGGATCTATCAGCTTTTTTTTTTCCCCATCTTTCTTCCTCATATTACCATGCCTTCCTAGAGCCTTTGATCTAGAAAAGCAATAGATTCTTCAATTTGGTTGATATAATGAACAAATATTTATTTAAATTTTCCCTCTAATTCATGGTGAACTTCTGATGTGGATTCTTCATGCTTTCCTTTCCCTCCTATATTCCCTGGGCTAGATCCCCAGCTAGCTTGCTTGTTATTATCGCTTATCCATAAATGCAGATTGTTTTTTCCTGCATTTCTCCCTGTTGAAGAAACATAAGGCAGAAAGCAAACTGAAGGCTTATTTTTTACTCTAAAGGAGAGAGTGGAGTGGAAGGCCTTTATTTTGCAAAATCTAACTGAAAGTCAAAACTATCTTGTATTTCTAAAGAGTCCCATTTTACATACAAATTCCCTGCATCAAAGAGAGGAGTAAAGTGGCACCCTTCCTTTCAAATTGAATACGCTGATGAACAATGGTAGCTTATTTTAACTATGTAGAACTCTAAGGTATCCATCTTCCTTACAAAGATAAAATTAGTAAAAAGCACTGGGCAGAAAGATGTAGCTCAGGAGCTCATGGTTTCATGAGCTTACTGTACCTTATATGAAAGAAATAATAATTTTCTTTAGTTGAAAATGGCCCTGACTCAGGGCTTATGGCTTGGCAAGGGGTATATTGGCTGGAAGTCAGTTTCTTTCTACTTCCATAGGTATTTCAATGAATCTTAAGCAGTACAATTGAAAGAAACTTACATGCCACAGGAAAGCAATGAACTGTGATAAAAAAAAATAGACATTAAAAACATTACAAAAGAAAATAATTTATTGTAAAAAACAGAAATGAGTATAATGACTCTCCTTTCAGTTGCATAAGTGGAAGCCAGAAGTCACAGGAATTCAGTGTACGGAGAGAACACCACTGTCAACCTAAAATCCTACTCAGTGAAACTATGATGAGGAACTAAGATAAGGTATGATACTTCAGAAAAAATTGTGAACTTATCGCTAAAAGACATTTGCTACAGGAAATTCTAAAACGTGTACTTCAGGAAGAAGGTCTATAGCCCACTAATAAGTGATATACACATACATCAGTGTCAGCAATAATATTGACTAAATAATGGAGAAAATAGGCCATCACTAGAATACAATAAAAACAACCTAAGTGAAGAAGTGATCAGAGTTATAGCAGTTTGAGTTCCTTATGTTGTTCAGGAAGAGCGCTAAGGTGTGTTAAAAAAGTCATGCTTCTTCAAGTTATAAGGGTAACTCAAAAGAACTAAAGTACAAATTCTAAGTAGAAATAAATATAGAACATATAATTTATAAGCAAGTATAGGGAAAACGGATGAGAGAAAGGAAAAAAACTAGACATCAATACAAATAAAATAAGGAAGGAAAACCAAACATAAATGGGACAAATAAAGGGCAAAATGAAAAAAATAGAAACACATAAATTATCTAAGTAATCATACAAATGGAGACACACAGTAAACTAGTTAAACTTTTTTTTTTTTTTTTTTTGTATTTAGTATGGGGTCTACAGTATCTACAGGGTCTCACTACACAGATCCAACTTGTAGTGGTTCTCCTATGTTCAGCCAAGTGCTGGGATTACAGGCACGCATCACCACACCCAGTCTCCATCACTGTCTCAGCATGCCCCAGGGGTGGACCCGGCACCGCACGCTGGGGATTGCATCCAGGCTGTTGCACTCTGCCTAAGCAGGGGTTTTAGTCTGCTGAGTTATCTGGCCGGCCCAACAGTTAAACATTTTTCAAATCAAATAAAAGTTTAAAATTCTAGCTATCTGATTTTATAATGAACTCATGTAAAATATAAGATGATAGATTTAAGGCCCAAGACAGAAAAAACAAAAATTGCCCAAAAGAAAGTGCAATCATCATACTAGTATCAGTAAAAACACTTTAAAAAGTAATATTACAGATAAAGGGAATCACTATGTACTTATAAATTGTTTAATTTACTCAAATAAATAATCATTAAAACATACATAGCTAATAACATGGCTTTAGAATATATAAAGTAAAAATTGTCAGATAAATTAAAACTAGCCACATCTATTACCACAGTGAGGTACTTCAAAAAATATAACACAATGCAAGTAAAAAAATCTGAGCAGTAAAAAAATCAATAAGGAACAGAAAATCTGAAACTATAAGACTAGGGACAACTTATATTGCATTCAAAAGTTGTGAATATTTATTATTTTCAGTGACATACAAAATATGGAATAAAATTGACCATATGCCTGCCATAAATTAGCATCAATTTTCAAAGGATTTGTATCATGTTTATATATAAATGTTAAACATTGATGACAAAAATATAGCTAGGAAAACATCAGAGGTGAATTTTTTCTAAAGCTTAAAAACACTTTCTAAATTGATTCCCAAGTTAAAAAACATAACAGAAATTAGAAAGTACTTAGGATAAAAGAAAAGCTGTGAATAGTTTCTGGAATAAAATGTATACCTTCAAATACTTATCTTAAGAACAAAGCTCCTAAATTAGTAAGCTAAATGTCCAACTTTAAACCACAGGGACCCATCTCTGACAAAACTAAACAAAAAAGGGCATATAAATGAAGGGCCATTTTGTATTTGTATATACAAAATAGTTAGAATAGATATACAGCTACTTTCTCTTAATTCAATGAGAAGAAAGATTTGTACGAATAGTGTTTGGACTATAGGATATCATGTCTGCATCTTGTATTATTAATAACTACTATGATGACAACAATATGCAATGTATTAATTATTGAAACTGTCCTACTAATCGGTTTTGAAACTCTCATTGATATTTGTTTCTCAATAAAATTAATAAAAAAGAAA
>NW_004524647.1:3805516-3818938 GCF_000260255.1 Octodon degus
TAAACAAAAAAGTCTAAAAATTAACAAAATATGAAACAAGCATATAACAGATACTGATAAAATCAAAAGTTATCTTTTTAGTTAAGATATGTAAAGACAAAGAAGGTCTTCATAAATAATATTGAACAGAAAGAATATTATTGGGTTGTGGCTTACATTTAGAGGTCCCTCCAAAGCCAATATGCTCATAGGTAGGGCTTTTTGGAGCTGGCTGGATCTACGGCATTTCATACTGGGATTAAGGGTGTGTGATTCTGAAGTCCTCTACTGATTATAATTAGCATAATTCAGGGTATGGATAGTAAGGAGGCCCAAGTTGGGTGTGGATAGCACTATCTGCAAGGCTTGTAGCCTGGACTGGATAAAAGGGAAAGGAAGGCTTACTTTGCTGCTGATTCTGCAGCTTCTGCTGCTTGCTGCTGGCTGCCTGCCTGCTCTGCCATGAGGCATTTCTCCTCTGTGATGGTCCTCTGGCATGCTACTCTGCCTTGGAGCCAACTGTCTATGAACTCAAACTTGCGCAAACTGTGAACTGAAATAAACCTTTCTTCCTTTAACTTGTAGATATTAGGTATTTTATCTTGGCAATGAGAAAAGTAAGACAAATTAGTATTGCAAAATTAAACAGAAACTACAAGGATATCATGAATTATTCCATGCTAATACATTTAAGATCTTCAATTAGTTGGCAAATTCTTAGAGAAACAAAATTTATAAAATCAACTATAGAAGAAATATAGCATCTGAATAATATTATAGTCATACAATATATTGGAGCAAATATTTGAAATCTCTCTCTCTCTCTCTCTCTCTCTCTCTCTCTCTCTCTCTCTCTCTTTTGTATTTAGGGCAGGGTCTACAGGATGTTCAGGGTCTCACTATGTAGATCGGACTTATAGTGATTCTCCTGTTTACAGCCCTCCAGATTCTGGGATTACAGGCATGCACCACTAAGCCTAGTCTCAATAGATTTCTCAGCACTCTTGAAAGAAAATATTAGACCAAGATGGTTTGACAGGTAAGTTTTATGAGGCATTAGAAAAATAGCTAAGTTTATTCAAATAACGGAACTTAACAAAAAAAGGTGATACAGATGAATGTCCATTTTGTATCTGTGTTTTCAAAGTGGTTGGGATAGACATATAGTTACATTCTCTTAATGAATAGAGGGATTTGTTCTAATGGTGTTTGTAAATAGGATATCATGTCCACATCTTGTACAGCAATTAATCACTAGGAAGAATGTATGCAATGTGTTAATTATTGAAACTGTCCTACCAATTTGGTTTGAAACTGTCTCATTGCTATTTGTTTCTCAATAAAATTATGGAAAAAAAAGAATATTCAAATGAAAAAAATTTTGTTGCTCCATGCAATATCTAAAGTCAGAATACTCTTTTCATTTTAGTCAAGCTAGAATAATCCTTATATAAAAATCTTATGCAGAAAGAATGAATAAAGTAAATTACAAAATATTCTTACTCATAGAGATAAAAATATTGCAAAGAAAATATTCAAATTCAGCAAAGACTAAAAAGTGCAATTCTTACATTATGATCCAGTTAGATTACTCCAAGCTTTTCTTAATTCTAGGAAATGTCACATGATTAATTGTTAATTTATCAAAGGATGAAAATGATTATTCTAGTATCTACAGAAAAAAGTATTTATTAAAGTTTAACAGACAGTCATTATGCAAAGCTCTTGACAAATGAAGAACAGTCAAGAATTTTTAAACATAAATAAATTTCTTTAACCTCATCAAATACCATCAGTTGTAACTACTGCATATATCATATTTAATAAGGTAATGTGAACAGCATTCCCTTCAAGGTCAGGAATAAGTAAGGTAACTTTATAACCTATCCAAATCAGGGCACTACTTTTTAGTGAAACTATAAACCTTGGATTTAACTGATCTCTCTATGAAAGTCCTTCTGTTTCTGGATCCAAATAAGAAATCTAGGTTGGATTTAGTTGTCATGTCTCCCTGGTTTTCTCTTTTAAACTACACCAGTTCTTCCATCTTTCTTTGCCTTTCATGACCTTGGCAAGTGTTTCCCTCTATGTGGATTTCCCTGGTGCCCTTCTATGGTTAGAGAGAGGCCATGGGTTTCAGGAAGGAAATCTGGGAGATGTGCAATGTGGCTGCAGTGCCTGCATCAGGAAGTAAAGTCTGGATCTTGCCCCTTGAATCTGAGCTAGACCTGAGACTTGCTGTGGACAATAAACGTGACGGGAAGGACGTGATGTTAATTCACAGCCTACAATCTCCCAAGATCATTTATTGTTCTGCTTGTTCTTCTGAGACACTGCCCTAATGCCATATGCCAGGCCTGGGCTAATCTGCTCAAGGTTTAATGAGTATAGGGAGCAGAGACAAGCCTGTCACCCAAAGCCATCCTAGGCCATCCCTTATCTAGCCAATCTGCCAGCTGGCCAGAGGTGTGCTAGAGAGCTCTAGCCAACACGAGAGAAACTGTTCATCTTAACCCAATCCAGGTCACCAATTCACCAAATTACGAACTGTAAGGGATTATGATTTTTCAGTCACTGAATTTTGGAACTACTTGTTATAAGCAAAAAGTACACTTCTTTAAATAGCTTGTGGGGAGCCTACTGGTTAGGTCAGTTGTTTAAGCGCCTGCTTATAGCAAACACAGTCAGGCACAGGATACTGTGGTTCAATCCACAGCTCCACACCCACCCTTAAGGGAGCCTGAGCCAGCCAAAAAAGAAAAAAAAAATCCTTCACAAATTTTAGGCCTTCCAAATAGCTCAGTGAATTAAAGCACCTGCAAGCAGGCACAGGGGCCTGGGATTTGATCCCTGGGGCCTGCTGTGCTGGCTCCACCCCCGGGGTGCCCTGAGAGGGCAATTGAGACTGGGCATGGTGGTGCACACCTGTAATCCCAGCTCTTGGGAGGCTGTAAACAGGGAGATTGCTATAAGTCCGATCTAGTAGTGAGACTCTGAACACCTTGTAGACCCTTCCTTAAAATCCAAAATAAAAGCTTGTACTAGTGTGTTATAGTAAATAAGCACTTAGGTTTATTTTACATTAGACAGACTGAGTTCAAAGCTTGCCTTTGTTGATGAAGAGATATATAGTCTTTATAGGATTACATAATAGATTCATTTTTAAGTGGGCATAACAATTTCCACACATAAGATGGTATAAACAAGATAATTCCTGTAAATCTAGTGACACACTCAGCACATTATAGATACTCTATAATGAGTCTCTAAGAACAAAGGTGACACTTAAGTTCAAGGTGTAGGAGGTGCCATTATACTGGGAACCAAGTCTTCTGTCACTAATTGTGTGTCAGTTGCTTTCATTTGTCAAAGAAAACACTCATTAAACTGTATCTGGACTATTTTCATTCCCAGGAATTTGCATTTGTACTCTTCAACTCCTAGTTTTCTAAAGACTAAGATAAATAGTGTCTATTTCTATAAGACATTTGATTGATGATAACCTTGTTGATCTGCACTAGAAATCTCTAGAGATCTGAGGTACAACGTTTTGTAGACATAAAAGCATAAAACAAATCCTACCCATTCCTCTTAAACAAAAGTCATTGTGCTGCCAAATGGTGTGGAATTATGTAATTATCAGTTTTACTTGTTAGATAATTGTACTTTTTAAATACTTCCCTTAAAATAGCTTTAACAATCTACATTTGCTACCTTCTCTGACTTAGGGATAATTTCAGGGGTTTTGTCTGATTTTCTTGTCACAAAAATGTTGCATGGGATGACATTATTAAAAGTAACCAGAAGAAAAGTTAAAACATTTTCTTCATCCCTAAACACAGAAGAGACTGTTTCATCTGCTTGGGTCTCAAATTCCCCACCCACTCTCAGTATAAGTGGGATAGTCTAAAGATTCATGGAGCGGTTGAAAAATTCTTCGAATTTCAGACCAGCAATTTCTATGGAAGAGAAATAGACAAAGACAAGGAGTCATACAAAACAGTGGATAGAAAGAACCAGTATTGACTGTCCTTGCTTTTATATTACAAAAGAGCTGTGTGCTGCCATTGTTTTGGGGTTTTAATCTGTTTATTCAGAAATGTGTTGCTGTGATTGCAGTCTTATAGAGCGGACAAAGGAGTGCTGAGCTATACCTCACTCTGCTTATATTGAGACAAGGTCTCCCTAAGTTGCCCAGGCTGGACTTGAATTTGGTATGCTCTTACCTTAGCCTTTTGAGTAGCTAAGATTACAGGCAGGTGCAACCACACCAGATTGGGTGGCCGGCTCAGCACACCTGAGGGCAGGGCTAGTGTGGCATGTGGTACCGGGGATCGAAACCCAGTCCCTGTGCTTGCTTAAGGAGGCACTTAGCCTGCTGAGCTATCTCACCAGCCCTGGTAAGGGACTTTTTTTTTTTTCCTGTCAGCTTAGCCCACCCTGGGGGTGGGGCTGGTGCAGCATGTGATACCAGGTATTGAACCTTGGTCCCTACATGCTGGCAAGGGACTTTTGCCAATAGCTTTCTCTGGTTTCTTTCCAAGTATGATTCTGCCATACAATTGTGATTGTTTTTTCAAGATATTCCTGCACCATGGAGCAATGTGCCTGTAGATTTAGTCATTTGTTCAGCCACTAATTATTAATCTTACAGTTTCTCAATAGAACACTGGACTTACTCTGGGGAGAGGGAAGCAGTTGGCTTACTTGCCTGCAACAGTGGCTCTGTCAGTGTGCTTAATTTGAAAATGATGAAAGCAGAGTTGACTTCCTATAAGTTTTGGAGTTTCAAGAACAGACCTCACTGCTCTTGAAGACTAGGACTCAGCACATTGCTGATCCAGTGAGGTCAAACTTTACATCTATTTGTGTTTGAAAGAAAGAAAGAAAGAAAGAAAGAAAGAAAGAAAGAAAGAAAGAAAGAGAGAGAAAGAAAGGAAGGAAGGAAGAAAGGAAGGACAGACACAACAAGCCAAACCTTAATAACATGGGAAACCACATACCAGTTCTCATCATCACTTACTGTGGCATAGACAAGTCTGTATTTGCTACTTCTATAGGCAACTTCTTCATGATTTACATTTAAAACATTAGAGTTGCCACTGTTTTCATTTTTTTTTTTTTTATCCCTTTTAGGTTTCAGGACAGACTTGATAAAGCTATGAACATTCAGTGGAAAGGAATAATAAAACCATTCCTTAAATATTTTGGGAAATTTCAAATGCTCTATTAAGATTATGCATGGAATCTCTAACTTTTTAAACACTAGACCAAAAAAAGATTGCCCAGGATCATTCTGAAAAACAATGACACTCAAGTTAAAGACTGTACCATAGTGATTGGGTATAACCAATCATGATCTGGTGGACTCTATGCAAATGTGACACTGTAATTATGTCTGGTACAGTGAATAACAGAAATTCAGAGATAATCTAGATAACAGAAAAATTTAGTTTGAGAAATTGCCTCAAATTTGATAAGTCAGGAAATTTCTCTGACAGTATGTCCATATTCTATAATGCATACCCTATAGGCTTATGGTCTTAAGTGATGAAATTGCCTCTCATGGAGACATGATCACTCAATTTTTTAGACTGCGGATTGAGGGGTTTCTGAGGTGGGGGGTCATATGAACCTTATTTTGTTTACATATTAGTCACTCTTCATTATTTTGGATGATCTTTATGTCCTTGGTATCTGGTGTAGTGTCTGGAACATGGTAGGTGCACTCAGTGTGTGAGATAAATATGTTTTGGTGAATAAGTAAATAAACTGACCAGGCTGCAAGATATGGTAGAAGGAGCATGGGCTCCCGTATTCTAGTTTTGTTCCTGCCAACTTATTGGGATATTGTATGACCTTGAGTAAGTTTCTCAAGCCTTCCAAATCTCCACATTCATGTTTAAACATAGGAAACAGATCTGGGAAAACATCAAGAAGAAATTTGTCTCAGAGAGTTACGAAATTTAAAAATGTTGGGCTCTTGTAGAAACCCCATGGTAGTTCAGAAATATTCATCTCACCTCCCATATGGGATTTCTCTTCTTGCTGGAGATTTTGAAAATGTTCAGAGCAGGGGGCTGAATCTAAAGAGAGGGCTGGAGACAAAGAGGGTTAGATTAAACCAGGGTGACTGCCTTGAATTTGAGAATGAGCAAATCTTATTTTACTCCAGAGAAAGGTTTATGATTGTTAGGCATATAAATAAATGAACTTTGTTGGCTGGCTCTTCTACATTTCATTCAAGACAGAACACAGATGTGTGGTGACACTGTAGCAAGGGAGTTCAAACTTTTTCTTTAAGGGACTTTGTGGGCTACAGCATCTCTTTTGTACCTACTCAAGAGTACCAAGTACCATGGACAATATATAAGTTAATAGTCATGGAAAGTGTTGACTTTATTTGTAAAATTAATAGTGGACCAGATTTGGCTTCAAGGTTCATGTAGTTTCCTTAGCCCGCTCTAGAGCAGAAAGCCTTTTAGCTATGTAAAGCACCAGGAGAGGTTTAACACTTTCTCTGTTGTTCTTTGAGGACTTTGACACTCATCTAGGGTGATGCTGTATCCTTAACATTAAATGAACCAAAAGAATTTATTGGAGGCCAACTAAATCATAGATGAGCTTCTTTTAGATATTTATATAAAAGAATCTGAGCTCATATTTAGGGATGTCTTAATAACATTTTCAGTAGCAGTGTTTTCTTAGGTAGACATGACCCATACGTAACTATTTTTTGAATGTACATTTGAATATGCTTATCTTTAACCTTGCATGCTTACATGTCTTATTCTGGAATCTTGGGACTGATTACCATTCACTTATCTTTTCTTGAGGACAGGTTTGGTCCTTCAATAAGATTACGCATAGTATTGTTGGTTTAACTCTTTCTGACTTATGCTTAGTATTTCAGTTGCTAACACACTTCAAATCTGTATTAGACACTGTTCTGTCACTGACACAAAATATCTGACACTGCCAACTTCAAGGAGGAGAAATTTACTTGACTCATGGTTCAGGGCAATCAATCCATGGTTGGTTGGCACTACAGCAGAAATGAGGTGGCAGAAGGACCTTCTGGAAGAAAGCAGCTGACTCCTGGCTGCCAAGGTGCAGAAAGAGAAGGGAGGGGTCAGAGAAAGAGGGCCGATGCCCCCACAGGCATACTGCCCCCTCAGAGGCCTCCCCTCCTAACATGCATTCAGTTATCAGCTCATCAGTGGATGCCACAGGATGTCACCTTTCAAAAGCCCCACCTCTGACACATGAGACTTTTGTGGGACATTTTACATCCATGATAAAACCTTACCCTGAATCTGCTTCTATACTGAGAATGTTTTGAACTTTACTTTTATTACTACCTACAGCTAGAAATTGTTTAGTAGGTTTGAAAATAATTTTATTTTTACTGCTACAATACAAAGATAATTATTTGTATCTTGCTTTTACAGCACAGAGTGCCATATTTGTGGGCATCAGGAGGGTCCAGATGGCAACTTTACTAGACATTGGAAGTAAACTGATTTGTTTAAAAGCAGGAGTTTGTATCCAGGAAAAGTGATAACATATTTTAGACATATTCCTTAAATCATGCCTACACACAGCTGACACAGTTATTTTGACAAAGTGAGAAGCAAGACTACCTGCT
The DNA here is from genome assembly GCF_000260255.1 of Octodon degus. Lineage (NCBI taxonomy): Eukaryota > Metazoa > Chordata > Mammalia > Rodentia > Octodontidae > Octodon > Octodon degus. Next base: position 3,813,144 of record NW_004524647.1, read on the forward strand.
TCAATGAATTTGTGTTTCATCTTAGGTAGTAGTTTTGATTTTTTCCTCTGTAAAACCTCTCACTAGAGTGGATTTAGGTCAAATACAGTGAGCCTCCAAACCAGGCTGAGACATTTTGGATGACTTCACAGTAGATAAGAATCGCAGGCTGGCTAGAATGTACCACTGATTGGGTCAGTTGTCAACACTGGGGAGAGATCAGATTAGCTTTGGTGTAACCATTTCAAGCACATTGACCGAACTTCCTTTCCCATCTCTGTGCTAGTGATGGGACACAGAATAATATGAGTCATGGCTTGGCAGGGAAGGCAATGCTTGAGTAAGGGCTACATGGAGCAGATGGAGTAGTATATGGAAAGAGATGGAGGCCAAGACTAAGCAAGGAATTTGCACTAGCTGGCGCCCAAAGTAGCTATGTGGGAGTGGTAGTAGTTGAGTGGTAGATACAACCTGAGGTTGAAAAAATCCTTGAAAGTTATATTAAAAAGTTTAACTTTTAAGTCTCAGGAGGCATAGAGCTACTGGAGGTTCCCCCCCACCCTGAGTGGAGAAATTATGTAATCAAGTAGATCATGGGGAGTAAGGCTTCCCTGACTCCAGGAACCCTGATGACGTGGAAATAAAGCTAGGAGGCATGCAGAAAGATATAGGGGGAGACGATTGGGGTGATCCAGCCAGGATGCTATGAGAGCTTGGACAGGGCAATGGAAGTGAAGTAGGAAAGAGATAGCAGAGGATCTGGGGTTGACATTAGTTCCTAAGTTTTGGGTTGGAGGACTGAGTTAAATAAGACCAAGAATCCAGTAGGAGGACAGATTTGTGGGGTAAATGAAGAAGATTTTTTAAAATATCTGCTCTAAGAGATGAATTGTTTACTGGGACACTTATTGGACCTGGGAGAGAGAAGATCAATATGAAATTAAAAACAAGGAATTGTATAATGTCATGCAGGAAGAGGCTACAAAAGACAAGAATAAAATTTTGGTAAATAGCAGTATTTAAATAGTGAATGGGAGAAGAGAGACCCTCAAAGTAGTAAAAGTGCTGTTTTGAGAAGGGTGGGCAGAATCAAGATGGAAAGGAGCTAGGGAGGTCAGGACAGAAGAAAAGTTTCAGGGGTGAGTTTCGAGACTTGTCATAGCTGGGTGAGATGAAAAAAAATGACTGAATTATGTCCACTGAGTTTCACAGTAAAAGCATCAATGCAGAAAGGTAAAGAAACAAATTAGTCTGAGGAGCTCTGCAGAAGTGAGGGAGCACAGATGGGAAAGATGAAGCAATCTCTCTAGAAGTTCACTTGGGGAGGGAAAGAGAGATGGGGACAGGTGGCGTGGAACGTAACAGCGTCCTATCAATATGATAAAAACACTGAGGAAAGCACACTGAAATGTATTTGGATATGTGAAATGCTTTAGAAATTCTAAATTTTTCTCCTTTCTCAGGATCTCCATCTGGAATCATCCTGGGAATATTCTGTCACTAGAGAAATTTCTCTTGGCATTTCAATGATCTTTTTAATAAGCTTTCTCCTCTAAGCACACCATGATATGCTCCTCAGTCTTGACCTCCCAGAAATGGTTCTAACTCTTTCCTTAAAAACAGCTTAACTGGTGTCCTGGATATGTCAGTCAATTTTTTTGCCTTGTGTAACTTTCCTCCCGGGCTTAACATGCCCTGTGCACTTCAGAATGACTGTTAGTTCAGCTTTCTGTCTCAGCCTCCATCCTGCACAGCACTGTTTGGACCAGAGAGGGACACCTATCCCAGAGCAATTTTTAAACTTTAATTTTTTTTGATTAGTGCACATTTGCAGTAGATTAATTTTGCAGTCTTCTTGGGGAGTGCTTACATGTACACACAGCACAGCCTTTTTTTTTTTTTTTAATCTCCTTTCCCTTGCTTTTCTCTTCCTCTCTCCTCTGCTAATTTCCCTATCTTGATTTTCTTTTTTTTAAAATTTATTTTCTTTCATTTATTTATGTGTGTGTGTGTGTGTGTGTGTGTGTGTGTGTGGCCAGCTCAGCCCACCAGGGGGCGGGGCTGGCTGGCATGTGGTGCTGGGGGATTGAACCGCGGTCCCTGTGCTTTGCTAAGCTTGTTCTAAGTAGGTGCTTTAGACCACTGAGCCATCTCACCAGCCCCTCCCTATCTTGATTTTCATTCTTGTTGAAATTACTAATCCTAGCTCATGTTGTGGCATATAATGTTTACATTCATTGAGGGCATTAGGTTCCTGTATATAGCTTATCTTTACTTATTCCCATTTACCTTCTCCTCTTTCCCTTCCCCCCTTGCACCACTTCTTTATTGCAAGGAGTACATCCCTTTGTTCCCCTCTAACCATCTTTTATTATTCACTTTATTTGTATTTTGCCTCATTCAAATAAGAGATTTGGTATTTAATCTTGCATGTCTGGTTTATTTCACTTGACATTGTATTTTCCACATGCATCCATTTGTTCCTACAAATTTGTTATTCTTTATAGCTGAGTAGTACTCTATTATATATTCCAAACCAGGAATGCAGTGGTTTGAAAGTGATCTGAGTAGTTTGGTTAGAATAAATAAGCTGGTGTACCTATGTTCTTTCCCTGAAGACAATGGACTCTGAAACGCAGCAGTTATGGGGACACTGAGAGTAAGATTGGGAGGCAATTGCTAAGCTGCTTTTGGATGTCATTAAAAATTTTCAGCTATCCTTAAGATGTCCCATGTTCTCAACCTGAGCCACTAAATTAAATTTGGCCCACTTGCAACCAAAATAACCTTGACACATTGGCTGGATCACCATAACTATAGTTTCATTTTCTTTGGCTATGCCAAATATATTTCTAGTTAAGTGGCTCACTATAAGAATGATGATCCTTTTTTTCTGTTGTTCTTTATCTGTCTTCTACTTTACATTTAAATGATTGTAAATGTGTGTGTTCAATGTTTCTCTTCATGTGAATATATAATGTTTTATTTTTTGAGAGATTGATAGAAATGATCGTTTCAGAGATGATACCAAGAAACTCTGGTTATAGTGGCTTAATCATATAAGGGTGTATTCCCTGGTAAAAGGGAAGTTCAAAGTTAGTAGTTCAAGGGTGATCTAGTAACTTCATGATGTCCTAAGGGAATCAGACTTCTCTTTTTCTCCTCTAAACTTTACCACATGACCCAAGAAGGCTACTGCAGCTCCAGCCAGTCATGATCACATTAGCTAACTTTTGCCACCATAGTTCTTATTAAAACCAGCACCAGGGCTGGTGAGATGGCTCGGTGGTCTAAAGCACCTACTTAGAACAAGCTAAGCCAAGCGAAGCACAGGGACTGCGGTTCAATCCCCCAGCACCACATGCCAGCCAGCCCCGCCCCCTGGTGGGCTGAGCTGGCCACACACAGACAATAAATAAAACAAAACAAAACAAAACAAAACAAAACAAAAAAAAAAAACCAGCACCAGACTCAGTATCCCACTCCTAGATTTATAATACTGTTAGGGCAGATCTCCTTGAGTCTGGCTGAACTTGCTATATGTTAAAGTTTAGATCTACTACCCATTTCTCCACATTTTCCTCAGACCAGTATATACCTACATTGTTGACAGGAGCATATTATAGAGAAACAAATCAGGGGAATATATCCCAAGTCCTTATGCACATTACGTCCAGAACATCCCATAGGCCAAAGTAAGATGGCCAAGACTAAAAGGTGGGGATAAGCATACTCTGTATGCTACAAAGAGTAGGGATATCATTGGGCAGCATCCCCCAAAGGTGCAGGTGTTAAAGGCTTGGTTTCCAGGCTGTGCTGCTTTTGAGAGGTGATGGAATCTTTAGGAAGTGGGACCTACTTGAAGGAAGTCATGTCATTTGGGGCATGCCCTTGAAGGGGACACTGGGACACAGTTCTTTCTGTCATCTTCTTTGCTTTCTTGCTGCCATGAGGTGGGCAGATTTTCTCTGTCATATGCTCCTGCCATGCTGTACTGTGCCACCCAGGCCCAAAGCAACAGGGCCATGGGGTCACAGACTGGGACTTCTGAAACTGAACCAGAATGAATCTTTCTTCCTTTTAAGTATGTCATTTTAGATATTTTGCTATAGTAACAGAAAGCTTACTAACACAGGTTGGCTGTCTAATTCTATAAAGGAATGGAGAGAAGAATTAAAAAAAATAATTTAACATACCAGAGACATCACATCGAAATGCCAGGGTCCAGAAAGGGGGCTGGGAGGGACACCAGAACATATTAGTAGAAAAGCCACATCAGCATCTTGAAGGAGTCGGCTGCAGGTTCCACTCAAAATTTCCAGCTGTTTTACTGGTCGGAAACTTTTCAAACGGCCATTCTGGCTGCAAGTGAGGCTAGGAAATAAATGCTCTATTTCAGGCTACAGTGTGCTCAGCTAAAAACTGGGACTGTGTCACCAGGTGAGAGGGAGAAAATAGGTAGCAAGTAGACAACTAATAATTTTTTCCATAGTGTTCAATAAGGTACACTATGTTTATTTTTCCTTGTAAAGGAATTTTTAGTTAAATGTTCATTGGGATTGCTTAGTACATATACATATTTGAGTAATATGTATATGATGACTAGCCAGTAATTAAACATTGCTAATGGTTGCTTTACAAGGGAAAAAGTATGTCATCTGATTTATCCTTCACAAAAGTTAAACCTTTTTCTAAAATATGGTTTATTTAACTCTTATTTCCCCTAAATTTTAAATGATAGGGTCAGGAGAAGTGACTGCTAAAAGCTTCTAAAAACGAAGAGTTTAAATATCTCTGGGACCTTTACTTCCAGCAGTAATTTTCAAATAAACTCCTCTCTCTCTCTCTCTCTCTCTCTCTCTCTCTCTCTCTCTCTCTCTCTCTCTCTTTCTCAAATGTCGCCTTTCCTGACTATCTAACCTAAATAAGAACACATTCCTTTTCCTTGGTTTATGTTTCTCCATATTGGATTACTTATTTACCTTTCCGAGAGATGGAGAATGACTCCAAGGCACTATATTTGTTATTTTGTTCACTGTTGGTGAGCAGGATAGCTGAAGATGGTCGCTGACAATAACTGCAGCTTAACTGGCTGACAATCAGCTGGAATCAGGAGTTCGCATTCTCGCGGCAGCCACGTTATGACCCTGAGGCAGTAGGTCTGAGGAGAAGTGGCAATGCATTGAAGGTGGCCTTGTGGAAGCCACAAAAAGACTGCGTCGGAAGGCCGTCCCTGCACAGCTGAAGAAATGTGGAACGGACGTCTCCTAGCCTTCTTGTTATGTGTGGTAAAGAAAAGGGCAGTTCCTGACCTTTGGGAGCTGGGCTGGTTCTGTCAGCTCTGCCCTCACGTTCTCTCTGTTACGCACAAACAACTTGGCAGAACCTCAGCAGGGCTCTGACCCGAGAGACCAGGCAAAAGCAGCATCACGCTGCAGCCCCGTCGGTGCGGAAACGTGCCCCCGACGCGCTCTTTGCGCGTTTCTCTCCTGTCCCAGGAGGGCCTGGGAGACCGGCCTGAGGACGTGGAGCCCCGGCCGGGATCCGTGACTGCAGCCCGCAGGAGCTGCAGCTCCGCGCGTGTGTCCTGCGGGGGAGAAGGGGCCACTGCCCAGCTGTAGGGACCTGTTGGTCTCTCAGCGAGACGCCCGGGCCGGGACGCCGGAGGACGGCTCCGGGGGCCCGCGGCCACAGTCATCCCCATGGGGCCCGGGTACCCGAGGGCGCCTTGGACCTAGCCAGTCAGTGCGGCTGGCCCGGGCTGGAGCCGCGAGAGAGGCCCCGGGAGCTCCCCCGGGGGCGGGGCGGGGCGGGGC
>NW_004524647.1:3819366-3846835 GCF_000260255.1 Octodon degus
GCGCCCGGTAAGTGCCGCGGGCGCCGAGCTGGTCTGTCTGGGCGCCGCCAGGGCGAGGGTGCGGGGACTTCAGGCGCCTTCACTCTGGACCCTGCTCCGTGCGGGATGGGGCAGCAGAGCCAGGCCTCACAGGGGTGCCCACCGCACACTGGGGCTGTGTGTGTGTGTGTGTGTGTGTGTGTGTGTGTGTGTGCGCACCCGCGCGCGAGTGTGCCGGGTCTGCACCAGCATGCTGGAGGTAACGCCGCCATACAGAGGATTGTTCTCTGCAGCCCGAGGTGCCTCCCTGGAAAACACATTCAGCATCGTGTGAGGTGCACCAGGGCTGCACGAGATGGCAGGTACCAGGGAAGGAGTTGACATTTATCATGCGTCTCGATTGCCAGACACTTTTCCTTAGAGTTCACCTTATTTCATCCTTTCCATGAGCCGTGGAATTATCCCCATTTTTCAGATGAGAAAACTGAGGCCCCCAGAGCTTTTACTTTGCCTAAGATCGCATCACTTGTTACTGGTGGAGCTGGAATTTGAACTCTAGTCTCGCAGACCCACCTAAAAGAAAGGAAATTCTCCTTACAACCTGATAAAGAGACAGAAGAAAGGCAATTAGGAAAAACATTAAAAAGGATTCCAAAATTAACAAGAAAAAAGCAAAGCCCATGAAATATTGCAACGGTTAATTTCAAATACAGTATTGGCCCTTATTTACCATTCCTTCCAGTCTGCCTCTGGAGAGGAGGTGTGAAGAGGGAAGAAGGTTGTGCTAATGCTGGGCAGAAGTGTTCAGGGACACCTTTTCTGAGTGGTGGGAGTGGTGTGTGTGTGTGTGTGTGTGTGTGTGTAAGTTGTGGAGGGAATTCCTTTGTCTTTCTTTCCTGACAGTCATTTTTCCAATTCACCCCTTTCTAGGTGGCATCATTTACTATCGTTTGACGTATTGCCCAAGGTGACAGTTGCCAGACTGAAGCAGGGTCCCCACCTTCATCATCAACTCCAGGCATGGAGTAGCCCTGCTTAGAGAGCTGATGTGCTGGGCTAACGGTGTGAGTGATCAGAAAGAGGCATCTTGCAGCAGTGGGCAAGCAGTGTGATTGTCCTTAGAGCAAGCAGTGAAAGTGCAGGCTCCAGGATATAAAAAAGGAAAGGAGTGTTGGGTTTTCTCATAGCCTAACTTTAGAAGAGCATTTGGATTGCTCTGGGTGGTGCCACAGAAGGCTTCACTGACAACCAAAGAAAGAAGTGGAAAATGATTTCTGAAATATGCTCTGAAACTGTTTTCATTTAGGTTCAAAGGTCTTTGAACCATGTCCTTTTCTGGTGAGCTTTGTCACCTTCATGCACATTGGTGCCCTAAGTGCTTTCACTCCCAACTTCTATCCCCTCAACCCCATCATCTCTTTGTTAGAGGATCATCCTTGGTCTCTTTTGTCTGTAGGAACTGAGCAGGGAGTGTCTGCAAATTTACATTTCCCCCGGGGCAGTGACTGGTGGGTGCTGTGCTATAGTTAGTCCTGGTACCTGGCACTTTCAGTGGATTCTGAGCATGGAATCTTTTGTTTCCAGAGACTCCCTGGGGCGCTACATCAGATTGACTTCTGTGAGTCTTTTCTTGGCTTGCTTCCCTTGTTTTTTTCTCTTTTGTCTCTCTTCATTCCCTTGCCATTTTTACTAGGATACCTCCTAATACACCATCATAGGAAAGCTGTTCAGAGTCTGATCCTAAGAAATTCAAATAAAAATGTGGAGCCTTCTCACTTTCATGTTTTTTTTTTTTTTTTAATGTGTTTAGTACAGGGTCTACAGGGTCTCACTACACAGACTGAACTCATAGTGATTCTCCTGTTTTCAGCCTCCCAAGTGCTGGGATTACAGGTGCACACCACCAAACCCAGTCTCAATCGCCCTTTCAGTGCGCCCCGGGGGTGGGGCTGACACGGCATGTCCGGGATGGAACCCCCATCCCTGAGTCTGCCTAAGCAGGTGCTTTAGTTCCCTGAGCTATCTGACCAGCCATTCTCCTGTTTTTTCTTTCTGGTATCTCAGAAAAGCTACATTATCAATTAATAGGTGGCCTGTGCTTGCCTGTAGGGAGACTTTGTACAAATTCATAGAAGATGCCCCCATTTGGGCAGTTGGATTCTGGTGTCCAGGTGCTGGGCTGGGGGTGGTGGCTCAGGGTTCATTAGCCCTCACCACTCTGCCTTTGGCAGGGCACATAAAGATCCACATTGTGGGTGGCAAGGTGCTTGGGTGTGGTATTCGGAAAAACAATATGGAGAGTTGCTCAGCTGTCCCAAGTTCTCATTTCTTCTTTTACCTCCTTCTTCTCAGCTAAGGGGAAAACTCTCCCATGTTTTCCTAAGTAGTTGAATATTTCAAGCAGATCTTTTGGTTTTCTCTACACAAGCTGAGTAAATGTCTTAACATGGTTCTAAAGCCTGTGAAAGGAGGGGCTGGGCTCGTCTGGCCAGTGAGAAGACAGTACCACACATAGACTTCTGTGTCTTGGTGGGGGCTTTTCAGAGAGCAGCTGGTCTCCAGCAGCCTGGCCCAGGGGCCTCACATAGTGAAGTCACTGTGGCCAAGACAGACTACTTGAGTTGGGGAATTTGCTTCATAGATTTCCTTTTGTGGGGGTACCAGGGGCTCATTGTACCTGATACACCTTTTTCTGTGGTGGTCACCTCTTAAAGTCTGAATATGGCCCATCTGGTGGTGAGCAGAGCCTCCTTTAAAAATGCTTTTGTGGGGAGTTCTTTGAAAATGTTTTTTTTTTTTTTTTTTTTTTTTTTTTTTTTTTTTTTTTTTTTTTTTTAACTGTCTGGTAATATAGGTCAAAAAAGAGAAATCAAGGAGGATGGGTTAGTAGGAAGAAGACAGATGTATTAGGAATCTGGGGAGGGGATGATTCCATTCCTGGAGGTCTGAGGCCTCCTAGTGACCTGGCCTATGTAGAAGCTTGAACTTCTGTAGGAGCCTCAGTGTCTTCACCTCTCTTAATAATATTCATCCAGCTGGCCTCAGAATGCTGTTTGATGATCAAAGGGAAAATATTTTTATTGACTCATTAGTTTTTGAGCAAGCTTCTGAACCCTTACAAGGACAAGTTACAATCTCCTGGAGAATGTGATATATTGAGAGGTATCATGAGATGGGTTTAAGTGAGAAAATAAGCATCTGTTCAGTGGATGCATGGAGGGCCCAGGGTGTCTCTAGAGCTGCTTGGGCTGGTCTTGAGGGCTGTGTTCTCAGAAACTTGCCAACATCAGATTGCCACTGGATGTATGATAATAGGGCTGGGGCTTTTGTGTCCATCAAAAGTGCCTTCAAGTCCTGGTTCTGACACTCCAGAATGATGCAGTTGTTAGCAAGGGACCCAACAACCCTGTGCTTCAGTTTCCTTATTGGTAAATTGGGCATGTTCAAATTATTTTGAGAACTTAGTGATATAAAGCACATGTCAAATTATAAATGAAGCATATTGTAATTAAAATTACCTGATAGCAAAAAAAAAACAAAAAACAAAAAACAAAAACAAACAAACAAACAAACAAAAAACCCAAAACCCTTCTCTTTGTCTGACTTGGACCTGTGTTTTTCAAATATTTTCTGGTATTTCAGTCATCTACAGATCTTGTGAAAATGCAGAGTTGGATTCAGAAGGTCTGGGAGGCTGAGATTCGCCCTTTCTTGCTAGTTCCTTGTGGGTGCTGTTTGTTCGGGGACCACATTTGAGTTGGTAATTTCTAGGTAAACTTTGAAGTCTTGTGTGGGAGCTGAAGAATAGTTTGGGGAGGTGGTGAGGAGAGTGTGGGCTTCCTGGCAGTCCTTTAGAAGGAGTTCTTCCTGGCCAAATACTGTCTCCTGCTGAGTGCTAGCCCTCACAGTACTGACACTGTCACAGTGTGAGCAGATGGAGCAGGTATCACAAGGCCAGACATTGAGCGATGTGATTATGACATGGTGAGATAAGCCTTTTCTAGGGGTAACAGGTAATGGAGGGAGGGGGAAGACTGTTGGGAGAATAAGGAAGCCTCCTGGTGGTAATTATGTCTAAAATAGATGTTTAAAAAATTCTGTGGCTGTCAGTAGAGGAAGACAGCAGAAGACTGTAAGATTGCTGGTCTAGGATTAAGGAGCACATGTGCCAAAGCAGGGTGAGACAATTTGGTGTGTTCATGTCCCTGAAGGAAAAGTCATTTGGAGCGTGGAGTGTGGCAGGGTTCAGTTCCTGAAGTTTGATTAGTCAAGATAGGCTATGCTGCTGAGTAACAAATAACTTTATCACTTTAGTAGCTTAAGCCAAGAAAGCCTCCTTCACACTTAACACTACAATGCCTCGGGCAGGTCAGTGGCAGGGCATGTTGACAGAGCTCTCCCAGCTTGTAGTCTCACCTTCTGGCAAATGTGGCCTTTATGGTCGCCAGTGCTAGAAGACTGTAGGGGAGCTGCTTTCAGCCCCTACAGAATGAATGCTTACTGCTAGTGCTGACCATCCTGTCTGTGGGCCAGAGCTGAAATCTAGAGGAGCCTGGCAGTTGGAGGAGTGAGCAAATATATGGAAAGTTCAGGGAACAACAGTTTCTTCTACCTTTGCCTGAGACAAGTTTCTCAAAAGGCAATAATCTATGAATTTTTTAAAAGGGAAAATATTTGTAGATTCTTAGTATTGGTATAAATTACTTTGATTATGATATAATCCAAATATGTAGTAACATTACACAATGGTAAACTTATGATGCTAAGACCTCTCCATAGCCATAACAGCAAAATAAACATACAAATAAAATTTTATTAACACAGTTACAATTTGAATGCATTTGGATTTATGTCCTGAATTTTGTATGATTCAATTTCATTTTTAAAAAACCAAAGTGCTGCATCTTTCTCTGAAAATGGTCCTTTAGGTTTTATGAGTTTGGGGTGCTGTGTGCCAGGTCACATGGGCTATGTGGTGGCTCAGAGCTTGCACTGATTTCCTCTCTGTATATTAAGTCTGACCTACTGTTTTTTCATTAGCCTGTGATAATTAGTATTTTTTTTGATGCTAACTACATTCATAATGCAAAAATACATATGGTGAAATTATGTGGAAAATCTTGGTCACAACATGGTTATTTAGATGATCTAGACTACTAACAAAATTTATCATGAAAATCAGAGCACAATGGTTTATTTTTTTAAATGTATTTGGTCCAGGGTCTCACTATGCAGCTTGGACACATAGTGATCCTCCTGTTTTCAGCCTCCCCAGCACTGGGATTACAGGTGTGCACCACATGCTGGGTCTGGGTGGTCACTCAGCATGCCTGGGGGTGGGGCTGGTGTGGCATGTGGTGCAGGGGACTGAACCCCCTTCTCTGTGTGTGCTTAGCTCACTGAGCTATTTTGCAGGCCCTAAAAGCACAATGTTAGATAAACAAAAAACCAAATTTTGAGAACTTGTGCATCCTCTAGAATGTCTGGGTGCCTCCCAAGATTTTGCGAAATAGGAGGATCACTTTGTTCATGGAGTGTGAAGGTAGATGAGGGGCAGGAGGAGGGCCAGAGATAGCAAAGTCTAGAGAATGTTTGCAGGTAGTTGGGGTAAGATGTGGGTATGAAGGCAGTAGTCAGAGGAATGGAGCGGTGGAGGTATTAGGTGTCAGAGCCCTTTCTAAGCTTGCATTCAGTCTTAGAGATACCGTGCCAGGAGATGGAAGTTAAGAAGAGTAGAGCTAACTGTTGGGAGGGCTAAGACAGTTGATCTACCTGTAACTAGGTGAGGACTATGGGTGTCCGCAGCAAGAACAGTGGAGTGCAGCCCACTTGGTGGTCACCTGCATTCATCATCCCATCTCCTCAGCTGTGAATTCTCCTGAGCCAGCTTTTGAGAAACTGCCACATCTTGTGGTGTCTGTATCTTCTGCTACAGAGCATAGGATTAGTGGTCAATAGGACGAATCTTGTTAGTATTTGTGTTGTGCTTTCTGGTTCTGACCTTTTGCTTCAGGTTCTAGCAACACTGCTCCCAGTTAAGTGCTGCTTTTTTGTCCTCTATGTACTTAACAAAAGTAAAAATAATGGAGAAGATTAGAGCTGGTTTTGAGATAGCACCTGTCATGCATACAATGTGAGATATCTATCTTTAGTTTCAAGAACAGAGTCAACATTTTCCCTCCCTCCCTCCTTCCTGCCCTCCCTTTCTCCTTCCCTTACTTTGTCTTTCTCTCTCTACCCCCATTTTCTTTTAGACACAGATGTTTAAAATCCTCTGAGGAGGCACACAGTCCAGGTTAAATGTTCTCTAGGCAATTGCATAAAACAGGAAATGGAAACTCTACACTTTAGGGAAGTGGAGGGCAGAGAATGTGAAACCACATGAACAAATAAATAAAAATGTCACAAACAAAATTAGTCTGCATGGTTACTAGAGTGAAGTCTTGTGTTAATTAAAATTTTTCAGTATTAAATATTTTAAAATGTAGCCTAGTGTTCCCTGTTGGTGTAAATAATTAACCGTATGCACCATGGATGAAAGAAACGAGAACAAACACCAGAAGTGGTTTTTGCTCTCCTTTTCCATATGACAGACTTCTGCTTTCTGTGGGCCACAGTACTGGGATCATCTTGCTAGCAGAGCCTTTAAAGGAACTTGAAGCCTCCTTCTTCTACAACTATGTGGAACTTGTGCATCCCTGACCACCGTGCCTTGAAGCCGGGCACTGAATCTTTCTAAGTCAGTGTCCTACTGTCCCCCGCCCTCACAGCGGTTTCCATGCCCAAGAGCTAGTGCATGGCACCATACAGTCCGCATCTTTGGGCCTCGGTGTTGGTCAGAGGAGCAAGTCTCCTAGCTTGAACAGCTGTGATTTTAGAAATGTTTCTGTCAGGAATGGGATAGGATGGCTATTCAGTATCTTTCGGATGTTTTGGTTTCTGATATTTGCAACCAGAGTTCTTGGGAGCTTGGCTGTCTACATCTATGTTAGAGACAGCTGGTCTTGCCAGGTCCTCAGGCATTCCTCTTCCTTAGCGGACTGCATCAATTTGTGCTCACGGTCCCTGGGCACTCACACCTTCATGTTCTGGAGGTTCTCATCGCAAGCCATGGCAATGCTGCTTGAAGGCTTGGTCGGGTTGCAGGGGTATTGTTGGTCCATTTTTGGTATAATCCAGAAAAGCTGGGCAGTTAATGCACTTTAGACCAGCTTTAAATGTCATCAGGAGAATGAGTAGATAAATACCAGTTCCCTTGTACCTTTTAAAAAATCTAACAAATATAAATTTAATGATTCTTAAAATTGTAAAGAAAATTATTTTGTCTTTAATTTTTCTGATTACCCAAGAAAGAGAAAAATAAAGCTGCTATGTACATTCATGTGATAAAAATACTGACTTATTCTTTCTATATGGTGACTATATTACAGGTTAGACTACAGTAGCAAAGCTAAACTCTAGGAGAGGATAATAGAGTGCAAACCGTACCACAGTATCCCTTAGACAATAGCTATTGAATGAGGCTTGTGAATGATTTTTAAATCAGATGGCATATTATTGTCCAAAGTAATGGCAACACGGTATCTTTGGTGGGCAAACAGACTTGTTGAGGCATATTCCACCCAGTCTCTGGAGACGGACTTCTAGCAGAGCCTGTGTGTGGCACTGTTTAGACTCATTTCTCCATTCTGTTCCACTGCTCCTTGGGATCGCGTCCCAGATCAGCCCCAAGATGTGCTTTTGGGCAGGCTCAGCGCAGGTCCCTTGGAGGCTGATTAGGATCACATGACCAGCTCTAACTAGGGGACCCTGAGCAGAAGTGCTGCAGTCCTTTCTCATGAAGCAGATAGGAGACAACACAGCCCACACCTCTGCCCCATTGCTGTGGCAGCCTTGGAGACTGTTCTTAGGTTGGGGATCTGACAGGGTAGAAGGCAGCAGAGGCCACAGGGGAACTTGGGAAGAACAAGAAGCTTGTATTGTGGCGGCCCTTGAGGTTTTGGCATTTATCATTCGCGGCACTCGCCCACCCGACACACAGTATCAGCACCAATCTTTTGGGGTGTCAGCCGAGGTCAGCCCATCCTCTAAGTCTGAAAGGTCTTGGGAGCCTTTGCTTTTGATCTCCTTTATGCATTTCGCTTCCCAACTGCTCCTGTCTTCAGTGGTTTGACTAATACTAAAGTAAAATTTTGTTTTCTATGGCTTTAAAATTCATTTTTAAGTTATTTTGGTATTTGAAATGAAAATTCGAACTCATTTTATTTCCAAGTTATTAACCAATTGTTTCAGTGCTGAGTAAAAATTATTCTGACCTTCCTGCATGGTTTGTAATCATCTTTTATAATACATTAAAGATACTATGTGAAGTATAGTCTATTTTGGGGCTAAGGGTTTTTTTTTTTTACTTGAGCTCTTGTGCAAGTACCAAGACATTATAATTGTAGTTCTGGAATATATTTTCTATCTTCCTTACTTATTACTCATCTCTTTCTTGTCCTCCCTCAAAAATTGTATTATTACCTAGAAATTACAGTTGAGAAGAGCTGTAAACTGTCAAGCAAGTGAATTTAGTTTGTTAGGGCTTCACGTTCTGGAATGGACAGTTTTTTACATGGACTTTCTAATTTCTCTTAACAGTTTTTTTTTCCATACCTGGAATTGAACTCAAGACCTTGTGCTTGCCATGCAGATGCTTGTGCCGCTGAGCTATATCCCCGGCCCATCTTACAGTCTTGTAGTTTGTAATTATGTTAATGAGGTACATTTCTCATTAAAGTTATGTCTAGGAATATTCTGTAGGTTGGCATTATAAATGATATCACTTTTTTGTGGCATTTTTCCAGATTATTACAGTTATGTAAGAAAGCTTTGTGTGCTTTATGTGTGTGTATATATATGTGTGTGTATGTGTAAGATTTCCAAAATATATAGAAAGTTGACATATAACTAGCATAAATATATGCAATTAAACATCTTTTTGCCTCACAGCTATTTTCTGATTGTATTTTGAAGTTAAAAATATGCAAAACTGCTTCATGATATCGTATAAGCTCTAATTGTCTTTCTAGCTTGCTCTGCATAAGCAGAGATATCCTAGAAATGAAATAAATTTGTGGAGGGAGAGGCACAGATGAAGGCAGACAGAGGAGCTGGGCACGTGGAAGGTATGCTGTTGTTCCCACAGACCAAGTGTGAGGTGACAGATGCCATGCAGCTCGACAGCATGGCTTCATGGTGTGCTTTCTCCTTCACACATAATCTCTGGTCCATTTGTAGTTTGCCTATAAGTGCCTGACTGGTCAGAGACGTTACCGGCCCAAACTTCAATGTCTTCTTTTGTGTAACTGGCATTATTCCATAGTAACATATATTTTAAACCTGGGTAGTAACAGTTGATGTCAGAGATAACCTCCTTTTCACTGGTACTAAAGGCAGTCCTGCCAGGTCACACTGGTTAATGTAAAACTAAAGCAAAGGACACCACATTCCTGATCAAGCACTGTCCTGTGTCTGAGTGAAGAAAACCATCGTCAGTTGACTTATCAGTTTTAAAAGAAGAAAGAAACATGAATCAACAGTACTAGATTTAAGCTCCTTTCTATTTAATCTCCTATGAGATTTGGGGTCAAGTAGTGTCCAACTATTGCAGACCTCCCCTGTAATCTGATTTGTGAGGAAACTCCTTGACTCAGGGGTCTAAGTGTTCTGTGAGTGCATGGACCACTGAGGTCTTTTCATTAGTGCCATTTTATTAACTTAGAAGTCTAAGTTAATGATTATTTTCTACAAGATGGTCTAACTGAAAATGTTTTACTGGTTTTGAAGATCATATTTTCCAAAGATATTGTATAGCATGAAAGGAAAATGGTCATCCCCTTTCAGAATAAAGAGTAACAGCCAAATAATCTAAGAACCAGTTGACAAACCCTAGGACTCCTATGTTCTGGAGTGGTTGTTATTTGCTTTCTTCCAAAATTTTCTGTCTGTATTACAAAGCAAAGACAGCAGTGGCTGCCTGGTTTCTTTGTGTAGTTACTTGCACTTTTCTCCACCATAAGTATGAAGTGAGTGTCATTGTTAAATTGTTTCCCCAGAAAAGAGAGTGGAGTGTTAGTGTTGAGCAGGGTGGATTAGGAGATGGACTGCTCTCTTTTCTTGTGCCCAGCATTTCATGTAGCCACAAACTCAGTGTGGGGCTTTTAAGTACCCTTAAGTGAGCATGCTAACAATCAAATAAAACAATACATGATGCTTTTTATTTTCATTTTATTTTTATTTTTTAGGGAGGAGGAGTGGGGCTTTAAATGCCTACCCATCTCTAGGGGGAAATTGGAAAGTTTTGTATTTTCCACACTGCTCTGAGTAACTGTCAAAAATTTTCAGCAGTTTCTGGCTTGCTAACTGTCTCCATCTGGAGATTGGCATCATGTTTTTTTTTTAAACCTACAATCAACTATCATCTGTTAAAAACACAGCCAGTAATAGTCATATCTTTTCATAGCTTAGGAATTTTTTTCTAAAATGTTCTTACAGTTCCTTTCCTACTTGAGAGTATCAACTGTTAGTGTAAAAGGTACAAATTGCTTATGGGAAAATCTCTAATAATTACCACAAACTTCACGTATTCATGTACACATATTTTATTGAGTATCTATTGTATGCCACTGTGGTAGGCACAATAATTTTAATGAACTGGAATTAGATAGCCACATGTAGCTGGTGGCTGTGGCATTAGGGCAATGCTGGAGGGATGAGGAGACAGAGGTTACCCATCTTCTGCTAAGCATGTTAACATCAGTAGTGCTAAGTGCTGTGGGCAAAAAGGGGGTTGGGAGCGAAAGTGAGGTGACCTTAGGGTCCTTGGAGAAGGCATCCTGAGGTGTGATGATCCCTGGCAGATTGGCAGGAAGGAAGGAGTTAGATGACAAAAATAATTTGGAGATATTTTAGGCACCTCTTGGTAATTAATTGTTTTTTAATAATACAGGACAGAAGGGATGCCGTCTACTTATGAAGTCCAAAAGTGCCACAACATAGTTAGTGCTTATTGTAAAATTTAGAGACCTTTAAATCTAAAGACCTTTCATAATTTTGAGGGTAGTGTAGGTATTGAATCAGAACCTGAGATAGGGGAGGGGACTGGTCACACCTACATCACACTATTTATAAAATAAGGATTAAGTTTGTATAATCCGGAAGAAGCTCCAGACCTTCGGGATCGAGTGGGCCCCTTCTCACATAGGCATAACTTAACTAAACAGCTAATCTCTAGTCCGTAGTGTTTATACTTAACTACCTCAATGAACCAAGCTTGAAGGAATTTAAAAGGCAATTTAGCTTAAATACATAAATAAATTTTTATTTTGTTAAAAAAAACCTGAAATAAGATGGTTGTGCATGTGATTACTGGGAGGAGAGTTCTGAGAAGATAGAGAAGGAAGGGGGGGGCAGGGCGTGGAGCTGAGAGAGAGAGTGTGGTCTCGGCTGGAGTCAGGTCTTAGCCGCAGCTCTTGGGGAGTCTGCTAGTGTATTCTGCCTTGGGGTTGTTCCACATTAGGTGGGGGCAGATCTTTTTTTCCCCTTCCCTGCTCTCAATCAGTCAGACCTTGATTGAAGGCTGCCCTTTCAAGGCAGAGTTGGATGTGGAATCTTCCAGAAAAGGTGGTCAGTTTCTCAGGAGAATTGGCAAGTGATGCACCTTTACAAGCCAATACTCACAAGAGCTAGTTGCGGGGGACCTTTCTGGATCTGAGTGGGCACCCGCTACACTGTCTACAACCGTGTATTAGACCTGTAGAAAATTGATGATTGCATAGCTTTAGGTAAATTTGGGGACAGAAGTAGGTGAAAAGCCCTGAATACATAATTGCTTTGATTACCTAGCACATCTGGATGATTATGGATTCAACTGAGAGTCCATTTTCATTGTCACTGTCATGGACTTATTGGGTTCTTTCCTGTAGCATCTATATATTTGTAGCCTACAAATGCCTGGCAGTAGTTCTGTGTATTTAGACCCCTTTTATTTAGTAGACTGTTGTTGTAAGTTATATATGCTTTAGACAAATATTAAGAGAGAGTCTGGCAAGGGAAACTGAAGAAGCTTGCTGTAACTCCTGGAGAAGCCTAAAGCCAAAGATCTAAAGGCAACAGTTTTGTTTAAAACTTTTGTATTTGCTGCTCTCAAGTGGCTTAGATGCAGCAGTTGGGCTGTTTAAAAGAACTATGTCAGTTTCCATCCACTGAGATTGGCTTCTTAGCAGAGGCGCAGTCTTGCCTTAGTAGGCATGTCAGTCGCATTTAACCATAATGTACTGCATGCTCAGCAGGTGTTGGAGGTCTTATGGTGTCACCTTGTTATAGTCTTTATAGCCATCTGGGCAGCAGGGCTGGTGGTGGCCATGAGGGCTCCCACAGCAGTGAGGACTGTCAGGCGCTCTGTCAGCAAAGATGTGGCGAGGGTCCTCTTGGCTTTCCCATTCAACGTAGGTATTGGGTCTTCTGCCGGGGCTGTGAGGTGCCTGCTGGCTGCCGGCTGCCATGCCTTTTTCATTCTAAATTTGAGGGAAATCAAACCCCATCTGAATTCCATGATGGAAGAAAAGTTTGTACTTTAACTACTTTATGCCAACATCATTCTTCTTTGTTTGGAATCCTAATATGCTTTGGGGAGTTTGGTTTCTTTTATAGATTATCCTGTTTGTAAGAATATCAGAAAAAGCTCATCTATTGATTGCCAGTGGGAGGAACAGTGTGACTGTTGGGCTGCTGGCTGGTGTAAAAACTAGTCCGGAGCTAAACAGAGACTTCTTTTGGGTGTTGGTGCCCGCTGATAAGTCTGAGTTCTGATCCATTTTCTCTGCATGACCCCATGCAGTTTGCTTTATTGCATAGCTATAAATGATGTCCCTAAACTTGTCATTGTTGAGCAAGATTTAAGTATCTGTGGAAGAATGGTTTTAGTTCTTACTAACTAGCTCTGTGGGTTTTGGGTAATTGCTATCTCCTTTTGTCTATGGTTGTATTTCTCAGTTAGAGGTGCTGGGCTACTGCTAGATGTCCACTCAGTTCCAGTATACAAAGTTTTCTTACCACATAACCTTTGCATCTAACGTATTCTCTTTCTAAGATTGGATTTATGGCATTACTTCTGTTTACCAGGGAACTGTATTTTGGCATAAAGAATTTGTTACATATCTGATAATGAGGGGGAGGGTACAAGGGGCAGATTCTGACGGATATTCCCGGTGTCTTTGCATCCACATAAGATTCGTGAAGAAGTAGAAATGCGACAGATGTGCTTAGTCTCTCTGGAGAAAAACAAGATGTGGATTTTGTTCTTCAAAATCACTTACAGAGACGGGATGTGGTGAAGCTCTGTGAAACCTGGCATGTTTTAAAGTGCTGGGTGACACAGATCAGTGGAGACTTGTGCTGGTGAAGTCCCTTGAGGTTCCATAACCAGAGAGAGTAAAGTAAAGTGGTATGAGCATCTAGGCAGCTGGAGGGAAAGTGGTCCTGAGGTGAGGTGTACTCTAGTGTGTTCTTCCCAATGAGTGCTCCCAAAGAGCCTCCCTACAGCCAAATGCAGCCCAAACCAAGCTTACTGTGAATCTCTTTGTGGCATAGACAACAGGGATTAAACATTGAAGTCACCTAAAAACAGGCCTAGGAACTGTGCCCTCTTGGAATTTTACTGAGTGGGTGGCAAAGCCCCAGAGCTGAAATTTCGGGTGAGCTGGGAGTGGTGAGAGGAAACATTAAACCCAGGGGTGAGACTGAAAGATCAGCTGCCATCCCCAGAGAGAGCTCCGGTCAAAGCAAACCAGACTCAAGTGTCTCAGAGCAGGACGGTGGGAGGGGCGGGGTGGGTGGTGGGGGAGGTGCTGCCAGCATCTGCGTGGAGATGGAGTTGAAGGAACCCTGTCAGAAAAGGAGCAGCACAGGACAAGCAGCTTCAGAATTTATGGCAGAGGAGAGGAGCCCAAAGGTTGCACGTGGTGAAATGGTTGGAAAGCAGAAAAGAATTCATCTGGAGGGAGATGGTTGGAGACAAAGATTATTGCTCTGCCTGCTGGCATGTGCGAGACCTCCCCAGCTCTGGGAGCAAATGAGGTCAGGTAAATATTAATACTCAGCTTGCTGAGTCCCAGTGGCCCCACCTGCTCACACACGTCCTCTGCCCATAAAGGCACCATGTCGCCTATGCTCAGGGACACTGTGGCTCTGGTTCTTCCTCCAGTTAGTTCATCACTCCCATTCTCTCCCTGTGCTGACCTTCCTTTGTCACTGCTCTCACCAGCCCTCCTGGCCTGGCCTCCTGCTGAGGGTGCCTGGCACCTAGGCCTGTGCCCAGGAAGGTAGTGGCTGCTCTTCTTCTCACCTGGCTGTACCTGGTCACCCTGCTGTAGCTGGCTCCCTTACAGAGGCTTTAAAACAATTCCTGTTATGTTTCCTTTTCTCCCTCTTCTCTAAAGCCAGCTCTTCACTTAAGCCAGATTTTCTGGGGTTGGGAGCTATGCTTTTACCTCCTTTCATTGTCTCCTTGACCTGTTATCTTGTCTTGGGGTCTGCAGTTGCCTGTGCACTGAACACTTGCTTCCCCTTTTGCATATTCTTTGCCTACCCATTTTGCAACTGATACAAAGAGCTCCTGGAAGACTATGCCCCCCAGGATCTTTGTGATTGTCTGGGCTTAGGGATCTCTCCTGTTAGGATTGCGTATTTTGGCTCTGCTAACTGTTTTGGTAAAGCAAACATTGCATCTTTTTTTTTTTTTTTTTAAATGTTTTTAGTACAGGGTCTACAGGGTCTCGCTGCACAGATCGGACTTCTAGTGATCTCGGACTTGTAGTGATCCTCCTGTTTTCAGCCTCCCAAGTGCTAGGATTATAGATGTGTGCCACCACACCCAGTCTCAGTCATGTCTCAGCTTGCCCCAGGGGCAGGGCCAGCATGGCATGCTGGGGATTTTTTTTTTTTTTAATTTTTAATTTTAGGAAAGGGTCTACAGGGTGTTCAGGGTCTCACTACTAGATCAGACTCATAGTGATCCTCCTGTTTACAGCCTCTTGAAGAGCTGGGATTACAGGTGTGTGCCACCATGGCCAGTCTCATCTCAGCATGCCCTGGGGGCAGGCCTGGGGATTGAACCCCTGACCCCTGCTGGCAAGTGTTTTAATCCGCTGAGCTTTTTGGCTGGCCCTCATGCTGGGGATTGAACCCTGGTCCCTGCATCTGCCTAAGCATTTGCTTTAATCCTCTGAGCTATCTGGCTAGCCCTTCAAACATTGCATCTTAAGCTAATGTGGATCACACAACCTGGGGGTTCTTGTTAAAATCCAGCATCTAATCTTTTAGGTCTGCTGAGGGCCTAAAGTTCTGCCTTTCTATGAAGCTTCAGGCAAACTGATACTTGTGGTCTTCTCTGGGTAGTGAAATATGTCACCCCCAAATATGTCACTTTGATGCTGGATTATTTTGAACTGAAGGGAACTGAGAAACAGTAGATATGGAACAAGCCCTTTACCTTTCCTCTTTTTGTGTAACTCAGGACATAAATTTTGCTTTGTGAAGTTGACTCTCTTGCCTACCCTTGTACGGGAAGAGGAAATGACTTTTAATTACCATACAGGACTTGAGAATCCCTTCAGCCAAAGATGTCCTTGAAAGGAATCTGCGTGGCAAACCTTACTGAATGATACTTATTTCTCGTACGCTTTCTTTTACAGTATATTTATATTTTATTGCCCTCTGAAGCTCACACCCTTTGTTTTTATCTTGTTGCTTCTTCACAGATGTATTAGCCTTCATTAAAACAGTGTACACATATTTGATTTTTTACTTTTTTTTTTGAGATTTTCACTTTATTTCTATGTACTTCCCCATGTGACTATGAAACAAACCTTCTTCCCTTGTCAGCTTATTTTGTAGGACCCTAACTATTGGGCTTAAGAGGCTAGAGAAAGAAGATCTCTCTCTTCAACAGTAATCAAATTCTAGATCATTCTCTCTGTCATTTTTGTATATTTTCTGTACTTAATACCTTGTGCAAGGAGACACCTGGCTGGACTTTTTGTTTCACTTGTACTGGTAGTTCGTGTTTTGATAATATAGCAAAAATTACTTATTTTGTGAAAATACTTATTGATAACCACACATTTAGAAGACTCGAATTTCTCACTATATCTTTGTTGTTCAAATTGTGTGCAGGAATCAGCTGCATCAGTGTCACCTGGGACTTTGTTAGAAATGAACATCTTAGACCCCAACCTAGACAGCCTGAGTAAGGACTTGCATTTGGACTACCTTTTCCTGCGTTTTGTATTTGTATTGACATTGCTGAAGTCGCACGCTGCAGAACATAGAAAAAGGAGCTGCTAGTTCATTTCTGCAGGACACATAAAGGAGACAGAAAGACTGGGGAGATAGCTCAGCAGGCTATGTGCCTGTCTGGCAAGTGCAAGACTTGGGTTTGATCCCTGGTACTTCATGCCGTGCTGGCCACCGAAACCGGGCGTGGTGGTGCACGCCTGTAGTCCCAGAGTCAGGGAGGCTGAGACAGAAGGATCACTATGAGTCTGAACTTTATAGCAAGACCCTGTACCAAATAAATAAATAAATAAATAAATAAATAATAGGAGACAATCTGCCACAATAGGAGAAAGGTAACATGTAATACCTTAGTTGTTTGTCTTCCTTATCATGGTTGTGAAAATAAAAAAGGGCTATGGAGTTAATTTTCTTGAAATCCCTAGGTTCCACTCCCTAGTACTAAAAGCAAAGCAATTAAACTAAACCAAAACAAAACAAAGCCTGAAAGAACTGAGGCAGTATAGGAAAGTGGCTTTGGTGGCCAGTCCCATCCTCAGGTCAGTAGTAACTTAGAAAAAGGAAGTATCAGTCATTTGATGGATGAGACTGAATAAGGACTGGCTTGTCCTTCTCACTCTGAGACCATATAGGGTTATGTGGCTCTGGCAGGAGGCATTAGGGCTGCTGGCATGTGTGATAGGGGCCAAAGCAGACCCAGAACAGGGGCACTTCTGAGATAAGAGCAGGAAAAAAATGTTTTTAATTACTGTTCCTGATACTTCAGTCAATGTTGCATTGACAGTAAAGAAGATAGATGGTTATGACATTCGTTGGAGCTTGGAATGTCATCTGTGATGACAGCACCAATAAACAGCACAGCACTTGCATGTTATTACCTTACCCTTATTAATTTCTCCAGTTTTGGTCAGTATGGACATTGGCTGGGCCGCTGAGTTACAAAACTAGCAGTTTTGAAGCTTAGTGAGAGGTTGTTTCAATTTTTATTCATTTAGAAAACTCTCCCAGGATGTTTCTGTAATCAAATGTAAGTTCACAAATGTTTCTCCTGCCTCATATCAGTATACAGGCAAAATGAGTCTATTCCCAGACATCCCCTGAAAATGCTCAGGAAAACAGTTACTGAGAGAAAGGGAAAATTGTTTCAGATAGTTCTTCTCTGTCTCCTCCTGAGTGAATTGTCCCTCAGCGCTGCACATGGAGGCCACAAGTGATATCTGGTCAGATCCCCCAAGAAATAGAGTGTTTTAAGGGGTGATTTCCTGCTAGAAAGAAGGGAATTAATAATATTCTTTTATTTTTATTTTTTCCACATAATTTTATTGATAAACAAATAGCAATGAGACAGTTTCAAATCAAATTGGTAGGACAGTTTCAATAATTAACACACTGCATACATTTCTCCCAGTGGTTAATTGCTGTACAAGATGCAGACATGATATCCTATCTACAAACACCATTAGAACAAACCAGTCTATTCATTAAGAGAATGTAACTATATATCTATCCTAACCACTTTGAATACACAGATACAAAATGGACATTCATCTGTATACCCCTTTTTTTGTTAAGTTCCATTATTTGAATATTATAGGTGTGTAAATAATATTCAGCAAAATATTCTAAAACAGTCCAGTAGCCCATAATAGCATTGGGTCTTCCGCTTGACTGGCAATGTCAGAAATTGTTGACCTGAGTCCCCCACAGCTCAACATAGCAGCATGGCTTTCCTTCCTATATTTCATCTTCATACTTTTCTACTGGATGGTTAAGACCAAGGTAAAGCAGGACCTATGTAACAAGAGTGGTAGCTTTTGGGTCTGATAAGGTCAGTGAAATCCCCTCAGGATTTATCCTGAGGTCTTGTACCTCAGATTGTAGAACCTTTGTCAGTGTCAGCCATGTGGATGAGTCACGGCCCTTGCTTGGCCAATGTGCTCTCTTTGAAAGCTTGAGAGAATGTTTTCTCTCCATGTGACTCTCCTTAGGCACACTCTACATCATCGATCACTTTCCTCTTTGGCCCCATAATCTCCTTGATCAGAAAATTTGGGACACTACAGAGTTACATGACGTTACAGTACAAGTTCTCATATGTCCTGAGTCTTAATTGACCTTAGAAGGTTAGGGCCAAAATGTTGGCTTTCCTTGCAGCCCTTCTTTTTCTCTAATTTTGGTCTGCAAACTTAGGTTGTTAACCATCCAGAAGACAAGCTTGTTGTTATTATCAAACAACTTAGGCTGTTAAGCTTAACCTCACTATCTGTCTGCATATCAAACATAATAATATTCTTTTAGATGCATTACCTTTCTTTTCTATTTATTATTTTTGTGTTGGTTAGTATGAGATATTTTTAAATTGCCATTTCCCTTTCTTTAGTACACATAGTTTGAAAATACTTAAAGAACACTTAGAGGGGCTGGGGAGATGGCTCAGTAGAATAAGCGCTTGCCTGGTAAGCACAAGGGCCTGAGTTCAATCCCTGGTTCCGCCAAAAAAAAAAAAAAAAACAAAAAACAAAAACCCAAGAACACTTAGATACTATCTCTGTCTACTGTAATAATTTGGATGTAATTCTCTTTTTTCTTTTTACATGTATTATTATAGCTTTCCAGGGGCCAAGGTAAGAATTGAAAGTTCATACTGATTACAGAGTTTTTCTTGTGTTTTAATTAGACACTTGTGTTATCACTATATAACCAAGAAAACGCCAACTCTCTTTGTGATTAAAGAGACAATGTAAAAATGATTTTTTTTTTGTTGTTTTTCTCTTGATTTTGAGTTTGGTGATTATCAGCTAATTATATCAATAGAAAACATAGTAAATGATTAGACAAGCACCTGGGTTAATGTGATTTCCAGTCACTTTGTAAACTTATGAGCCTAATAAAGTGTAGAGCTGACCATCAATGTGAAATCAAGCTGTATGAATTCATCTGAATCATGGCAGCAGATAGGACACATGATTTCTCATTCTTGGCAACTGTGGCATGCTGTGCTGGTTCAGTAACTGAGTTTATTGCCTTACCCTGAAGTTATAGCCTTCTAGGATCACTGAGCAGGAATTTGGTCCATCTCCCCAGAAGGCTTGTATGGTTTGATTTGCCGAAGTGTTTCTCTTAATGTCCTATCATGACTAGTTTTCTAATTCAGTCACTATACAAATGACAAATTCATCCTAGTGAGTGATATTTAGCATCATGCGGTCTTGACCTTGAGGTGTACCTGGGCTTGGGAGAAACCCAAGGTTGGAAGACCTATTTTCTTTTAGAGTGGGGGTAAAAGCACATTTGGTGTGCCCACTTAGATCAAGCAGGGTGTTAGACACCATTAGCATGAACAAAACATCACTGCTGTTTGGTTGGCAAGAAAACAGAGGTTCAGAGGGGTTATGTGATATGCTTGGGGACACACAGCTGGTGAGAAAGAGCCTGGTAGGGCTGGCATTCAATGAGGTCTTGAGAAAGTGTTCAGCATTCTTTGCACAATTCTAGTGTTTTCTTTTATTATTTTTTTATTTTAAAGAGAAAAAAAATAAGGGCCGGCGGTATAGCTCAGCGGACTAAGCGCTTGTTTAGATAAGCTCAGGGGCCAGGGTTCAATACCTGGCTCCGCCTGCCGCGCCGGCCCCACCTTCGGGTGCGCTGAGCCGGCGATGGAGTCCGGGCACGGTGGCGCGCGCCTGTAATCCCAGCACTTGGGAGGCAGAAATCAGGAGGATCACTACTAATGTGGGCTATGTAGTGAGACCCTGAGCAAAAAAAAAAAAAAAAAAAAAAAAAAAAAAAAAAAAAAAAAAAAAAAAAAAAAAAAAAGAAAAGAAAAGAAAAAGATAATCCAAAAAAAAAGAGAAAAAAATAAGAATAACAATGAAACAGTTTCAAAACAGGTTACTAGGAGAATTACAATAATTAATACATTGTGTATTATTGTTTTCATAGTAGCGTACAAAATATAGGCATGATATCTTTTCCAAACAATATTAACACAGTTTTCTTTTCAGTGAACTAACAGTAATTAGCTGTATAACTATCTTAACTATCTTGTGCATAAATACATATTTCTTATTTTTCCCTTTCTTCCTTTCCTCTTTACCCCGTTAGTTTGCCGTTTCTTTTGAACAGTTTGTTCCTCCCATCCAAGTACTAACCAGGCCTGTCCCTGCTTAGCTTCCGAGATCAAACAAGATCGGGCGCGTTCAGGGTGGTATGGCCGTAGACTGAACAGTTTCTTCCTAATTCACAATATCTATTGCATATTTTAGATCGCATTTACTTGTTCAGTTTCTCACATTAGTGAAAAATACAATGCTGGCACATATGGATCTGATTCATTTCACTTATGACTGCGGTTTCAGGTTGCAGCCATTTACCTATAAAAGTCTCCATTTTATCCTTCTTTATGGCAGAGTAGTAGTCCATTATATATATAAAAAGTCTTTTATATCCACTCCTCAGTTGGTGAGCATTTGTATTGTTTTCAGGATCTAGCTATTACAAATGTGCCACTATAAACATCACTACACGTATGTCACTGTGCTATGATGTTTTCAATTCTTGGGGTTAGTGGGATTGAATGGGACCTCTAATCCTAGTGTGTTGAGAAATCTCCACACTGATTTCTACATTAGTTGCACCAGTCTTCAATCCCACAAAGAGTAGAGAAGGGTTCCTTTTCCCCTGCGGCCACACCTGCATTTGTGATCAGCTGATTTTTTGATGATAGTCGTTGTTTTTGAGGTGAGACGACACCTCAGTGTTATTTTAATTTGCATTTCTTGAATAACCAGTGATGTTGAACATTTTTTCATTTATTTATTTGCCATTCAGATTTTTTCATCTGAGAAATGTGTATTACCTCAGATGTCCATTTTTGGAATGGGTCTTTGAATTTGGGGGATCTGATTTTTTTTTAAGTCTATATATGTCCTAGATAGAAGTCCTTTGCCTGAAGGTCAGACAACTATAATTTTTTCCCACTCTGTGGGTTATCTTTTCACTCTGTTGGTGATTTCTTTTGTTGCTTGTAGAGTTTAATATCCAAATTCAATAGTATAGCAGGATACAAAGTCAACACTCAAAAATCAGTAGCATTCCTGAACACAAGCATCAAACTTACAGAGAGAAAAATTAGGGAAAACACATCCTTCACAATGCCATCTGAAAAAAAAAATGAAATAGGAATCAATCTAACAAAGGATGTAAAAGATCTGTATAGTAAAGTTACAGTACCCTAAAAAAGGATATCAAAGAGGATGTCAGAAAATGGAAAGATATCTCTTGCTCTTGGATAAGAAGAACCAACATATTGAAAATAGCCATACTCCCAAAATTACTATACAGATTAATTAAATCCCTAAAATTATCATTATCATACTTTACAGACTTAGAGAAAACATCCCTAAAATTCATTTAGAATGAGAAGAGACCTAGAATAGCAAAAGCAATTCTGGGCAACAAAGACAAGTTGGAGGAGATCACAATCCCAGACCTGAAATTATACTACAAAGCTACTTTGATAAAATCAGCATGATAATGGCAAAAAACTGCAACACACACACACACACACACACACACACACACACACACACACACACACATCAGGCCCGAGGATCAGTAGAACAGAATAGAAGATGCAGGCACTACCCCAAATACACTCAGCTACTTTAGTTTTGACAAAGGAGCCAAACATACTCACTGAAAGAAAGTCCCTTTTATAAATGGTGCTGGAAAAAACTTGTTTTTCCACGTGCTGAAGATTGTAAGTCTGCATGATCCTACATGAAGCTTTCTTGCATGCAGAAGCAGTCTGCCCTTCCCTACCCATGTTAGTTGTTCTTTATAAATGCTATCTTGGCACATGTCCTTGGGAACATGGATGTCTGTGATCATGTTTTCTTTTCACTTCATTTGTTTAATTTACATAGGAAGTCTGTTTTTTTAACATGCATAAAGTAGATTTTGATTTTTTATAATCTTTTTGGTGCATTTTTGATATACATAATCCATCATAGACAATTTGTACTTGTACTTAATATATCTTAATTTTTTCTCATCCCTTTAACTTTTCCTTTCCACTTATAAAATTTGTTTTTATTGTTTTCCTTCCATTATTATTCTTTTTTATTTTTTATCCATATTTATTCCTTCCCTTTGCTCTCACCCCTCCTTTGTTACCCTTCTTATTTGAACATTTTCTTGCTACTTCCCAGTACCTATACTCCATTTTGGTCCTTCTTTACACCGGGTTTTTCACACAAGAGAAATAATGTGTTATTTAAATGTATGTGTCTGATTTATTTAACTTAAAATTATGTTCTCAAGGTACATCCGTTTACCCAAGACTATCTCAAGTTTATCATTCTCTAATGCAGAGTGATAGTCCATTGTATATGAAAACCACACTTTTCTTTATCCATTCATCTGTTGGTGGGCATATGGGCTGTTTCCAAAATTTTTCTGCTATAAACACCTTCGAGGTATCTCATTCCTGATTTCCATAGGGATTGCATCAATTTATACTCCCACCATCAGGAGAGAAAGGTTCCTTCACCCCAAAAGCTCCTCCAGCATTTGTTATTGGTTGATTTCTTCATGACGGCCATTCCTTCTGGAGTGACATGGAATCTCACTGTTGTTATAATTTGCATTCCTCAAATGACCAGTGATGTTGAACATTTTTTCATGTATTTGCTGTTCATACTTATTCATATGAGAAGTGTTACTCATTCAAGATGTCTGTTTTTGGATTGGATCTTTAAATTTGGGGGCTGGGTTTCTTTAGCTCTTTACATAGTCTAGATATTAATTCCTTGACTGAGGAATAGCTGGGAAAATTTTCCCTCATTCTTCTGCTGTGCATAACCTTTTCAATATGATGTGATCCCAGTTGTTGATTCTTTGTAATATTTCCTATATTATCAGTGTTTTGTTGATAAAGTCTTAGTCTACACCTGTGTCTTCCAGAGTTTTACCTATTCTATCTTCCAGCAGATTAAGTGCTTCTGTTTTATTTATTTATTTATTTATTTGGTGCATCTGTTTTAATATTTAGATTTTTGGTCCATTTTAACTTTAGCTTGGTGCCTGGTGAGAAATATGGACCCAGGTTTAATCTTTGGCATTAAAAAGGCATTTATTAAAGAAGCTTTCTTCCAGTGAAACTATTTGACTTCTTTGTCAAAGATAAGGTGCTTAAGTGTATTTGGAGTTGTTTCTATATTTTTATTCTGTTCCACTGGTCCTTGGGTCTATTTTTTTCCATGTGTTATCACAGTAGTTTTGTAGTGTAGTTTTACATCAGGGATTGTGATGTTCCCTGCCTTGCTTTTGTTGCCTATATTGCTTTTGCTATTCTAGATCTCTTCTGGTTTCATATAAATTCTAGGATTGTTTTCTCTAGTTCTCTGAGACATGCTATTGGTATTTTAATTGGGATTATACTAAATCTGTATAACAGTTTTGGAAACATGGCCATTCTCACTGTATTGGTTATTCCTATCCAAGAACAAGACAGCATCTTTCTGTGTAGCTCATGCTGACCATGAACTCACTATATAGCTTAAGTTGACCTTAAACTCAAGGGGATCTCCCTGCCTCAGCCTCCTGAATGCTGGGATTACAGGTGTGCATCACCACACCTGACAGGTGGTCTGTTGTATGATGATTATTGGTGCTAAAAGTAATGCCATTCAGTTATTGACAGCAAAAGCTGGGACTGAGACTAGATATTTGTGTTGGGCATACAAATTTTGGTCTTTAATTGCTCCCAAATCTTTTTTTTAAAGATACATTTATTTAATTGGTACAGGGTCTTGCTACACAGCTCAGACTAACAGTGATCCTCCTGTGTCATTTTCCCCAGCACTAGGATTATAGGCGTGAGCCACCATGCCTGTCTTTGGTGGCCTACACAGCACGGGGCTGGCATGGCACACAGTACCAGGGATAGAACCTAGGTCCTTGCACTTGCCAGGCAGGTGCTTAGACCGCTGAGCTATCTCCCCAGCCCTGCTTCCAAATCTTCAGTGCACACTTTCTGTATTAAGATAAAGCAGGAGAGTTTACATTATGGATGGTCTCTGTCTTTGGGGGCACTTACAATTTATTTAAGAGGGAAAATGTTCACACCTACTAAGATAAAGTAGCAATTAGCTAAGTTGTGTGGCAGGTGAGACCAGATGTTTTGCACCCACATGCTAGGCTCAGGTCACAGCATTGGTGCTAAATTTTGGTTTAACGAATGGCTAGTGCTTCAGAGAACAGAGCTTTCAGTGTAAACTAGTGAGATCAAGTTAGGTGTGGTGGTAGATGTGGACTGCAGGCCTTAGAAGATGATGAGACTTGGGAGCATGAGGGAGTGAGGTGGAGTGGGGTTGTGGAAGATGGTAGCCACTGTGTTGTGGTGAGCCTTACATATTGCACTGAAGAGCTTGGGATTGTCCTTGATGATGGCAATAAGGAGTAGAGTTTTGAGCAGAAGAGGGACTTAACAAAAGCAATACAAATTTATTTTTTATATGTGGGGTTTACAGCTTGAAACTGACCAAAAGTCCTATAAATCTTTGTATTGGGGCATGTGAGTCAAAGGTAGCAGTACTATCATGTAGGGGCCAACTTATATTGCTGTAGGATATTAAGAGAAGAGGTATTACGAGAGCATCTTTTCCCTTTGTTGATTTCTCAGAAGCTTCTAGCTTGGTGGCTGAGGACTGGGGATTAGGAAGTTTAATTTTTGCTGTCTATACCTTCTACAGTTTCATAAACCATGTGCTGCTAATGTAAAGATGAAGTATGGGTTATTATGCTAGATATATTAGGTTGAGCCATATGTAATTTTTGTTTCTGCAGGTCAAAGTTATAGAACTACTGGTAATTTTATATGGTCCCATTTCATTGATTTTGCAAGCAGAGTTGTTGGAGATGAATAAAGGCCATTGGTCTCATCATGGCTTGCATCTTTGTTGTCCTAAGTCACCATACAACGCACAAGGCCCACCAGTGTACTGATTCATACCTCCCTGGTATTCCACTCAAGACCTTTCTGTGGACATTCTCAAACCTTGTTCTATACATGTTGCCATAGCCTTCTTAATGTAGTCACTGAATGCTTCTTTGTCCTCTTGGTTCTTCCCTGAGAATCCTGCTCCTCTATATTTTCTAGAGTACACAATGTTTCTTTCTGAGGGACTATGGATTTGGAAGATAGGGCTCAGAATTTAGATTTTCAGGGCTTCTTTAGTGCTATTTTTCCTGCTCTCTTATGATACCCCTTCTAGGCTTATATTATCCAGCAGTTACTGCCTACCTGGTCCTGTTTCTATGTTACATCTTTTGTCTTACCTGGAGTTTTATCTTCATTTCTGATAATTTGGGTAGCCACATGGACAAACTGTCCACCCCACTTTCCCTCTACCAGGAAAGCCTCTTCCTCATCTTGAGTTGAAGGCCCAGCTCAATTCCTGTCTTTGGAGAACTCTTCATTGCTCTGTCTCCTGGTTCTTTATCTGATCTATCTCTTGATGCCTCCATATTTTTCTACTGGGTCTTCCTTCCTCTGGCTTCAATTAACTATTGGCCACTGGGTCTCTGTCTTTCCTCACTTCTGATTAGAAAAGCTTTAGTCTTAGATGCTGGTTAGGATACCTTTTCTTGTCCATGTACCATGTCTTCACTGAGAAAATTATTCAGACCTCATTTGCTTAGTTTGACAAATATACACCAAAAACTCTATGCTCTGTGAAACACCAGAAAGAAATGAGTGAGGACACTGGCCTTTTGCAAACACACATCTGAGTTACCTTCCATGGCACCATTCTTTAATTGCTCCATGTAGGAAAAGCAAACTACAGTCACTGTCGCAGATCACTCTGCTCACCTCCACTATCTCAGACAAAAATGAAGACAGAGCAATTTGAGAGATTGTAAGAAGAAAAAAAGATAACAGATACCCACAAATAGATCCTTTAGCTGTGAATGTGGTTGTTAAGCTCATAAATTTGTGGCATGTGGGAAGATCAGTGTCAGCTACTACCTTGTCATCTGATCTGACACCTGTGTTAGATGGAAATCTTCTCAGAACAAGTTGGACATTATAACAAAATAAAGAAAAAACGTTCTGTGTGGATATGCTGGGCTAAAATGTCCATCCCAGCACAACTGGAGCTTCTGATACAGTTGATTCAAATACACTTATAAAAAATTGCTTTTAACTTCTCCTTATAGGAAGCATAAGTGACAGATTCCTATGTACAGGGTCTGGCGTACAGATCTGTAGAGTTAATAATTCTTAGCCCAGGCTCATGGTACTTTCTTTCCTGACATAGATAGAAATTGGAAAAGCCAAAACACTTAATTCTGGCTAGTACAGTTGATCAGGAAACACAAAATTTGATTTTATTCATGTACAATCTCATTATTTAAGCTTTGAACCTTAAACTTTAGCCTAATTTTGGTTGCTTGCTTTTTTCCAGTGCTAAGTATTGCACATGCTAAATAATATTCTGATCTACACTCTCAACCTTTATTTTATTTTATTTATTTACTTTTTGTCCTGTCAGAGGTGAATATTCTATTGGCATCTAAATACTATAGGTTTTTGAATTCAACTAAACAATCTAACACTGTCTAGCAGTCTATAATATTAGTGGGTTATCCTCAGAAGTTATTGACTTGAGCCTTTTACAGCTCAGCATATTAATATGGATTTACTTTATATACCTCATTTTTATACTTTTCTGCTGGATGGTTAAGACCAAGATATAGCAAGACCTATATATTCAGAAATGTAACTTTTGTATCTGGTAAGGTCAGCCAAGTACTCTCAGGATTTATCCTGTAGCCCTGTACCGCCTTTTGTACATCCATTTGTCAGTGTCTGACATGAGGATGAGTCACGGCCGTTGCTTGACCAATTTGGTCTCTGTGAAAGCTTGAGAAAACGATTTTTCTCTCCATGTGACTCTCCCCAGGCTCACTTTAGGTCATTGAACATATTTCTCTGTGGCTCCATAATCTTCTTGATCAGAAAATTTGGAGCACAACTGAGTTACATGTTGTTACAGTACAGGTTCTCCTATGTCCTGAGTCTTCACTGACCTTGAAAGGTTAGGGCCAAAATGTTGGCTAACCATGAAGCCCTTCCTTTTCTCCAATT
>NW_004524647.1:3847095-3869427 GCF_000260255.1 Octodon degus
CTTCAAGTTTATCATTCTTTACAGCTGAGTAGTACTCCATTACCTTTATTTTATTTTAATAAAGAGAGAAAAAAATCAATCTATACTCAGATTGAAACAACCTTCAGCTTTATTATACCAACCTCTAGTGCATGACAATAATATCCACTATATCAGGCTGGTCTAGTAGGTTTTTGGGTGCTCCATGAAGCTGTGCACAGTAGATTTCTTTTCTTTCTTTCTTTCTTTCTTTCTTTCTTTCTTTCTTTCTTTCTTTCTTTCTTTCTTTCTTTCTTTCTCTTTTAAAATGCATTTGGTTATTGCAGGGTCTCACTACAAAGATTGAACTCATAGTGATCCTCATGCTTTCAGCCTCCCCAGTGTTGGGATTATACTTGTACACTACCACTCCTGGACTCTGATTGGCTTAGCCTGCCCTGGGGCAGGGCTGGTGTGGCATGTGGTGCTGGAGATTGAACTATGGTTCCTGCACTTGCCTGCGTTTGCCTAAGCAGGCACTTTAGTACATTGAGCTATCTTGCCGGCTCCATAGTAGATTTCTTTATGAGTAAATTATGTCACCAATTAAATGGAAGTATAATAAAAATAGATATTAAGGCTTTTTAAATTAATTTTATTGAGAAACAATAGCAATGAGACAGTTTCAAAACAAGTTATAATAATTAATACATTGCGTATTGCTGTCTTCATAGTGGTTATTCATAGTACAAGATGCAGACATGATATACTGTACAAACACTATTAGTGCAAATCTTCTCACTGAATTAAGAGAAAGTAGCTGTATATCTATCCTAACTATTTTGTATATACAGATACAAAATGGCTCTTCCTTTATATCCCTTTATCTGTTTAGTTTTGCCAGAGAAGGGTATTCCATTGCCATTTAAATATTGTAGGTGTGTGAATTCAGCAGAATAATCCAATTTAGTCCAGTAGTCCATAATAGTAGTGGGTTTTCCATAGGATTGGCAATGTCAGAAGTTGTTGACTTGAGCTTTTTACGGCTGAGCATATTAATATGGCTTTACTTTTATACCTCATTCTTATACTTTTCTGCTGGATGGTTAAGACCAAGATAAAGCAAGACCTATATAACAAGAAGGTATTAAGGTCATAAGTGCAGCACTGACCACTGGCAGTTGCTATCTGTGTCCTTGCTACGTGTGCGGCACTCTGTTAGGTGCATTGTAATCACTTGCTTATTTATTGTTCACAAAATTGCTTCTCAGCCTCTTGTCCAAGATCAAGTGTAGTATTCTTCACAAAAACTCTAGGAGGAAAATGTTATTCTTTCTACTTTATGAATGGAAACACTGAAACATAATGGATTTGTTCAACTTTGTGGCCACTTAGAATTAAAATATAGTTCTGTCCCAACCCTTGTGATCATAATCTCTCTCCATGCTATTTTACCTTGAATGAGTCAAAGTTTTAGCTAAGAAAACTTCTTAGCAAAGATCTGAGCCCTTTAAAATTCCAGGATCTTCCAGCTACGTGTTGTTTCTTGGGAAACAAGTCAGGGGTGTTTGATCTCTGCCAAAGATGCTGGGAGCTCAGCTCCCTTTGTTTTCAAAGAGCCAGATCTTGCCTTGAGAAGGCCTCCAGGGCAAGCTTCTCTGGGTGGATGGGGTGTGCCAGGCCCAAGGAGCCACTTTATACCAAAGCTGTCTGTCTGTGCCTCAGGTCTCTCATAGGGGAGATCAGGAAAGAGACCAAAAGTAGAAAGGCTCTACTAAGCAGAGCCATGGAGATCACACTTATAGTATCAGCAGGCTGCTAATCTTTAAAGTTGCCTAAAGAGGGACTCTTAGAGCTCATCTTGGCTAATACTATGTTGTCTTTTTCCTGTTTCAGGATATCGAGGCCTATGTGACAATTCCCTGAAATACTTAAGTTCCAAAATCACAGAGCGAAAACTACAGAGCACCTGGCTGCCTGCTGGCAGGGGGAATCTAGAGAAACCACTCTTGGGCTCAGGTGGCTCTTCTGTGCCCGTGTTCAGCCCTCAGAATGGCCTTCACTCCATCCACTCTGAGAACAGCCCGCTGAAGCCCAGGGTGGTGACGGTGGTGAGGCTGGGCGGGCAGCCCCTCAGGAAGGTCACCATGCTCCTCAACAGGCGCTCAGTGCAGACATTTGAGCAGCTCTTAGCAGACATCTCAGAAGCCCTGGGCTGTCCAAGATGGAAGAATGATGGAGTGAGGAAGCTGTTTAACCTCAAGGGTAGAGAAATCAGGAGTGTCTCTGATTTCTTCAGGGAAGGGGATGCTTTCATAGCTATGGGCAAAGAACCCTTAACGTTGAAGAACATTCAGATGGCCATTGAGGAACTGTATCCTAACAAAAACCAGGCCCTGACACTGACCCAGCATAGCCGGGCCTCTTCTCCAAGACTGAGAAGCAGACTTTATAGCAAGGTTCTGAAAGGGGGCCACCACTGTGGGGAGACTGGGAGTAGCAGTGAGTGTGCCCAGAGCAAGGTAGTTGTCAGGCGTCAGGGAAAGCCCCCTGTGGAGCCTGTGCTGGAGGACAAGGTGCGGGCCCAGAAGAAGTGGGCGAGAGGGAATCGGGAGCCTGAGCCTGCTGGCAAGCTGCCTGGAGGAACCACTCTGGAGGAGAGGCATGGGAGTGGAGAGAAGCCCCTGGGCTTGGAGGTCGAAAGGACCTCTGGGGAGATGGTCCGGTGTGAGAAGTGCAAGCGAGAACAGGAGCTGCCGCAGAACCTGCCTCGGGAGAGGCTCTCCTTGGGGAGGAGCGAGCTAGACATGGGCAAGAGCCAGTGGTACGCTGTGGAGAAACTGGTGAGGACGCGAAGCTGCAAAAAGTCTCCAGAGGCAAATCCCACACGTGGGGGAGAAGGATGGAAGGGTGACAACCCTAAGAGCAGTCCCAGGAATCCCACTCATGAGCTGAGCAGACCCAGTAAGAACACAGATAAGAAAGAGGAGCGAATCCCAGAGGATCAAGCAAGCCATCCTCAGGGAGCAGCCAAGATCAAGAAGGAGCTCACTGAAGCTCCTCCAGCGACAGAGGAGCGGTCCAGGGATGTAAAGAAAGATGTCAGGCATGTTAGCAAGAACAAGCATGGTGCCTGTCTCCTGAGAGAGCACCAGACTGAGCCAGAGAAGCTCTCTAAAACCCAAGGGGAAGAAAAGGAGGCAGAGAAGGAGAAGAAGTCAGGTGTGTCAGGAGGGAGGAAAGTGACTGTCCGAGATGACCCCCCCACAAGGGTAGAGAAGGAGCCCAAAACCAGGCCAGAGGAGAACAAGGCAGAACGGTCCAGCGGCCGGAAGCTGCGGCCTGTGGGCATCATCTCAGCGGATGTGGAGAAGCATTATGAGACTGGTCGGGTCATTGGGGATGGGAATTTCGCCGTGGTGAAGGAGTGCAGGCACCGTGAGACCAGGCAGGTCTACGCCATGAAGATTATTGACAAGTCCAAACTCAAGGGTAAGGAGGACATCATTGACAGTGAAATCTTAATTATCCAGAGCCTTTCTCACCCCAACATAGTGAAACTGCATGAAGTATATGAAATGGAAATGGAAATCTACTTGATCATGGAGTACGTGCAGGGAGGGGACCTTTTTGATGCCATCATAGAAAGTGTGAAGTTCCCTGAACCCGAAGCAGCCCTCTTGATCATGGACTTGTGTAAGGCTCTTGTCCACATGCATGACAAGAACATTGTCCACCGGGACCTCAAGCCAGAAAATCTCTTGGTAAGCCTGATCTTCATTGCTACCGAAGAAGGGTGCTTTTTAAAAGTATGGGTTAAAATAAATATCAATTGCTTTATAGTTTGCATACTAGGACACTACTTATACATTCATTATTTATTTTATTATACTTATTCTAGTCTTTAAAGATTTGGCTATAGTTCATAACCATTTTGATCAAGTTATTAAGAAAAAAGCCTTCTAATTTAAATGAAATGGAAACTGTTTACTCATCTCTGGGAGAAAAATATTTCTCTCTTGCTCGAGTTCAACCCCAGGGTCTTATGCATGCCACATGGGAGCCCTAACACTGGACCACAGCCCTAGCCCATACCTATGTTTAGGTGCTGACCATGTGGGCTTTATTTCTTAATACTTGCACATCCTTGGCCTGGAACAGGGGCTCTGCTGGCGGCACCTTCCTTTCCAGGCTTTTTAAAAAAATCCCTCTGACTTCTCACTGAGGCCCATTCTTGTGACCCTTTCAAGGATAATGTTTTGCCCAAGAATTCAGAAGGCGCAGCCCTGCAGCATTCTGTGTGGAGTGAAGGATGGGTGCTGGGCCGCATGCTCTGGGTCTGAATCCTGTTACTCACTCCAGGATAAGTCCTTCACTTGTCTGGGTTTTAGATTCTTCATCTATAAGAAAAAAGTATAATGTTGAGAGGTCAAATGCAGATTAAGCATGGGAAAGAAAGCAGTCCCTACTTACAGGGAGCCAGCCTGGTATATGCACGTTGGCAGCAACATTCTCCTGCTGAACAATTTCATGGAATACCCAGGTCTGATAGTACCACTCTGTGAAAATTACGGATCAAGAAAAAAAAAAGGCCCTTTTATAACATCCAAATACATGTAGTGACAAGATTATTGTCTAAATCATTGCTGTAGTCTTCTTATCCTCAAATTAGAATTAAGATAACCACTCATAGAATTGCTCCCACTTCATGACACTATCAATTCAGGGCAAACTTCTGCTTCCTTCAGGTATCCCTCAAATCGTCTAAAACACCCAAATTCTATAACAAGTCCTGTGAACACTCTCTTACCTCATTGCTAGATCCCAGTGACTTGTCTGCTTCCTGTTGCAATGAGGCTATCCAACTGAGGACTGCAAGTGCATTCGTGGTGGTCTTCATTTGGACCTCACCCTGTTGCCACCTGGAATCTTTTTTTTTTTTTTTAATTTTATTTATTTGTGTGTGTGTGTGTGTGTGTGTGGCCAGCTCAGCCCACCAGGGGGCGGGGCTGGCTGGCATGTGGTGCTGGGGGATTGAACCGTGGTCCCTGTGCTTTGCTAAGCTTGTTCTAAGTAGGTGCTTTAGACCACTGAGCCATCTCACCAGCCCCCACTTGGAATCTTTATCTCACTTTATTCTTCATACCCCCATCACCAGCTGATACATTCTATATATGCATTTCTGTCTTTCTTAATGCACTGGAGAGAATTTTCCATGACAGCAGGGTCTTTGTTTTATTCAGACCATACCCCAAAACCTAGAATGGTTTTGTGCCATGGTAAACATTTAATAATCATTAGGATGAATAAAGACCAAAGACTGCTGCCTGGGAAATAGCAAGCATTTCATCAGAGGCAGCTGTTTTCATTTCTCTTTTTATTTTAAAGAGAATAAAAAATAAGAAAAAACTAATAATGATACAGAATTTCAAACCAAGATGATAGGAAACTAACAATAGTTGTTTTATTGCATGTTGTTTTTTAAACATGAATAACCAATTACATATTTTTACATAGAAATTTAGAAATCTAACCATATGCAGCATTGTAGCAGGACAGTCCTGTGACATTTTTTTCTTGTGTCTTTTTTTCATTTATTACCTATTTTTTAAACAACAACAAAAAACTTTTACTTGAGAGACAGTATGGTAATAATTGGTATGTCATGACAAGAAGTATGTATTTAGAAGACCAGAATGACAGGCATTTCAAGCGTGACCCTTCTGTTACACATTGCTATCTTCAGTGTATTTGCTTTGTTCACAGGCATCAGTATGTATAGTTAGTCAGGGTGAGAATCTTACCAATTAACTGTTAGTTTCAAAAACCTACTGGTGTCCAATCCTCAAGTTCTTGCTTTCCTTTTAATTGTGTTATACCTTTCTATTTGTATTTCTTCTTTTAAGTTCTTGTGATACGGAGACTATACAATATTTATACCTGTGGGTCTGGTTTATTTCATTTATGAGTATATCTTCAAGTGGCATCCACTTAAATATAAATGCTTCAAGTTTATCATTCTTTGTAGCTGAGTAATACTCCATTGTATAAAAATACCACATCTTTTTCAACCATGCCTCATGTGACGGGCATCTTGGTTGTTTCCAAGATTTGGCTATCACAAATTGTGCTACTATAAACATAGGTGTACATATATCACTATGATATGACATTTTTAGTTCCTCTGGGAAAATTCCCAGCGGGGGGATTGCTGACTTGAATAGGATTTCCAGTCCTAGTTTCTTAAGGAGTCTCCACACTGATTTCCATAAGGGTTGCACCAGTCTACATTCCCACCAGCAGTGGAGAAGGGTTCCCTTTTCCCCATAGCCTCTCCAACATTTGTTGTTGATTGATTTCTTTATGATAACCATTCTTTCTGGGGTGAGATGGTGTCTCAGTGTTGTTTTAATTTGCATTTCACGGATGGTTAGTGATGTGGAGCATTTCTTCACTTCAGAGTAGTTGTTCAGATTATTAGATGCAGGAATGCAAAATTGATCAAACAATTAAACATTAACTGTTCCTTTCAATAAACCAATAGAAAGTGTCAGTACAATTATTTTAGCTACCTGTGTGAATATATGTATTTTTCCTTTCCTTTTTTTTTCTCCTTTCCCTCATCCCAATTGGTCTTTCCTTTTGAGCAGTTTCTTTCCCTTTCACAATATCTATTGTGTCTTTAAGATTTTATTTATTCTTTCAGTTTCTTACAGTAGGAAAACAATATGATGTTTACACACGAGAGTCTGATTTATTTCACTTATGAGTATGGTCTCTAGTTGCATCCATTTACCTGTAAAAGCCTTGAGTTTATCTTTCTTTATAGCTGAGTAATACTCCATTGTATAAAAATACTGTATTTCTTAAATACTGTATCTTTTTTATCCATTGCACAATTGATGGGCATTTGGGTTGTTTGCAAGATTTAGCTATGACAAATTGTGCTGATATAAACATGAGCGCACATGTATCAGCGTGGGATGATATTTTTATTTCTTCTGGAAAAATTCCAAGAAGGGGAATAGCTGGGTCACTTTAGACTTCTACTTTTGTGAGGAGTCTCTACATTGATTTCTACAGTGGTTGTATTAATTTGTCATTGTTAAAATATCAAGGCAGCTGTTGTGAAAAAGCATTCAAAGGCAGGTTGCTACAGATAAAAGCAACAGTGAACAGAGACCATGCTTCCTTGAGCCATATTGGGAGTAGAAGGTTTAGCCCATATCCTTTCACTTGGATGGCTCTAGACCCAGTCTGCAAACAGCACCCAAGTGCACCCATCTGTCTATGAATACTCCCACAAGCATAGTGAAACATGAAGTGAGTCAAGCTAATTATCTTCAAAATGAGGTCTGTGTTGACTAAGTCAAGCAACCTTGTTTTTGTCCAATTTCCTAGAATTGCAGAAGCAATTTGGCTGGTTTCCTGAGTGGTCTGAATTACTCTGAAATAACACTCTCTTTGTAAATTTAATTTTTTCATTAGCTGGCCCTCTTTTCCCTTTCTCACTTACTCTGATTATTACTGTCTTTTGTGTCTGTGGCTAAGTGTTTTTTCCAGGTATGTGTTTCGTATGTACACTTTGGAATTGCCACGTGTTGTTTAGTGACTCTGTTGTTTGCACTGAATTGTTTCAGCAGAAGTTCTGATTAGAGGCCCAGATAGGTCCCATGAGCTGAACATTTTGGACTTCTGTCTACTAAAGCATTCTAAACGTTGTATGTGTTCTGAGCTTTATGAAATGAGATCACTTTCCCTAAAGGACTCTTTTCTTCTGAGAACAGTTAGTTTAGCTTGGATTTTCTAACAAGGTATTAGAGCCAATCTACTGCTTGGTCCATCCAAGCAGTAGAACTGCAATGGCAGTTCTCACCTGTGTGAAGAGACTTACTGTCAGCAGTTTTAAAAGGGAGAATTAGCCCCCTGTTAGATTATATTGAGAAATTTGCTCAAGGAAGTAAAGATCTTTCAAGGAATATGTTTAGTATGGACAATTGATGGTCCCTGAATGATTGTTTTGGATTTGAATGTCAGCACTTGTATGCTTTGGTGCAGTAATGGCTGTGTGTGTGTGTGTGTGTGTGTGTGTGTGTGTGTGTGTGTGTGTGTGTTTGAGAGAGAAATGGGGCAGCAAACTGCAGAATAACTTTAATTTTTATTTTTTATTTTTCATGGTCCTGGGAATCGAACTTGGGACCTTGCGCATGCCAGTCAGGCATTTGTACCACTGAGCTGTCTCCCTGGCCCAAGCTTTAATTTTTAAATTCAAGCACATAAGTTGCTGTATACTATATTGATTCTAATTAACATTTAGACTCTTTTCCTGATTTTGAAGAAAACCCACTCTTTAAAAAATAAACCTTTTATCTTTCATGGTGGTCTGGCTTGCTCAGAAACTCAGAAAACTAAACATTTAAGCCAGCTTTTGTAAATAGATTACTGTATTAGCTCTTCCGTGGGTAATTTGTCAGCTTGCATTCATCAATATGGACAGGTCTGTCACACTTATGTACCATGTTTGTCCTTTTTCTTGGTGAGTGAAGTTCAGTGTATTGTTATGTCAGGCATCTGAATTTTATCCAGCGCATTCTGGTTTCAGGTGGAGAAGAAGATAACATTGCTTATACAATTGTTTCCTTGTCTGGGTTGAGAAAGATGCCGTCTCTAAACTTGCTGTTATGATAATTGCACTGCAAGTTTGTTTGTTTTTTTAAGACATAATATTAATAAATATCTTCTGGTGACTTCTATCCATCAATTACTATTCTTATGTTTCTTTAATTTGTATTGCCTAACAATAATATTTTCCTTTAATGAATGGTTGATGTTTCTATTAGGGCTTATCTATGCTAAGCTTAGGAAAGTAATTGTTTCAGAACTAACTTTCATTACACAGCTGATTGTCACTGTTGCTGCTTTTAGGGACTTTCTGAATGTGCAGAGTGCTTAATGAATATATAGCAAACTTATCATGTTGCTTTAATCAACAGAAATATTTATATCTGATAATTAGGCCCTAGAGTAAAATTTCAGGCCTATATTACCAAGTTCATCTGTTTCTACTGATCACATTGCCTGATAAGATGTTAGTGTGCTTTTTCCCTAAAGTTTATTTAAACTCCTGAGATTTTGCAAAAAGGAATTTTAATTATGAGAATTTCCAGCTTGCAGAAATATCCATGTTAATTGCTTCTTCTACCAGTGCTTCCCTGGAGCTGTTGGAATGTGCTTCATGAAGCTGGTTGGGCCCTGAGGAAGGAGGAAAGATAAGCAAACAGGAGCCCAAAGAGTGATTAGACAAGCTCACACTGGGGGCTGGGAAGTGGACAGGCCAGGTTATTTATAGCTATTGGCAGAAGTATTCTACCTAGAGGGGAAAGCTGGGTGAGTGGGGTAGGAGAAGATGCTGGAGGGCTGAGCAGAGTTATTTGAGAGAAACTTCTCTGAAATAAAAGGAAGTTGGGGTAGGTTCTCAATCTCAAAACAGGGCTGAAAGGAAGGAGGTGGTGGGCAGGCCAATGTCCCTTAAATAACTTAGATCTGCAGGGTATCAGTTTCCCCAGCTCTTCCCCACTCTGCCCATACAGGTGCTAGAGTGCTATGGCTCTTGGAACAGAGAATCTCAGAATCCAGGAGGAATGTTGGTGAGGGTTGGGAACAGGTCACAACTTGGTTGGACAAAGGTCATCCAACCTTTTTTTTTTTTTTTTCTCGGTCTCTTCTTGGTTTTAGGAATAACAGATTTATCTAGATGTTTAACTACTGAATATGGCCAGGATAGGGGAACAGATTTAGCATGGAAAATTCACAAGGGTGAAAACTAGCCAAACATTGTCCTTGCTTATCTTTCTCTAAAGTGACCAATTTGGCCATTTTGTGGGTCTTAATTTCGTAAGCTCTATGATGCACAAGAAAGGTTCAATTATTATTGTGTTTAGTGGCTCTAATGCATAATTTCCCCTGATGAGCAAACTTGTCTTCTACCAGCTACAGTTGCAGTCTCCTTTCCACTTGGCTTCTAAGGCAGAGATGTCTAAGCATTAATGGTGTGAGTATTCATGAATATATTTATATGCCATTCACATCAATCACACATGGAAAGTAACTGCAGAAGCACATTGTCAGGTTATACTTAATAAACATGGATTTCAGCAATAACATGAAATCACTAAAGAAGAGAACAGTGATACAGAGCTTTATTTCCAGTCATTTAGTTAAGGTAAGTTATAGTGAACTCTGCTTGTCCTCTTAATGCCTCTAAGGGAGTGTTTTATGTAAGCCATTAGAGATTAATCTAAGGTTAAGTTTCTTTTTTTTTTTTAAATTTATTTATTTATTTGTGTGTGTGTGTGTGTGTGTGTGTGTGGCCAGTTCAGCCCACCAGGGGGCGGGGCTGGCCAGCATGTGGCGCTGGGGGATTGAACCGTGGTCCCTGTGCTTTGCTAAGCTTGTCCTAAGTAGGTGCTTTAGACCACTGAGCCATCTCGCCAGCCCCAATCTAAGGTTAAGTTTCTTAAGACTCTTCATTTTCAAAATGTCTGTGCTGTGAGCATCAGCTCAGTGAAACAATTCTTCAGGTTGCCAATATCTAAGGCCTAGTTGTCTGTGGCAGTTACCATGGAGCCTCCAGGGTCAGTTTCATCTTCTTCCAAAAGTCTCATGTGCTAGAAGTTGTGTGAGGGCAAGGTGCTCTGGCAGCAGCGGGGGCGAGGGTAGCTTGGTCTTGGGGTGCACAGTGGAGGTAAGAAGGGATAACTGACTGGCCTAAGGGTAAAGGCACTGCTTGCCAGTGGGTTGAGTGTAACAGATAAAGAAAGTAGACTTAAGAGTGACTGATGTTTCTGCCTTCAGCTTAGCCAGTTGTAGCTCCACCTTTTTGATGGAGAAGGATGATTTCAGTGTGATTATGGGATGAGAGTTTGAGTTCAGGGTAGAATGAAAAGCAGAAACTAGGTGGTGTGTATAGATAGGCTCTTGTTTCAGATTGTGTGTGTGTGTGTGTGTGTGCTCGCAGGATATCATAGAAATGGCACAATAGTTGAAGGCAGATATAGAGAAAATGAGGGTTGTGTTAAGTGGCTAGTTGTGACTCTCTTTATG
The DNA here is from genome assembly GCF_000260255.1 of Octodon degus. Lineage (NCBI taxonomy): Eukaryota > Metazoa > Chordata > Mammalia > Rodentia > Octodontidae > Octodon > Octodon degus. The sequence goes on from NW_004524647.1 coordinate 3,858,157, forward strand.
TGATGATGGGCCCATTCTGTGGGGCCCATTCTGTGGGGTTGGGAACTCTGGGAGAGGAGAGGGTGATGGGAAGTGTGTTGTAAAATATGACAATATTAGATTTGTCCCTGGAAACACCTACAGTTCAAAGTTTGTTCCTTCATTAGTGGTGCTGGCCACCTCCAAACCAGACATTGGGTTTTTAAAAAGTGCGTTTTAGTAATTGTTATGGTTTGTGTCTAGTTGTCCCTCTCTCCCCCCAAAGCCTCATGCAGTCTGAGGTGGACTTCTAGACTTTGTGATTCATTCATGATCTAGTGCTGAGATTATGCGTGTGAGTGCTGCTGGGATTATGGGAGTAAATGCTGTTGGGATTATGAGTGTGAGTGCTGCTAGGATTATCGGTGTGAGTGTTGCTGGGATTATGGGTATGAGTGCTGCTGGGATTATGGGTGTGAGTGCTGCATCCAACCTGGGGTGGACAGCCTGAATGCAACATAAGGGAGACAGACTTGCTCTGTGTTGCCATTGCTGCTGTGGTTACTCCTCCCTTTTGCTCTTGCTGTTTTGCTGTTCTCCACCGCCATGAACTGCTGATCTTGGCCATGTGCCACTCTGCCTTGGAGCCAGCTGAGTATGGGCTGAGCTCTCTACTAACTCTGAGCTAAATAAGCCTTTCCTTCCTTAATTTTGGATGTCGAGTGTTTTGTCCCATCAATGAGAGGAAAGTAAACAAGACAGTGACTTTTGTGCTCAGAGATGCCATTGGCTTCCTGCCACATTTGGAATAAAAGTGAAGTCTGTTTCCATGGCCTGGAAGGCCCTCCAGGTTGTGGCCTCTGTCTTCTCTGCAACTGTTCACCCTGTCACTGATTCCAGCCAGCCCCTGTAGTGCATGATGCTGCACGTAACCCCAGCCTTTGCACTTGAAACCTTGCTCCTCAGAATTTCTGTGACTTAGCCCAACTTCCTTCCGATGTTTCTTACCTTGTTCCTGTCTGTGCCTGAATTGGCCAGTAGAGCTTTTTGTGACGATGGAAATGAGATATTCAGTATCCATTTTATACTGTTGCTCAAATCCGATGTCCAGTAGCTGTGCGCAGACCTGAGCTAGGTAACATAGCCTTTATCTCTTTTTTACTTTTTCTTTGTGATTATCACTGCCTGGCACTAACTTATGCATTTGAATATTTTTTATAAGTAGGAAAGTGGCTTCATAACAGCAAGGACTGTTTGCATTCATTGCTGTATTTCCCTTACCAGGAACAGTGCTGCGCACCTATTAAGCACCTAATATTTTGTTAGATGGATGTGAGATGTTGATTCAGTAGGAAAAGCTGCTGTGATATGTAGACACCCAAAACACGTCATAGGCAAGTCCTGTGACAGGTGGCAGGGAGCACTTTATCTTCAATGATTTTTCCAGTCATTTAAAGAATTACATTATTTTTCACTAAATGTAAATTGATTTTAAGAACAGACATTTTACAGTGATTTGTTTACCGGTTGACAGTGGACCTTAAAAGGAAAAGATTTTTAAAAAACCCGTGAAGAATCAGCTAAGAAGTTAGCAAAAGCTAAATAAATTTTACCAGTGTCAGTTTTTAAGGTAGCACATGATCTTTGATTATACTCTGCTGCCATCATGTGTTCAGAGATGAAAAATTGTGAGCTCACATTTACATTGATACACTGTTGAAGGACAGAATAAAGCCTAACTCTTTAGGAAACTTTCTTCTTCAGAATTATGTAAGTAGTACAAATAATCTGGATTCAAAAATAGGACACTTTTGTGTGACTGGAAAGGAGGAGATAGAGACAGACATATGAACCTCACTACAGCGCCGAGTAAAGCAATCTCTGGTGCCCTTTTATTTAGAGGTACTGAAACCAGAGTCCAGCTGGAACATGACCCATGACCCTCAGCAGCGAGGTTAGATAAACCAGAAGGCAGGGTGAAGGCAGGGGGAGATGTGTGCAAAGGGCAGACCCTCCTCCAAATCTGGGAAAGCCTGGGGTGGCTTTCTGAGGTAAAGACTTTGAAGTGTGATATTTGGTGTGATTCTGTGTGTGTGTGTGTGTGTGTGTGTGTGTGTGTGTGTGGTACCAGGGATTGAACTCAGGACCTTGCACTTGCCAGGCACATATTCATTCCACCAAGCTATCTCCCCAGCCCTTCAGTGCAGTCTTTTGGCTGCTCTGTTGCCCACGTAATGGCATGTCAGCTGAGAGTCCTGAGACTCCTCACTACCCTGATTGAATCATGCCTAGTGTGTGATGTTCAGGTCTGGAGAGCTGGGTCAGAACAGGTATTGATGACAGGGGGTCATTTATCCAGACCTTACAGTTGTGCATCCCTCTGGCATCTTACACAAAGACTAATTTTGCTTCACTGGGTCTGGGGTAGCTGAGATCTCTAACAAGCTCTTAAATGGTGTTGGTAGTTCTTGTCCCAGGGTCATTTGCAGAGTAGAGAGAAAAAAATAGAGGGTTAACAGGCTAGGAAATCAGGTTCTCCAAGGATTAGCTAGCTGGGGAATTCAGGGGTGATGACTCAAAGAAGCGAGAGAGCCACCTGGGGCCACATGCTACTTGTTTCCCATCTTTGGAAGGGATGTGTCTTTATTCGACATCACTCCACAAGGAAGAGTTGGAAGACGAGGACAGTGTGGGCTTCTGAAGCAGTATGGGCTAAATCTCACGAGTTAAGCTAGCTGTAAATGGGAGGAACTGTTTGAAGTCGTGTGTGATTTCATTTGAAGATTTCATTCAGAGTTGAAGGACAGGATTTTGGAAAGATATTTTAGACGCATTTCCTGTTTGGGCAGAAGTTTGAATCTGTTAGTCTCTGAAGTCCACAGAATCTGGAAGGAAGAACTGTTCCTGGAGTAACTTACTCATCTGATTTCAAGGATTAAAACAGGACATGTTCTGAAGCCAAGAATGTGAGGTGTGTGTTACAAGGCAAAACCAAACCTGACTCGCACAGTCAGTGCGGGGCCTTGGATGGGGTGAAGCTGCATGAGTATGAACACATGGCTGTGCAGAAGAGTATCAACTAACTCTGCTCACAGAGGCTGGAGGCAGAAGAATGGAGAACACCTCTGGGAAGAGACAAACCCACTGCTGATCTCAAGCCCCTGGGGTCCTGCTCATGTAGTGGCTGGTGCCCATGGTGGTCCCAAGACTCAAAGGGAAAAGCTGCACAAGAGGAGGCATAATACATGTTACAAATGCCCCACAAAATAATGTATGAAGAGATTTGGCATTTTTGAAAATCTTATCCATCACCATCTGGGCACTTAATATAAGCAGTTTTCAAAGGAAAAAACCCGAGTTTGCGTTTCATCTGCTACTCAGGCTCAGCACAGCCAGGTTTGGGAGTTGAGAGTTACCATGAGGATGGGAATATATGAGTTATTTTGTGATGGAAACACACATCTTATTTTGTTGTAGTCAATTGGCCAAATGCTCTTACTGCTGATGATTTGGATGGGAATATTTACAAATGTTTTTGAGGGACATATTTTTTTTCAAGCAGTTACCCAGCAAATACGATTAGTGGAGAGGATCCATCTGGTAACTGTAGGCACATTACTATTTTGTTTTCCTTTCCTTCCAAGCTAGACTTTCTAAACGAAGTTATTCTGTTGTCCCTTGTGGGTCATGTCTGTCTCTATACACTGTTCAAGCAGAATTGCATTTTAGTTTTTTTTTTTTTTTTAATTTTAGGGAAGGGTCTACAGGGTGTTCAAGGTCTCACTACTAGATCAGACTCATAGTGATCCACCTGGTTACAGCCTCCCAAGGGCTGGGATTAAAGGCACAAGCCACCATGCCCAGACTCAACTGCCGTCTCAGGGTGCCAAGGGGGTGGGGCAGGCCCAGCAGACCCGGAGATTGAACCCCTGGTCCCTGCGCCTGCTTGCAGTTGCTTTAATCCATTGATCTATTTGGCTGGCCTTGTATTTTAGTTTTAAATCTATGACTTTCCATTTAGTTGGGTCAGTAGTGAAGACATTGATTAGACTGTGCAGTGACTCAACCTCAGTAATTAATATACACATGACTTATAGAAGTGCCTGTCTGTTGACAGGAATTAAAGTAAATGCAGAGAACTTACTGTTGTCAGAAGAGGCCAAGACATGGCTCTTTCTCCTTGCATTGCTGGGTGTGGCCAATGGCTCATGGGGTACAGGGAGAGCCAGAGTTCCCTCACTGCTTTCCCTCTCCCAAGTGCTGGTGATGTTTGGCTCAGCTCCAGGAACTATATATGGGTGTGTGCCTACAAACAAGTTGATGATTTCTGTTATAGCTCTTGTGTCACCAGTGAATTTCTTACTTGGATAAAATAGCCTATGTTTGTTCCAGCAAGTTCTCACACAGCAGTCTAATTTGCTGTTGAGTTCACCTTTGGTCTAAGCAATCAACTTCTGTGATAGATATAGGACAGGCATTGTTTGACTTTACTTGATAGGTACAAGCTAGAATTGAAGGAGTTTTCCTCAGAGCAGAAACTGCTTCCGTGGTGTGGTGGTACCAGTGCACCCTGAATTTGCAGTAAGATGTAATGGGTTTGTCCTCCTACTCATTCTTCCTCTCCTTTCTTTCTTCCCACATGAAACATAGCACACTTTTAGTTTTATTATTTCTTTTTTCAATTTTTTTTATTTTTTTCCCATAATTTTATTGAGAAACAAATAGCAATGAGACAGTTTCAAACCAAATTGGTAGGACAGTTTCATTAACACATTGCATACATTCTTCCTAGTGGTTAATTGCTGTACAAGATGCAGACATGATATCCTATTTACAAACACTATTAGAACAAATCCCTCTATTCATTAAGAGAATGTAACTATATATCTATCCTAACCATTTTGAATACACAGATACAAAATGGACATTCATCCCCTTTTTTGTTTAGTTCCGTTATTTGAATATTATAGGTGTGTTAACTTAGCAAAATATTCTAAAAGAGTCCAGTAGTCTATAATAGTATTGGGTCTTCTGCTTGACTGGCAGTGTCAGAAATTGTTGATCTGAGTCCCTACAGCTCAACCTAACAGCATGGCTTTACTTCTTATACTTCATTTTTATACTTTTCTGCTGGATGGTTAAGACCAACATAAAGCAAGACCTATGCAATAAGAGTTGTTAGTTTTGTTATTTCTTGCACAGTGACCTAAATACTTGTTACATTACCTTTTTTTTCCCCCAGTACTGGGGATTGAACTCAGGACACTGCGCTTGCAAGAGTTTATTCTACTGAGCTATCTCCCTGTCCCTACATTACTTCTTAAGATATGTTTGTTTGTTTGTGACCTAACATTTCCTGACAGTCATCATCTTATATGCGAATACCTTGAGGCTGAATGCAGGGTCTGCCCTTTACTTGCAGTGGGAAGAGGGGTAGCAGTGATTCAAAGGTAGCCAATCGCCTGTACTTGCTCAAGGAAATGAGGCTCAAGTGGGATAAGTTTGATGGTGTCAAGGGGGGATGAATTAAGGCTATATTTATTCAGGGTGTGGCCAGCAATGTCTTTTTTCTATTGTAAAAAAAATGACTAATTCTACCCTTTTCTAGAACCTACTGCAAGTCCTAGGCAAACTGAGACTATTGGTCACTGGTTAGCACTTTTCTAGGTAGATTACAGACATTGGATGGAATTCCTGGCCCAAGTTTATTTGCAGAAAGTTATCACATCCCTTTCCATCTTCTTTTTAGAACAAATACTGGAACGGAGGCTCAGCTGGGTAAAGAAATGTGTCCAAAAACCTTTACTTGCACTTCTTGGAGTTAAATTGCTCAAGGACCCCTGGCTTGTTTGGTTCTTTGCCTGCCCCCAGACCTGTGCTTAGCCTCCCTCTCCTGCTTATTTGCTTACTTCATTCTCTTTCCTAGTTCTGTGTCCTTTCTCAGCTTCTGCCCAGCCTGTACATTATCCCAGAGATGTTCTGGTTCTCATGAAAGCCAGTCTATGTGCAGAATATCACTGATCTGCATCCTAACTCAGTGCTACCCAATAGGACATTTTTCAATAGTCTGTGAATTTCTGAGAAAGGTGCAAGAAACATCTGCCTCTAAACAGAAAGGAACTAAACACAAAAAAAGGGGATACAAATGAACGACCATTTTGTATCTATATATTTAAAATAGGATAGATATACAGCTACTTTCTCTTAATTCAATGAATAGAAAGATTTGTTCTAATAGTGTTTGTGGACAGGATATCATGTTTGCATCTTGTACAATGAATAGCCCCTATGACAACAATATGCAATGTATTAATTATTGAAACTCCTATGAATCAGTTCTGAAACTGTCTCATGGTTATTTGTTTCTCAATAAAATTATTTAAAAAACAAACAAACAGAGAGGGAGCCAGTAGTTCCTAGAATTATGAGACAAGCCCAGCATGGCGAGGGAATGAGCTGACTGGGGGTTAGTTGCAGGCCAGTGGAGGGCTCACGGCCTGCACTGCTGAAGCATGCCCACTCCATTTGCTAAGCTGCTGATTTTATTTAGCTCTAATTAAAACAGCCAGAGGTAGGCTCAAGGAAGGAAGAATCCTTGGAAGAAAGTATGTATACTCCAGTTCCATCCCATCCCATCCCATCCCATCCCATCCCATCCCATCCCATCCCATCCCATCCCATCCCCGTTGAGAACTTTGTTAGCCTCAACAAGTGCTGTTAAGCTACAGCGGTGTATGAGTGGGTCATTCTGCAGTCTAGCACACAGCCTAGCACCTGGCAAGAGCCCTGTAGCCAGCTTAAGAGCAGCCCACGACAGCATGGAGTTATACTGTATTGCCTGGGGTTTGGAAGACTGTTCTCTTACATACAATGGTCAAAATGTTCCTTATCTGCACTGCTCTAGTATGGAAGCCACAAGTCGCAGGAGGCTGTTGAGCTCTTGTCTTGTGCTCAGTGTGTGCTTGACATGTGCCTAGCACAGTGGAGAAGCTGATATTTAAATTTTTTTTATTTTTTATTTTATTTTATTGAGAAACAAATATCAATGAGACAGTTTCAAAGCTGATTAATAGGACATTTTCAATAATTAATACATTGTACATTGTTATCTTCTTAGTGGTTAACCATAGTACTGGAAGCAGACAGGATATCCTGTCTAAACACTATCAGTACAAATCTTTCTTCTCATTGAATTAAGCGAAAGTAGCTGTATATTTATCCTAACTATTCTGTATATACAGATACAAAATGGTCCTTCCTTTGTATCCTCCTTTTTTTTGTTTAGTCCTGTCAGAGATGGAAATTATATTGGCATCTAAATACTATAGGTGCTTGAATTCAGCAAAACAATCCAACACAGTCTAGCAGTCCACAATAGTAGTGGGTTATCCACAGAAGTTGTTGACTTGAGCCTTTTATAGCTCAGCATATTAATATGGCTTTGCTTTATATACCTCATTTTTATACTTTTCTGCTGGATGGTTAAGACCAAGACAAAGCAAGACCTATATAACAAGAGATGTAACTTTTATATCTGCCAAGGTCAGTCAAGTACCCTCAGGATTTATCCTGTAACCCTGTACCGCACTTTGTAGATCCTTTGTCAGTGTCAGCCATGAGGATGAGTCATGGCCATTGCTTGACCAATTTGCTCTCTGTAAAAGCCTGAGAGAAAGTTTTCTCTCCATGTGACTCTCCTTAGGTACACTATACATCACTGATCACATTCCTCTGTGACTTCATAATCTCCTGGATCAGAAAATTTGGGGCACAACTGAGTTACATGATGTTACAGTACAGGTTCTCCTATGTCCTCAGTCTTCACTGACATTGAAAGGCTAGGGCCAAAATGTTGGCTGAAACATTTCCTTTTCTCCAATTTTTGATCTGCAAACTTAAGTTGTTAACCCTCCAGAAGAGAAGCTTATTACCCTGCAGCATATGCAGTTCGGTTTACCCTATCTGTCTAAATATCAAACATCTTAGGCATAACGTGGAACAGGTATTTTCATCAAGTATTGATGTGTTGAACTTTAATTCCTTACAGAATATAAAGAAAAAAATTTAAAAAGGGAATAAACATATTTTTACACAGAAATTTAGAAATCTGACCATATACAGCATTGTAGCAGGACAGTCCTGTGACTTTTTTTTCTTTTTCTTGTGTCTTTTTTTTCATTTATTACCCATTTAAAAAAAAACAAAAAACTTTTACTCGTGAGACAGTATGGTAATAATTGGTATATCATGACAAGAAGTATGTATTTAGAAGACCAGAATGACAGACATTCCCAGTATGACCCTTCTATTACACATTGCTATCTTCAGTGCAGTTGCTTGGTTCACAGGTATCAACATATATAGTTAGTCAGGGTGAGAATCCTACCAATTAACTGCTAGTTCCAAAAACCTGCTGATGTTTCTCAGGATCATTGCCTTGCCCATCTTGTGCATACAAATGTATGACAAAGCCATACATTTGAGAAGCTGATTTTAATTAATAAACTTCAATGGTTATCTGTGACAATGTGAATGATACACTAAAGTGAACTTTAGTTCTTTCATTGACAATATAAGCAGTTGTCACTGGTGTCACTGGATTTGTCAGCATTGGCTAATCTGTAGTGCTTTACGTTTACTGCTCACTTATCTTGAGTTTGCATGCTTGTTATCCTATTAGTGTTCTGTTTTTGTTTTCGTCATTGTTTGATGGCTTGAAACTTTTGATTTCCTACAGGTTCAGCTAAATGAAGACAAATCTACAACTTTGAAACTAGCTGATTTTGGCCTGGCAAAACATGTAGTCAGACCTATATTTACTGTGTGTGGAACTCCAACTTATGTAGCTCCCGAAATTCTTTCTGAGAAGGGTGAGTGTCATATACCTCTCTGTGGTATTCTAGGTCACCTGTTAACAAATGTATTAATTTTAATATTTTGTATTTTTCAATATCGAGCAATGAAATATCTCTGAGTTGCAGCTAAGGTTTTAACTGAAAATATTTCAGGCTTCTTTGACCAAAGCGTGAGAGCGTTTGTCTCATCAATTGTTGGGAGAAAAGGAGGAACTAAAATATGAGTTCAGCACTTTGGACAGGTTTATTTAGGAAAACCTGAGAAAAACCACCCTGGCACTGAGATGAGACCAGTGACTCTCCTCACCAGTTTCTGCTGTCTTTCATCTCACCATGCTGTGAATGCTTTGAGGGCTTTTGTAGGGCTGTAAGCAGCAAAAGGGGTCTGTGAGCAGGAAGGTTCCATGAAAAGGACTTGTGGCTGTCTGCTAAAGAGAAGCTTGAGAAGTGCAGGGTGTGATGGTTGCCTGTCAGAGCAGTGCTGAGGAATGTGATGGGAGTTATGGAGTAAGCCATGCAATGTGGGCCTCATTAACCCATGAGTATACGTCTTCAGCAGATGTGAAAGCGTAAGGGGATGGGATATGCTCAGACAGTTCTCTCAGTAGCATAGGGTGGCAGCAGTTGGATTCCTTCATCAATCAAGGCTTCTCTTGTTATAGAGGACAGATTGGTTTGTGTGTGTGTATGTGTGTGTGTGCACATGCGTGCTTACAGGACATGCATGTGCAGGATAGTGAGCTGAAAGAGGGCAGAGAATTGTGCGAAGAAGCAGAGCAAAGAGGGTCACTTTTTGCTGCTGACCCAAGCCTACTGCTAATGGAAAGAATGGAACCAGTTCTTATGGTGTTTAGTTTAAAAATTCTTTCCCCAACCTTGCATTTAAGGGAAAATGGGATCCCATTTCAAACTCTGCAAATATTTATTGTCTCCTTGTGTTTTTTATGAGGATCTGATAAATTGTTTTAGCAACATACTCTGCAAAGTATGTAAAAAAGGAAGAATTATTACATGGCTCCACATTTATGGATGACCTTTGACTAGTGTGACACTCAGAAGGAGTAGACTTACCCACCCAGGTAAGATGTAGGGCTCTGGGTACATTGTAGGCTTAGTTGTAGGGTGGGGAGGAGGGAAAGTTTCCCAACAGCAGAAGCATCAAGAAAACTAAGAGAGGAGACTAGGACATGCAAAGATCTGGGCTGCAGAGACTTTGAGAAGAGTGCCCTCAGCACACCAGAGAGAGTATGGTTGGTGGGATAGCTGAACCTAGGTTCACCACGAGTACCCTCAGCACACCAGAGTTGGTGGGATAGTTGAACCTAGGCTCACCACAAGTGGATGACCAGCATGACAGCCACTTCAGTGCTGTGACAGTGGGACAGGAAAATACAGAGGGACATTTCATGGAAACAATGAACTGGATAAGAGAAGAAAAAACAAAGGACAGCATGGATACTAGGGAAAACCACACACTGATGTTAGCACTAACCAAAGTAGAGTGTTGAAAATAAACAGGGAGAAGGGTGTGGGGAGAGTTAAAATTGGCCACAGTGGTATTGTAGAGGTATCAGAGTGGAGTTGTGCATTGGGAAGGAAAGGGAGCCTTCAGCAGTTCTGAGACTTTGTCAAGATGGTGGCTGAGCCAATGAGATGACAAGCTCCTTAGGGTTGTTGATGTGGAGAGGTAAGCATGGACCCAAGTGAGGTCCAGAGTCCTGGCACGAGAGAAGGAAGGACCGGTCGCCTGAGGTGGGGCCACCTGAGAAGGGAGAGGATTGGGACGAGCAGTGACACAGAGGCCAGCAGCAGATGTCCAGAAGACAGAGAAGCCCAACAGAACCAGTACCCTTTGAGAGAACTGCGCAGATGCTGTCAAAATCAGCCAGGGCACGATGGCGCACACTTGTCATCCCACAGTAGCACTCTGGAGACCAAGACAGGAGGATCACAAGTCTGAACACAGCCTTGACAACCTAGTGACTGAGCAAGATTATATTTCAGATAGGCACTTCTGCTGTTCAGCTATCGCCCCAGCCCTGTAGTTCAAAACTGAATGAAAGAGCAAATACACAAATAAAGGGCTGGGGAATTAGCTCAGTGTGAAGGCCCCGTGTCCAACCCCTAGCCTCAGGGAAAAAGCCAGAAGAGTTCACCAGTGACTTATTTTTAAAATTTATTCTAGCTGATTTGTATTTTGATGGACTTAACTGAATCTTAATAATAAACATCTGACTTTTTTTTTTTTCTCAAAAGAAGATAAAAATTTACTTAAGAATTCTGGATTCCAGTGCAATTATTACTTAGTTCAAGAAAATAGAGCTTGAAATCATTCCTATTGCAATTATCAATAATAGCTTTTTAAAAATGAAAATGAAAAAGCAGTTTCAATCAAAGGTACAAATCTTTACAAAGTATTTATAATATAAAATTTATCATATGGCTACATGTCAAATCC
>NW_004524647.1:3871171-3875015 GCF_000260255.1 Octodon degus
GCGGCCTGGGTCGTCTCACTCACTCGCCTGCCTACGCTCCAGGTCTGTTCAGGATCCCCCGGCCTGGGTCGTCTCACTCACTCGCCGGCCTGCACTCTGGGTCTGTTCAGGACCCCGCGGCCTAGGTCGTCTCTCTCGCTCCCGGGCCTGCGCTCTGAACATCTGACTTTCATATTGTAACTGCCAACTGTTTCCTGCCCTATAGTTAAAAAGTGAGAAAGTGCCTGAAAATGTTTATGTCCTGTTACAGCTTTTAGGGGATGACTGGGATGTGTATGAAGAACTTCACTGTGTGAAAAAATAAGGGGGCCTGGGGAGATAGCTCAGTAGAATAAGTGCTTGCCTGGAAAGCGCAGGGTCCTGAGTTCAATCACTGGTACGGCAAAAAAAAAAAAAAAAAAAAGGAACTTCACTGTATGTTACTTTGTACATTTTATTCCTAGAAAGTTACTTTAAGAGATGATTAGATATATGCACATATTTTGTATATAAGGATGCTCATCAGAAAACTTCTTAGAGTTGTAAAAAGTTTTTTTTAAAAGAGCTAAATCATAGTGCAAAGGATTCATTGTGTGAATACTGATAAATGTTGGAAATTATGTTTGTGAAGAATTTTATTATATTCTTCATAAGAAATTCTTATGTGGAAAATGTAATTATAGGACATTACATGAATAAAATAAGGAATGAAATGTAGATAATATGATCACAGTTTTGTTTTCAAAAGCATACATTTGCGTTTGCAGAGTATGCACAGGTGTGGGACACAGCTAATAAGTGTCTTTTAATGATCATTAAAAATGCTGGTATGTATTTTTCAAATGAGAAAGAAGGTAATAAATAGATTGGAAACAGAACGCTAGTGTGGACCAGAGCCTCTCAAACAACTGATGGGGGGCCAGGTTTTAGAATTTCTAGTAGTGTGCTCTTGTGCGTGGTCTTGCTCCGTATGGCTAGAGTGCAGCTCATGCTGCATGCAGCATCTGACAACATCCGTCCTGGACTTGAATGTCATATAGCCATATCATATAGCTGTAGGTTTCCAAGCATTTGTTTTCCATTTCTCTGCTTGTGTTTTCACACATAGGTGAGACTGTGGCAGAGTGAGTAACATGGGTGTAGACCCTTTTTGTGGAGGAGTTGGCACTAGGGGAAGGGTAGTTGGTAGTAATGCCTACCATATATTTGGAAGTGCCTTTTGCTTGTGAGAACAGAGGGCTTCTATAACTTAGAACTATTTAGAACTGCAATTATCTACCATGTATTCTACCACAGTTGACACCACCTGGTCTCAAATTTGCTGTGTCTCTGCCTCTGTTTGTGCAGGTTATGGCTTGGAAGTGGACATGTGGGCTGCAGGTGTGATCCTCTATATTCTCCTGTGTGGCTTCCCTCCATTCCGCAGCCCGGAGAGGGACCAGGACGAGCTCTTTAATATCATCCAGCTGGGCCACTTCGAGTTCCTTGCCCCTTACTGGGACAATATCTCTGATGGTGAGATCTGCCCTTCCTTATGTAAGAGAGAAAATTAGATGGATCCCAGAGGCCTCCTGGGTTCTTACACAAAGCAGGCTTTCAGATGTGAGATAAGCCACCCAGAAAGTGTCGTTCATGAGGCTGAACTGCAGCAGGTCATGCCTAAACCTTTCTTCCCTCAACAGCTTCATGGAAGTTTTTGCAGCATGTCCAAAGCGTGACTTACTTCGAAATCTAAAGAAAAAAATCTAACCACCATTTGCTGTCACCAAGTGCTTTTCTAAAAGGCAATTAAAGACCAAGATGGCGCCGAAAGCAAAGAAGGAAGCCCCTGCCCCTCCCAAAGCTGAAGCCAAAGCAAAAGCTTTGAAGGCCAAAAAGGCCATGCTGAAAGGCATCCACAGCCACAAAAAGAAGAAGATACGAACGTCGCCCACCTTCCGCTGTCCCAAGACGCTCCGGCTCCGGAGGCAGCCCAAATACCCTCGGAAGAGCGCCCCCAGGAGAAACAAGCTTGACCACTATGCCATCATCAAGTTCCCCCTGACCACAGAGTCCGCCATGAAGAAGATTGAGGACAACAACACACTCGTGTTCATTGTGGATGTCAAAGCCAATAAGCACCAAATCAAACAGGCTGTAAAGAAGCTTTATGACATCGATGTTGCCAAGGTCAATACCCTAATCAGGCCTGATGGAGAGAAGAAGGCATATGTTCGACTGGCTCCTGATTATGATGCATTGGATGTTGCCAACAAAATTGGGATCATCTAAACTGAGTCCAGCTGGCTAATTCTAAATATATACTTTTTTCTCAGAAAAAAAAAAAAAAAAAGGCAATTAAAGAACCTCAGAATTGGAAAATATCAGAAACAACTCTCCTTAGGAAAGAGAAAAGCTATCTTATATGCAGAAATTTTTGAATAAATTAGACTGAAAATAGGTACATGCAAATAATCACAAGCCCTGTGGTATACCTGGAACATGGGGGCTCTGCAAGGAAAGGGGTGAAGGTCCCATTATTTACATGGTTCTCTTCCTTTGGGTCCTCAATTCCATTTGATTCTAAATGGAATCTTTTCCTTGTCTCCTGTGATTTGTTTTACTACATATACCATTGTAAAATTGAGAACTAGATATTTTGGGTTTTTGAGTCTTTGGATCTTTAGTTTAAAAAGTAAGAGTGATGCACTGCCCCCCCTATTTCCCCTAACTGTTCCATCTATAATTGGTTACTGAGTTTCTCCCATCCCTACCCTCTATCTACTTGCTGAGAGTGGGGGCTGAGAGGAGGGGAAAGACTCTCTTCCTCTCTTAAACAAGGTAAGGAGAGGCATGGATGCTGAAGACAGAGTGAGGACCTTGAGATGTTCATATCAGGAACGAGTTGGGAATGGAAGGACAAAACATCATTTTGGAAAGTCCTGTGTACTACTGTCCTTAGACTTGGGCAGCCTGTGCTACATAACAAGTTCAAGACAAGCCTGTACTACATATCAAGACCCAAAGTCTATATATATATCCATTTTATTTTAACCTTTACTGAGGGCTGCTTCTTGCTCAAAGTCCGCTGCTTACCTACTAGTCACCCCCTCCCCACACCCACTGTCCAGCCACCTCTTAAGTGTAGAAGCCCCAGGATTTCTTCTCTAAAAGCACTCAGTGACAGCCAGGCAAATTCTGCCTGCCAGTGCCTGGCCCCACTGCTACGAGTGTCCCTCTTTCAAGGTCTTCAGAGGAAGGCTTGATGGAAGCTGATAATTCCCAGGCTGTCACATGTGAGTGTGACAAGCCTGCCCTTTGGTGCAATAGCTTGTGCCATTGGTACAGGAAATTGTGAGGCCCTGATGAAGTCTAAAAGAGATCTGGGTTTTGGGGCATGGGGGAACATGCCCTACAGTCTCTTCACTCCATTGGGAAAGTATAATCGAACAGGACCCTTTAAGGCATGGGGTCCAGAAAGGTGCAACATACAGGCTGGTCTTAAGCTCGAGGAAATGCTTTCATCTCAGGCTCCTGAGTGCTGGAATTAGAGCCATGCCCCTCTGTGCCTGGCTACTTGTGCATTTTTTGAGTGAGTGGAGAGTGGACTCCTCAAGTGGGATGGAAGAACTAGCAGTCCAGGGAGGGATCATTTCTCCTCTCCACTGCCAGCTGGCCCACCAGCTATCACCACATTGCTTTAGAATAAGCCATGTCCTGGACAGGAAATAAAGTTGACTTTGAATTTTCACTATTTACTACTTAGACTTCATTACAGAATTCATCTGTTCGGGGGCCGGGGAGATGGCTCAGTGGAATAAGCGCTTCCCTGGCAAGCACAAGGGCCTGAGTTCAATCCCCGGTTCTGCCAAAAAAAAAAAAAAAA
>NW_004524647.1:3875530-3880139 GCF_000260255.1 Octodon degus
ATATAATAAAAATCTGATTCTTCAGTATCACTAGCCAGGTTTCGAGCTATCTACAGTTTCCTGTGGATAGAGTAGGTCTAGAGTGTATTTTTTTTGTTTTTTTTTTTTTTTTTTTTTGAATTGCGTTGCCCTGGCCTGCAGTGTACATGAAAGAGCATGGATGTTTGTGCTTCCATTTCATGGATGGAGGCGGGCTCAGAACCACGTCCTCACCACCTCTTTCTCTTGCCTTCACAGCTGCCAAGGATTTGGTAAGCCGGTTGCTGGTGGTGGATCCTAAAAAGCGCTACACAGCCCACCAGGTCCTTCAACATCCCTGGATTGAAGGGGCTGGGAAGAGCAGCAAGGCGAGCCTGCCACAGGAAGTGTCCCCCAGGGGCGAGGGCCGCTCTCAGGGCCAGCGCAAGACAGCTGTGGAGCAGGCATCGTAGTCTGTGCCTTGGGAGTCTGTTCCATTCTCGTTTGAGAGGAAAAGGTGGATCTGGGAGAGAAACTGAGGTTTCTTCACTTAATTGGAGAAGCAGGAGAGATGCTTAATGCATTTTAAAACATATTTGAAAAATAAACTGAGTCCTAATGTTAATTGTAATGTATTTTTAGATTTCTGTACTTAAGACCGTCAGCACAGTTTTGTTTTTTGGGGGAAAGAGTTATCATCAGTGAGGAATTTTTGATAGTCATGATGTGTTTGCTTCCTCCTTGTAGTCAAGTTCATGGGATACTACACGAGTGGTGCTTTCTAGTGTCTCAACTTCCCCATACAGATACTGACCTGAATCATGTCTTTCTGTGTTAATAAAGTATGCTTTGAATAACAGACATGCATATGCATTCTGCTTACTTCTTAAGGTTCAGAGCTGGAGGCAGTATTTCAGATGTGTCTCACAAAGCCTGGATAACTACACATGAATGTGGTGGACCTTTGATTAATTGACAAGCTCTGTTTGGGGCACTAAAAGTCTCTAGCATTTCAGTCCAACCCCAAATTAGATCTGGCATAGTCCGAAAAATGGAAAGAAGATATTTTGCATTATAATCACCTCTGCTGTGCTGCTATGACCAGTTGTACTGTTTTCCAGTCCCGTTATCCCCGAGCCCAGGTCACTTCCACATGAAGTCAGGCACTTGGACTGTGTCTATGTTAACAAAATTTCAGATCACTAACACGTCAGAGATGCAGTGAATGGGGGCTTGAGGAAGCCCCAAGTTTGGGCACATTCCCCCTTAAAGGTCATAGTCACAGGGTGCAGAACACAGGCTACCGATTTCAGATGACTGGAAGTACAGGAGTGCAAGCAGAACACACCCTCATATTCTTCACGCTGATGTGTCCACATTTTGTGTAACCTGGTCAGTCAACCACAGGCTGACCCACATTCTGCCTTCTCTATCCATTTTGGAGTTGTCTAGGTGGAGAAGTGTGTGAGTCAGGAAAATAAGAGCAGTACTAGAGATTTGTTTTCTCTTTTTTTGAGGCAGGATCTCTCTATGCAGCTCAGGCTGGCATTGAACTCGTTTTAAAGGTTGGCTTTAAATTCACAGTGATCTTCCTGCCTCAGCCTCCCAAGAGCTGGGATTACAGGCTACAGGCATGTGCCACCACACCCGACAGAGAATTTGGTAAAAGAAATTCTTTAAACAAGTATTAGATGATGGAAAAAGCATGAAGACAGTGCTGCAGTAATTTAGAGATGGTAAAGAAAGTAGCTTCCATCTCTAGGTAAAGAGCCAAGGGAAAAGCCTGGGGTTACAAGAGCCTAGAAGCTTAGGGAATCAGTTCCTTAGGTGGACACTGCAATGTACCACCTACATCTTCCTTCAGAGCCTAAGGGAATAAGCTGCTTAGGATGTTGCTGTCACATGGCTCTTGGCTATACAGGAATTGCCCATAACTAAGAACAGTTAGCTCAGACCTGTCCTGGGGAATCCAGTAATTCACCTATGCAGAGAATGAAGGCACGGAAACTTTGACCCAGCTGTAGGCAACACTGAAGGGCCCTCTAAGCTTGAAGACTTTCCTTGGGGTTACTTCATCACAGTTCAACTTCTCCCTGCACAGTTTTCTGGCCTCTCCCAGAATTGGTGAACCTGATAATACTCCCTAATAAATGACTGTATGTGAATTTGGGTCTCAGAGTAGTTTGCCAGGGAATCAAGTGCATAGCACCTTCTAGAAACCTGGAACTGCTTCAAAGTAAAGCCAGCTGCTGCTTTAGGCCTGGGAGCTCAGAAAAGTGGCCCTGTGGAGCTGAGAGGCAGGCCCCGTGTGGGCAGGGCATTGCCTGGCTGGCTGTGCAGTAGTACGCATTTTGGAAATATGAAAGAGGTTGGAAACTGAATCTCATTCGTACTAGAACACCTTTTGATAAGGGGACAAGTGATCTCCATGTCATGAAATCTGAAATAGTTTTCAGTCTTCATGCTAAAATATTTTTACTCTATTGATCACTCCTTGAGTTATTTAAAATATTTTGACTCTATTGATTACTCCTTGAGTCATTTTTACTGTGAGAGGTCACCCCTCAGTTATTTCTGGAGCTCTTTGAGGGCTGAGCTCCCCTGTTGCCTCTTCAGAACCTGCTTCATTCTACCTACCTTTATTTCATTCCCTTAACACTGTCCTCACTGTCAGGAATGATTTTATTGGGCTCTTTTTGTTCTACTTTTTTGTTGTTGTTGTTCTACTTTTCTGTCTACTATGTTCCACTAGAATGTAAACTCCAGTAGGGAAGGAACCATCTATGATGTTATATTTTCTGTTTTTCTCCTGTCTCCTTGTCTACTCCTTTGGATCCCATCACTTCAGCCTTCCAATTGCTAAAGGGTCTATTTCCATTCTCAATTATTCCGAAAATTCAAGGTGAAATCATGATGAGCTGTCACTACATACCATTAGAATGGCTAAAATGAAATGACTTATCATATCAGCTATGGCTGAGAATGTAGAAACAACAGGGTCTTTGTGTATTGCTGGTGGGAATATAAAATGGCACTCCCCTTCTGCGTAACAATTTGGAAATCCCTCAAAGGTTAAATATATGCCCATGATATGATTTAGCCATTCTATTACTAGTTATCTACCTTGGAGAAATGGAAGAATACGTATTACAAATATTTCATAGTATTTCATACATGCTTTATTTGTACTTTAGTAGCCTGAAAATGGAAATACCTGGAATACCTGTAAGTTGGCAAATGGGTAAACAAGTGGTGGTCTTTCAATATAATCAATAATTTTCATCCATAACAAGGAATGAACTACTGATACATGAACCACACGAATGGACTGCTAAAAAATTAGGCTGAATCAATGGTCAGACCAAAAACAAAGCAAAAGCCTCTCTAAATCAAACCAAATCAAACTGTGCTCATTATTACAGTTATATGCATCCTACAAAATACAAACTAATCTATAGCGATGGACGGCAGATCAAGTGTTGCCTTGGGACAGAGATGGGGAGAGTAGGGAAAGGGGTTACAAAGGGATACCTGTTTTTATTGGAGATGATGAATTGTACATTATCTTGAATGTATTAATAATTCACAAGTATATATATATATATGTTAAAACTTATTAAATTGAATCATGTTGGTATGTGCAATTTGTTTTGTGCCTGTTACACCTCAATAAAGCTGTGAAAATATGTTTTCAGTTTCTCACAGTCCAGTCCTGGATTATTTTCTTCTCTGTATTTGCCTCTTGGCAGTGTCAGCTACACTCTCCTTTTATGGGTGGGTGATTCTCTTCTCCTCAACTTTTTTTATGTCTTCATTCAAGGCTGCTCCTCTATGTCATGGTCTCATCTGTACAACCCTACCTGGTATGACCTTGGGTAGGCACCAGTGTCCCCAAGGCAAATGGGTAAGCATCATCCCCCCAGGTGGTCCTCCACCACTGCTCCCTCTGTCAGGGGATGGTGCTGCAGAGCAAGTTCAAATACTGACACGGGCCAGGAAGATGGCTCAGCAGAATGAGTGTTTCCCTGACAAGCACAAGGGCCTGAGTTCAATCCCCTGTTCCGCAAAAACAAAACAAAACAAAAAACATACTGATACCTCCCTTGGTGTGTTGGCCTGGCTCTTGAATCAAGTGCATCCTCAGTGATTCTGCCTCCTCAGTGCCACGTGAATCTAGCCACTTAACTTGCTTGATTTCTGTCCTGGTGGACATTCAGGTGGCTTCTCCCTGATTTTCATTATTTATAAATGCACTGTATTTACCTTAATCCATGCATTTCTTGTCAACATTTGGGGAGAATTCCTCTTAGAGAAACTCTTCTACTTAACCAAATATTGCCAACTTGATTTTGAACTAAATTATCCTTCCATAAAGAGGAATGAAATGTTTTCTTTCCTCTCATGGTTTGCTGCATGCTTCATTGATTGATTGCAGTACAGTATTGAGGATTGTACCTAAAGTCTTACACATATTAGACAAGCACACTGCCACTGAATTATATTTCCAGTTTTTAAATTTTATTTTGTGTTATTTTATTACTATGTGTTTGCAGTACATGCATTTTACAATCATCTTGGGGAGTTGGTACAGGTACCTAAGACAGCTTGGCTCGCTTCCCTCTCTCCCTCCCTCCTCCTCCTCTAGTTCTCT
>NW_004524647.1:3880299-3897158 GCF_000260255.1 Octodon degus
CCCCATCTGTCTGTCTATCTGTTTGTCTTTTTCAGATAGGGTCTCTCTATGTAGTTCAGGCCAGTCTTGAGCTCTCTTTGTAGCCCAGGCTGGTTCTGAACTCATAATGATCCTCCTGCCTCAGTGTCTTGAGTGCTGGTATTACAGGGGTGCGCCACCACACCCAACTCTCCTTTTTTCATTCTTGTTGACACTGTTAATCCCAGTTCGTGTTTATGGCAATATAATGTCCATACTCATTGATGTTGTCTTTACCAATTTCCCCCTCCTCCTTTATCCCCTGGACCCCTTTCCTATCTGTAAGAGATGCTGCCCTTTGTCTTATTTTATCCTTCATTTATTTTTCTCTTAGTTTGTACTTTGCCTCCCTCAGATGAAAGATACTATCTGCTGTTCAAGTTTGTGTTATTTTATTTTTAAGACAGTGTCTCCCTAAGCTGACCAGGTTGGCTTTGAATTCATGTTCCTGCTTGTGCCTCAGAAATTCAGATATTGAGCCCACAGTCTTGTACACACCTGGCAAGTTCTTTACCATAGAACTACACTCTCAGTCTAGTATTGCTTTCTAAAGCTACTTGGATGCTACAATTTGGACACAATTGAGAAGTAACAACAGAGAGGCTACAATCTAAACTTTGACAATTGTGTAGCATTTTATATTTCTACAGGTGAATTTTATGTGTATCTCACTCTACCTCAAAGGCATCATCCACTTACAGATGTAGAGATTGAGGCTCAGAGAAGTGACCTGACCTTCCTGTTGTCCCTTGGCTTAGTAAAAATGCCAGGTGCTAGATGGGGACTCCTGTGCAGAGTGACAGCAGGCCTTCAGTCCAAGCCCTCCTATACTTCTGCCCTTGCTGGTGCTCCGGACTACATGACCTGGATTGTATTCAGACCAAATCAAAGTCCTTGCTGTGCCCTATGGGACCTATATGCTCTGGCTCTCACTACTACAGTGATTTCATCTTCCACCATTTCCCCACTGTTAGCTGTGTTGTCATTACACAAACACTGCCGTGTCTTTGCAAACACAACCATCCTCTGCTTTGGAGGCCTTTTTTTTAAAAATTAATTTTATTGAGAAACAAATATCAATGAGAGAGTTTCAAAACAGATAAGTAGGGGGCCGGGGAGATGGCTCCATTGAGTAAGTGCTTGCCTGGCAAGCACAAGAGCCTGAGTTCAATCCCTGGTTCAGCAAAACAAACAAACAAACAAACAAACAAAAAACAGGTAAGTAGGACAGTTACAATAATTAATACATTGCATATTGTTTTCTTCATAGTGATTATTCATAGTAGAAGATGCAGACATGATATCCTGTCCAAACACTACTAGTACAAATCTTTCTTCTCATTGAATTAAGAGAAAGTAGCTGCATATCTATCCTATTTTGTATATACAGGTACAAAATGGTCCTTCATTTGTATCCCCTTTTTTTGTCTAGTTTTGTCAGAGATGGGTATTCCATTGCCATTTAAATATTATAGGTGTGTGAATTCAGCAAAATAATCCAATATAGTCCAGTAGTCCATAATACTAGTGGGTTATCCGCAGGACTGGCAATGTCAGAAATTATTGACTTGAGCTTTTTACAGCTCAGCATATGAATATGGCTTTACTTTTTATACTTCATTTTTATACTTTTCTGCTGGATGGTTAAGATCAAGATAAAACAAGACCTATATAACAAGAAATGTAACTTTTGTATCTGACAAGGTCAGTCAAATCCTCTCAGAATTTACCCTGAAACCCTGTACTGCGGTTTGTAGATCCTTTGTCAGTGTCAGTCATGTGGATGAGTCATGGCCATTGCTTGACCAGTTTGTTCTCTGTGAAAACCTGAGAGAGTGTTTTCTCTCCATGGGACTCTCCTTAGGCACACTCTACATTGTGGATCACTTTCTTCTGTGGCCCCAAAATCTCCCCCCCCATAATTTTATTGATAAGCAAATAGCAATGAGACAGTTTCAAATCAAATTGGTAGGACAGTTTCAATAATTAACACATTGCATTCATTCTTCCTAGTGGTTAAATGCTGTACAAGATGTGGATGTGATGTCCTATTTACAAACACCATTAGAACAAATCACTCTATTCATTAAGAGAATGTAACTATATATCTATCCTAACCACTTTGAATACGCAGATACAAAATGGACATTCATCTGTATCCCCTTTTTTTTTTGTTAAGTTCCGTTATTTAAGTTCCGAATATTATAGGTATGTAAACTCAGCAAAATATTCTAAAAGAGTCCAGTAGCCCATAATAGTATTGGGTCTTCCATTTCACTGGCAATGTCAGAAATTGTTGACCTGAGTCCCCCACAGCTCAACATAACAGCATGGCTTTAAATCTTATATTTCGTTTTTATACTTTTCTGCTGGATGGTTAAGACCAAGATAAAGCAGGACATATGCAACAAGAGTTGTAGCTTTTGGGTCTGAGAAGGTCAGTGAAATCCCCTTCAGGATTTATCCTGAGATCCTGTACCTCAGATTGTAGAACCTTTGTCAGTGCAGCCATGTGGATGAGTCATGTCCATTGCTTGGTCAATGTGCTCTCTGTGAAAGCCTGAGAGAATGTTTTCTCTTCATGTGACTCTGCTTAGGCACACTCTACATCATGGATCACTTTCCTCTTTGGCCCATAATCTTCTTGATCAGAAAATTTGGGACACTACTGAGTTACATGACATTACAGTACAATTTCTCCTATGTCCTGAGTCTTAATTGACCTTAGAAGGCTAGGGCCAAAATGTTGGCTTTCCTTGCAACCCTCCTTTTTCTTTAACCTAAAATCTCCTTGATCAGTAAATTTGGGATACAACTGAGTTACAGGATGCTACAGTACAGGTTCTACAGTACAGGTTCTCCTATGTCATAAGATTGTCCTGCTATAATGCTGTATATGGTTAGATTTCTAAATTTCTGTGTAAAAATATGTAATTGTTTATTCCTATTTTAAAAAAAAATTCTTTTCTTTCTTCACATTCTGTAAGGATTTAAAAAGTTTAACATATCAATACTTGATGGAAAATTCCTGTTCCATGTCATGTCTAAGATGTTTGATATTCAGACAGATAGTGAAGTAAAACTCAATTGCCAATGTTATAGGGTAATAATATCATTAAACTTCTTTTCTGGAGGGTTAACAACTTAAGTTTGCAGACCAAAAATTAGAGAGAAAGAGGGCTGCAAGAATAGCCAACATTTAGGCCTTTGTGTTGTTTCCTCTCTCCAGAATGCTTTTCCCCAAGCTCTAAGGTCTCAGCTCACACAGTGCCTCTTCAGAGAAACTGCCAGACCCCAACACTGTCCTACCCGTGTTTCATACCATCCTCTGTAGAAATATAGATTTGAGACAAAAGCATGATGTCCCAAGAGAGAAGGGAACAATAAACAGAGCCCAAGGAGAGTTGCTGTCTGTTTGCAAATTCCAGGCAAGCTGGGACCCAAGGCTGCAGATAACAGCTTCTCCTGAAGGTGCCATGTCCTTTGATCCCTTGCTTGGGATGTTATCAGCTAGCATTTGTGTGAGCCTAGTGTTAGGCAAATGGTGGAAGTCAATAGAGATAGTAGTTTGTATTCACTTAAGTAATTATGCACATTCCTTAGCCTGCCTTTAGCCCTCAATAAATGTGAGATGCTTCTGAGGCTCTGGGCTCACTTGGAGAGAGACTAATCTCAGTGAGACCTCTGAAGCTACATTCATCAGGTCTTCTCGTCATTTCTTTCAGCACTGGCCCCTAACTTACAACAAGTGACACGCAACCTGGGGCATGGAAGACGACCAGGGGTGAGTTAAGAGAGGCCTGACCACGTGGGAAAAGTACTCCCAGAGTAGCCAAGACCAGCGAGAAAAGCTCAGAGTAATGGGGAATTCTGCTTCAGTAGAGAATGAGTATGTCCATCTTATTTGGATGTTACTCAAAGGAGTAAAGGTGAAACCAAAGAGTTTCAAGGAATTATTTTCCCTTATAAACAGGCACTGTTACTGGTTTCAGCCTAAGGGAAAGGCTGCTTTAAACTTAAAAGTTTGGAAACAAGTTATGAGAATGTTGTGTCGGGCTCATCAAAATGAGGAACCAATTCCTCTTCATGTGTGGGCTCTTTGTAGTTTAATTTCCTTAGCCTTGGCGCCATTGCAGTCGGACTCAGAAGAGTCTAAGAAATATTTGAAAAGGTCAGCCTCCGATGCTGATATTCCTAAGCCTCAAGAGCAGCTTCCACACAAATATGAATCTGCACATGAGACCTTTTTAAGACCTCTGCCTTCCTCATTCTCAAATGCAGAGGCCAGCATAACAAAAAGAACAAAAACAGAGCAGGGGGCCTCTGTGGTGCATAATTACAATAAGGTTGCACCCCCTCCAGATCTCCTACAAGAAGGCGCTCCCTGGCATACCAAGAGTGTTAGTCCTTTAAATTTCTCGATGCATTACATTGGGGATGAGTCTGACAAACCAGCTCCTAAAAGGACATTTATGGCATCGCAGACCATCTCCTCAGAATCTGAGGATTTGGAGTATGTAGAACAAAAGGAAACTAAGAATGAGATAAGTGACCTGTGAACCAAGAAAAACTGGAAGTCGCTACCCTTGTACTTTCTCCATCTCAGTTCACAAAAAATCAACCACTACCACCATCTTTTAACCCTTCTGCTCCTCCATATGAGAAAAAGGAAGGCCCCATAAAAGTGTACAGAAGTGTGATATCTCAGGCTCTTCTGCAAGGGAGACAACAAGGAGACCCTGAGGCTTATTCTGTCCCTTTGGGTATTTTTCCTGTGGTGGTCCAACAATACCTCCCAAATGTTCAATTTCCTCAGGGGTATGTGCAGTGGGAACACCAACCTCTGGCATTCAAGGTTATTAAAGATTTAAAGCAGGTTGTCATGGCCTATGGTATGCAATCAACCTATGTGATTGGATTAATACAAGGATTAGCAAATGAACATAGATTAATTCCTCATGATTGGGAAGTTTTGTGCCGTACAATTTTAGAGCCAAGCCAATATTTGCAGTTTAGAACTTGGTGGAAAGATGAAGCAGATATTCAAGAGAGGGTTAACAGGGGACAAAACCCCCCAGTTAACGTTTAATCAGATCAGCTCACTGGGTCAGGGGCCTGGCTTGGTATCCAAGCCCAGTCGCAATATGATGAAGTGGCTATTGCGCATACTCGCATTTGTTGCTTGAGGGCGTGGGAAAGGTGGCAAGGCCAGGGGATGCTCAAAAGTCATTTGCTAAGGTTCTCCAATCTAATAATGAGCCATATGTGGATTTTGTCTCCCGACTAAGGGAGGCTATACACAAAACAGTGAGAGCACCAGATTTGAGGGAGTTATTGTTACAAACTTTGGCTTTTGAGAATGCGAATACTAGTGTCAGAAGGCTCTGCGTCCCTTAAAGGCACACGGTGCATCACTGGAAGAGTATATTAAGGCCTGCGCTGATATTGGCTCAGAGCCATACAAAGCTAATTTATTGGCAGCTGCCTTACAGTCTTTTTAAAAACAATCTCATGCCAAATGTTTTAAGTGTGGAAAAATGGGTTACATGAGAAAAGATTGCTGAAAAGGACAAGATAATAAGAAAAAAGGAGATAACAGTAACAAGACTGCTCCAGGACTTTGTCTAAGATGTGGAAAAGGTAAACATTGGACCAATGAATGCCGCTCCAAACTTGATAAGCATGGCCAACCCTTACAATCTCGGGGAAACTGGACAGTGGGTTCATCATCCAGGGGCTCAGAGATAAATAATACTAAATACCTGCAGTTTCCATTGGCCAGCCTGAATTTCAATCAAACACAGGATCACAGATCTTTTCCGTGCAACCCCCAAAAGCGAAAGCACAGCTTTAGATCTGATGGCTGCGGAAAATTATCATTTGCTCCCCGCTTGTGTTTACAAAATTAAAACTGGAATTTTCATCCCTATTCCAAAAGATACTGTAGAAAGGAGTAATAGTATTGTAAAAAGGAGTAGTATTACCCAAGGTGTATTTGTACATTTGGTAATTATTAATAGTGATTATGAAGAAGAAATATTACTTATGATATTTACTACTAAGCCTCTTCAAATTAAAACTTAACTGCTTATTAAAAATAGAGGGATTGGGGCCGGGGAGATGGCTCAGTGGAATATGCGCTTTTCGCTTGAGTTCAATCCCAGGTTCCACCAAAAAAAAAAAAAAAAAAAAAAAAAAAAAAAGGAGAGCGAGCTCAGCTGCTTGTGCTGCCCTCCAGTGGACTCTCAGTGCAACTGTAAGCTACTTGCCTGGCAGAGCTCTGAACCAGTTTGGGGCCAGGGAGATGGCTCAGGGGAATAAGCCCTTCCCAGGCAAGTGGAAGGACCTGCATTCAATCCCCGGTTCCTCAAAAAAAAAAAAAAAAAGAAAGAAAATTAAAAGTCAGCTTCTCTTTATTATGTATATTAGAATGCTTACTGCATTGCCTGACCCTATTGACAGCAGGAAACAAAAGTTTTGTAAAAAAAAAAAAAAAAAAGGGGGGGTTCTTTTAAATTGCAAACAGTTGGTTCCAAGCATGGAGGCACCACCTGGGGGAAGGGACAAACTGAGATCAGGAGGGCCCGTGCTCCCATCCACTCTCATCCTAGGCTGATCCAGATCGACATCTGCAAGATGGGTTCAGCTGCAGAGGCCTGTGTTCCTGGTGCTCAGTAGGTGGGTCATGACCGGGTATGCTTATGTTTTTTCAGAGAATGCTAACCGACCTATTTGGGTACCAGAGTGTACTGTCAGGCTGTACCATGGAGCCAAATCTAAAGTAGAAGTTAACAGCGACCAGGCTACATCCAACCTGGGGCTATTCAAGAAACTGACTAAATGGAAATCTAAGGTCTAAACAGGTGACAAAAAACATAAAAATACAAAATATGCATATTAATTATAAATGAAAGATTTCATTCCTTCCAAGTTTTTTCTAATAAGAGATCTCTAATAATTGACAAATAACAAAATCTGACTAGTCTACTTATAAAATTTCTAAAAATTATAATAGGGTTACTATAATTTAATTTGGCCAAAGATTTGAATGCACTCTTGATTTTTTAAGGGGTTTATGTGTCTGTGTGTCTATGTGTTTGTGTCTTTCAATGAACAGCTGCTCCTTTTTTTTTCCTTTTTTGATGATTTATTCTAAATATAATTTGAGATAGAGTTAAAAGCATGCTTTTTACTGAATTACCAGATAGTTAAGTGACATCAAAATTGATTTATATGCAATACATCATAAGGTTTAAGCTAATTAAACAAAAATTTCCTAGAGTGGAATTATTATTATTATTATTATTTTGGCAGAATGGGAGATTGAACTCAGGCCCTTGCGCTTGTCAGGGAAGCACTCATTCCACTGAGCCATCTCCCCAGCCCCTAGAGTGGAATTATTAGACAGGAGTCCATTTAATGAATAAGAGGTGTGGCCAACCTTTTTATTCATTAATGAGGAGCTCCCAATACCTCAATAAATAATAGGTAATTGGTTAAAAGATAAAATTTTTCAAAAAGAATGTTACAATAAGGTTTTCTCTTTAAAGATGGTTTTGGTACAAAGCTAAATTAAGAAACAAAGGTCTTCATGTGAGTATGGCAATTCACTATTGTTAATCTCATGGTATATTAAGTATATTTATGATTCCAGGCATACAGGTCTTTCAAAATGTGAAACAAAGTTTGCTTATTGGGACAAGACTTTCTCAAATTCAAACTTCTGCCTTTTATAAAAAACTCATGATAGATGTCTAATTTAAGGATGACTAATTAGAAAAAAAAATTGTGTATTAAATAGAGATGATTGGTTAAAAGTGTTATGTTGAAACAAAACAAAAAATATTTAAAGTATATCATAAAAAGTCATCAGAATTCTCTTACTGCAATGTTATACATGGTTTTGATTTCTAAATGTCTGTGTAAAAATGTGTAAGAATGTGTTAACATTCTATAGGGACTTAAATATTAAAATATCTATGGGCAATTATAAAATGAGTTAATAGAAGCTTAAAATGCTTATTAAACAAAAAAGGCAGAATAGTAGGGAATACATATGAATACACCTAGGTTAATGGTAAAAAAAAAGCCTTATTTACATTAAATTAAAAAAATATATAATCGCCAGACAGATCTTCTGCTTCAGACTGTCATTGGACAAAAGAAATACTGGAGAAGTGATTTGGTGCCAACTTGACAAAACCTAGAAAATGAGCAAAAACAAATATTTTGAGAGAAAAATAGTATCAACTTGTTTCTTGCTATGGTGACTTTGTTGTCGCTTCCGGTAGGTGTTAAAGGTAATTTTATTACTGGGCTTACATTCCAAATCCACCACTCAACAGAGGAGTTCACTAGTGTAATGCTACTATACCCATATATGTTAGTGAAAGCTCCTGGCTACCTGGCCCATATGATGCCCGGGGACCAGCAGCGCCAGCAGAAGAAGGAACCAGAATTCCATTTTATGAGATTGGAGTAAAAGGCTGGCCTATTTGTATTGGGAATGGAGCTCATTGCTTAAAAGCAAGCACATAAATCTGGTTATCTATAGTAAATAATAATACTGGGGGTAAGGGAGGAAAAAAGGGACTTTTTCTTCTCCAAGGAAAAAATTTTAAAGGTATAGCTGCTGATGGAATGTTTCTACCACCAGATCTGCCACCCTGCCAGAATACCAATGTGGCTTATCTCAGTGATTGGGTACATTGGGAAGTCTGTAGAGGAGAAGCAGCCCGGATGTTGGTTAATACTTCCTATGGAAGCGTCATAGATTGGAGCCCTTATGGCTCTGCCTGGATGGTGGAAGGGAAGGAGTCAAGATAAAAACAGAATGGCAGTGAGGAGATTTATACTAGCACTAAAAATGCCAATGATACAATAATGTGGCATGGAGGAGAATGTCCCCTAGTGTCCCTCACATTTCTGGGGGACCAATTCAACATCATATTTGGAAATTGGCCACCTCATTAAATCATATGTCAGCATGGAAAGGTTATATATGGAAGAATCAATCCCCTATAATTTAAATCTAAAATTTAAAAGGAACACAACACATTTTGCTCAGGCATGTGTTCACCTCCCCTACCTGTTGCTTGTAGGACCTAGTTATTGGAACCCTTCTAACGATACCATCACATGTCAAATTGTTCTTTATATACATGTCTAAATTCTTCTATTAACCTTAATTTTTCCAGGGATAGCATCTATATTCTCAGGGCAAGGACCGGAATTTGGCTTCCTGTACAACTGCATCGCCCGTGGCAAGACTTCCCCTTCCATGATGCTGTTCCAACATTTGCTGGAGGTGTTAAGAAGAGAACAAAAAGAATGATTGAACTCATGATAGCCATAATTTTAGGAATAATAGCCGTCACAGCCACAGCTGCTACAGCAGCAGTAGCATTGAGCCAAGGGGTACACACTGTTCATTTTGTGCAGCAGTGGCACAAGGACTCAGAACAATTATGGACTTCTCAAGGACACACAGACTCAGAGTTAAATGCTAAGATAAATGATTTAGAGCAAGCTGTTGTTATGCTAGGAGATTAAATTGTTAATCTACAACTCAACTTCATTTAAAATATGATTGGAATACCTCTTCATTCTGTATAACTCCGATTCCAAGGAATCAAACTCATTTCCCGTGGGAAAATGTAAAAAGACATCTATTACATTGTGGTAATATTACCTCTGAGATCCTGTCTCTTCAGCAACATATTGACAATACTTTTGTAAAACAATTGTCAGAATTGTCTGGCACTGATCTGTTACAAAGCATTTCAAATGGCATTGAAAACCTTAATCCTTTTCATGTTACTCCATGGTTTAGTGGAAGTGTAGCGGTGATTTGTCTATGTTGTCTCTGTACTATTTGTATATCCTGCCAAGCCTGGTGACGAGAACGAGTCCAGCAACAAGCCATGGACCAAAAATCTGCAGTCCTTGCCCTGATGCTGCAAAAACTTTCAGCATAAAAACAAAAGAGGGGAATTGTAGAACTATAGATTTGAGACAAAAGCATGATGTCCCAAGAGAGCAGGGAACAATAGACAGAGCCCAAGGAGAGTTGCTGTCTGTTTGCAAATTCCAGGCAAGCTGGGACCCAAGGCTGCAGATAACAGCTTCTCCTGAAGGTGCCATGTCCTTTGATCCCTTGCTTGGGATGTTATCAGCTAGCATTTGTGTGAGCCTAGTGTTAGGCAAATGGTGGAAGTCAATAGAGATAGCAGTTTGTATTCACTTAAGTAATTATGCACATTCCTTAGCCTGCCTTTAGCCCTCAATAAATGTGAGATGCTTCTGAGGCTCTGGGCTCACTTGGAGAGAGGCTAATCTCAGTGAGACCTCTGAAGCTACATTCACCAAATCTTCTTTTCAGCACTGACCCGTAACATAACAACAATCCTCATTATCAGAAATGATTTTTTTGGGTGGGTTTTCTTTTCTATGTTTGCTTATTTGCCCACTTCTTTCCACTCAAATGTAAGCTTCAGGAAGGCAGAAGTCTTCTGTGTTTTTGTGTCATCAGTGTCTAGAAAAATTTAAGCTTACTATAAATATTTGTTGTATGCATGGAGCCATCCTCAGTTCGTTAATGAGATGGGTGATTGGGGCTCCAGTGCACACAGGACATGAACAGCAGAGCTGAAATCTGAGCCTGTAATTACCAAAGCCTATGGATTTCCCCAGCAAGCTACTCTGCTAGGGAACCTGTAAAAGCTTCCCTTTCCCTTTTCAGCATCTTCATCCTATTTTATCGCCCTGCTTATGGTTCTTTGTGGATCACTGTGGTTACTCCTGTGTGGCAGATACGATGGTTGAGTTTCTGTGTGATAGAATCTCCTTTGCTGGTTTAAATTCATTGAATGAGTGTATTTTAATTTCTCTTCAGTTGGAGAGCATTTTATGATTGCTAAGTCCTTAGTATCATTTTCCCTCCCCCTTCAAAGCTTTCATTCAGTGTAGGGTCTATCTTATACAGATAAGAAGTTCTAGAATCTGGAAAAAATTGCAGTAAAAGCTCTGTGTTTTCCAGAAAAGGGTAGTACCTGGGATAATTACTGAAAACATTTTTTTTTCTTCTTTAGTTGTATTTTTATGTTTCACACAGATATTGTACAGAGTAGTGCTGGACATTTATTTTGTTGTTAATGGTATATGGCTTTTCTCCCTGTCTATCTTCCTGATAGGATCTTGAAACTGAATAATATAAGAATGTAACGATATATCTAGATTTGTTCTGACAAGTTTCATATCACTGAATATACTTGGAGAAGAAAATTTGACCTTAAGAAAAATTACATTGAGAAATCCAAAGGCTATTATAAAAACCATTCAGCACAGAGAAAATGATGTGTCTTTTGTCATGGTACCCATGTAATTTATGTCAGCAGAAAGCCAATAACTTCATCATGATCTGAAAGTAAATTTCACTTCTGCTCTCTCCTGGCCTGATTGAAGTAAGCATCTTGTACATGTGCTTTGCTCTAATTTCGTAAAAGAACTTGGTTGGGCAGTGGGTGCAGGGGAAGACAAATGGCTCCATGGGTTTTAATCCTGTCAGTGATCACCCAGGTCTCCTAGGCATTTTTTAAAAAATTAATTATTTATTTATTACATTTATTTATTGTGTGTGTGTGTGTGTGTGTGTGTGTGTGGCCAGCTCAGCCCACCAGGGGGCGGGGCTGGCTGGCATGTGGTGCTGAGGGATCGAACCACGATCCCTGTGCTTTGCCAAGCTAGTTCCAAGTAGGTGCTTTAGACCACTGAGCCATCTCCCCAGCCCCCTCTCCTAGGCATTTGATAGAGGTTTATGCAGGAGCATTACAAAGTGAATGTGGTGTCCACCAAAACTGTGGTTGTAATAAAGATTCTTCCTAAAATTTGAGTGCCATTTTAAAGTGACATGTTTAAATTGATATATTTCTCAGGCAAATATAGATTCATTCAGTCTTAATATAAACTGCTTATTTAGTGTTTTGACCTTGGTTTCTCTATGTGGCTACAGCAAGTATAAGTGGTAGTCTGAAATTCTAAGTATGTAAGTGATATTGGAAATTTTTATTTGCCATGAATCTATTTTTGTTTTGACTGTGTAGTCACGTCTTGTTTGCTACTAGGGAGTGATCTCAGCTGCTGCCCCATGCTGCGCCACAGTTCTGGTGTCTTGTGAAGTGTGAAGTCATGACATGCATCTGTGAATCATCCTAGGGATGCACCCGTCTTCTCAGCCCAGTGCTTTCCTGCTGCTTCCTTGTTACTCTAGGGGCTGAGAGTCTTTTCCACAAATGCCAGGAATTTTGTCTCACAGTAATTATTCTTTCTTGGGGTCCTGATCACTCTCTGGGTCTCTACTTAGATGACTGGAGGCTCAGAGGCCATATAGTAGTTTCTCTCTGTGTCTCTGTCTCTGTCTCTGTCTCTGTCTCTGTCTCTGTCTCTGTCTCTGTCTCTGTCTCTGTATATCTGCCTGTCTGTCTGTCTGAGTCAGGAAGACTCTCTTAGTGAGAGCTTGGGGGAGAAATTTTATTCCTGCTCTGCTCTCTATAAATTCCTTTCTCTGCTTCCTTCCTTCCCAGTTCTTCAAATTCTCCCCTGGACAGGGCTGGGATTAAGGTGAGGTTCAGGGGATAACCTCTCCAGCCATTAAATTTAAGGACATGCCCTAAAATCATTCTTTTGGGAGTATTATTTTGATTCTTCAACCCATTACATGAAAATGTCATTTACCTTGATTACTGATTTTTTGTTACTTCTTAAATTTGCAGCCAAGAATAACGCCTGACTAACCCCACCCTAACTGGAGCCACAGATTTTGGAAACAAACACAGTTGATCCTGTGGCTTCCTCCTCTTTTCTGTCTTGCCTGGATCCTGAACTGAGTGAGTAGTTAGAGGGAAATTTAGGAAGGATAAGCCATAAATTACTCACTCAGGACATAGAGCCGTCCATAGGACAAAGGCTCAACTTCGGTCTCAGAGGCTTTTCACAGATGTCACATGTAGGTTTCTAAGGCCATGGAGAGGACAAGACTGCCATTGGAGTCTTGGAAAATACACATATGTATCTTAATCCACCTCCATCAGCAGTAGCAATTTACTTTTCAACTGAGATTTGGGGTTATAGAGGTGAGGCAAATTGACAAAGTCTATAAGAAAAGTCACAGTAGAAATATTAGCAGCTATAAACTGGACATCTTAATTTCATTTTTCCTCACCCCTTTGAGGATAGACTTCTTACTTTCTGGTTACAGCCCCAAGCTGCTCTGCACTTCTGCAGTCATTTAGAAACAAACCCCAAAACACTTTTTTCCAGAACAGCCTGTATTCTCCAAAATGAGACAAGTGAGGCTGGATTCTATTTTTACACAGAGGCCTAACTCCTGCCCAGTGGCTCCAGCACAGCGCTGTTACTGGAGGGGGAGGCAGGAGTCTTCAGACCTTTCATCACGTTCTTCACTTCAAATTTCCCCTTAGGGGGAAAAATCAACATCAGAGAAACAATACAAGGTTGTGAAAATTCAGTAGAACTCTCCCCTTGCCTGGAATCACTGCCGCCTGAGCCTTTGTAGCTGAGAGGCAGCCCGCTTTCAAGCTGCCTGGCCTGGCTTTTTCAGTCCTCATAAAAATCGTTCAAGGGCTGAACATCACTCTGCTTTCTGCACTTTGGCTGCTCTTTTGACAATAAATGGAAACACCATGGGATATTTTGTTTCATGCTTGCTGCTGCAAAGACTTCCTTTGCTGAGCTCTCTGACACAGTCTTCCCTCCTTTCTGTTCATTCTGAATCAACTGTGTTTTGTTTTCCCAGGCTGTGTGTTTCTTGCTACTTCACATCCCCCCTAAATAGAACAGAGCCAGCAGCCGCATCTCCTGTGCACTGCCACTTACCTGTGCTTTGTTCTTGTTTCTTACAGTGTTTTTCTAAACGTGTTTATCCAGATGTGCTGCATCTTCTTTGGGAATCAGAAAGTGGCCAGGATGATGAGCAGCCCTATCCACTCAGGTGGAAAGAGGGCCTATTAGGAGGTCATGGGAGGACGTTAGGAAGATTCTCATGGACCTCAGATGGCCACCCTCAGAGATTCCCCAGTGGGCTTGGACAGGGTGCTCCTCCGCTGTCCTCACTTGCACACTGGTTTCACGCCACATGCCAATTCCTGTTTCTTCATATTTATGAGTGTCATGGAGTCATAAGACTAGAATCTTCTCAGCTTCGGGTTCTCCACTGCTTTACGACCTGTATCCTCAGACTAACTTATTCTCCTAGGGTTCTATTACCAAATGCTGGAGAAAGAAAATGGCTCACCGTGGGTCAGGTGTTGTGCTTTGGGGTTTTTGCAAGGGAAACAATACAATACAGGACAAATTTTATAAGATTATTTTATAATCACCCAAAGAATCATACAAAGATGCAGTGAGTCTGTCCACACAGTAAGACAGAGGAATCCAGTTCAGTGCCTGGATCCCGATATCCTGTATGAGTCCAGCTAAAATCTTAGAGCCCACAACAATGCCTCTCACAACTTCAATCAGAGGCCTAGAGCTCATGACAGTGTCTCACGCAGACTCACTTCATGGATCTGCACTGGAAAGGCCCAAAGGTCAGCTGTGGAAGCTAGAAAGTCTATGCCAGTGGGATGTAGGATCTGTGCTAGCAGGCTGAGGGATCTGAAGTAGAGCCAGGAAGCAAAGCTCAAACTAAGAACCAGAGCTCTCCCAGAAGTACCACAGCCACCCTCAGCAACAGGGTGGTCCCGAGCTCCTCTAGTGATGAGGAAAGCCAAGCTCCTATCAGGAAAGCTAACACAACAGGCTTCTCCTGGAGGCTCAGCAGTGCACCATCTTTTCCTCCAGATCCAGGAAGTGATGCACGAAATGAAGATGATTGCTCCCACAAAATGAACCATAGCCATTCTCAGTGACAATGATGTTTCAAGCTCCTCCTTCAACAAGAACAGCCATGTTCATCAGGAAACCCAGCTTGACAAGGTCCTCCAGCAGAATAGCCCAAGCGAATCAGCAGCTTCTAACAGCTGCAGCAGCTTCTCCAAACAGCTTCTGCTATGGTTTGTGTCTGGTTGTCCCCCCCAAAGCCTCATGCAGTTATGGGGCAGAGACTTCTAGAGTTTGAGATAAACTCATGATCCACTGTGATTATGGGTTTTAGTATTGCTGGGATTATGGGTGTGAGTATTTTTGCCAGCCTGGGGTGGAGAGCCTGAATGCAATTCAAGAGAGACAGAGACAATGTCCTCTATGTTGACATTGTTGCTGTTCTGCTGGCATGAACTGCTGTCCTCTGCCATGTACCCCACTGCCTTGGAGCTAGCTGAGTATGGCCTGAAACCTCCAGCAACTGAGAGCTAAATAAAGCTTTCCTGCCTTCATTTTGGGTGTCAGGTATTTATCCCAGCAATGAGCGAAGAGTGACTAGGACAGCTTCCCTCGCAGCTTCTCAACATTTTCTTGTTTTGCTTCCTGTGCTGCTGGCAATAACGCTCAGGTGGGTTCTCCACACCCAGCACCATGCTCGTTCAATTCAGCTGGGTGACCACCAGTTAGCAATCCATTACATGGGTTCATCTCTACCCTGATCGGTGGTGTCTGAAGGTGGGGGTAGATTCTATGAGATGTGGGCTGCTCATTCTGAGGACACCAGGCTGAGGTAGATTTACTAAGAAAAGGAAGACATGGAGTATGAGGAAATGATTAACCCTTCTAGTGCCCTACGTAAGTGTCACTTTCTGGGCATTACTCTGGAGTGTATCCCAGTGAACTTTCCCTTCAAGGAAATAGGATCTGCTTCTGATAGACTGACTCCTTGGTCTAATGTTGCCTAGAAAGGCTTTCCCCACACCCTGCACCCCAGCTCCAGGAACATTTTAATAGCCAAATATTGTTACATCTTTTGAATTGTGGAGTTATTCTATACATCATGTGATCATTTTGGTTTCTCATTCTTATAGACCAGACTGGTATCATTTGCATAATCCTGGACACTGGATTAGGTCTTGTGAGCGTCATTAGAGGTTGCTCTTTATGGAGGAGGAAGATTTACTGTGGAAATGCTATATGATCGAGCCTTTTGCCCTTTGTATACAAAGTGGATATGAACTTGCTCTCCATTGACTGAAATACCATCTTCCCCCATTTCTAACCACTGTGGGTCAGAGCTTGGGTAAAAGCTAGGGTCCTGGGAGCCCATCATTAAATTTTCATCTTGGTTTTTCTTGAAAGTCAGTGCAGCAGGGGTAGAAAGGCTGGCATTCCTTCTAGAGTCCCTTTGTCTGTGCTCTTTTTTTTTTTTTTAAGCATCACAATGTTTATTTATAGATAAAAGTGTGTAAAATCAGGGCATAAACATGACCTTAATTTGATGAATTAAATAGCCTTAATTTCAATACTATACTAAGGGGGACCAATTCAAATTTTCACCATTTGTTTCACACCCACGAAAGTCCCTTCAAATGACCTCTCAAAACTGATCAGTTTTGTGCAAGTAAACTATGTTTCTTCTTTTAAGGACTTGTGCATTTTCCCAGGTTCAAGGATATTAAAATCTAGTGCATGAAGCCCATTACTAGATGTAGAAATACAGGCAATATATGATTATAGCAACAGCCATCAATTATAGTTGAGAATTTTTCTGTAACAAACAAATGGATAGCCAAATATTGCAACAACCCAAGTATTACTGAGCAACGTGAATTTCTACAACATTCAGTATTGCTATTCAGTTTTGTATCTTAAAACAGCCAGTGATAGCTGGCAGTGAAAAAGGTCCTTAAAGAGACCCCAGAGTTTAATCCTTGATATATTAAAAAAAAAAAAAAAAA
>NW_004524647.1:3898168-3900888 GCF_000260255.1 Octodon degus
TTTTTTTTTTTCTTCCAGTACCTAGGATGGAACATAGGACCTTGAGCTTGCCAGGCAGGCACTTATGCCACTGAGCTATATCTCCGGCCCTTAGAAATTTTTAATGATTTTTATATTAGAATAAAAGGAATTAAATAATACCATTCCTTATAAAGCATTTCTAAAACATGAGTCTGTGATAGTATACTATTTGCCTGCAACTTTATCTTCCTTTCTGTAGCTTTTCCATAGGACTGTGCCTTTCTACACCAGGATGTTGGCCATATGATCTGCCTTAGCCAATGGGATGTTAGCACGTGAAGTATGACAGAGGTTTTAAATGTGTTTGCCTGCTCTTCTTGACCACTGTCATCTACCACAACAAGAGAGTCCCGAGATTCTCTGGTATGGAGATGAATGGCACTTGGAAGAGGCCTGAGTCGATTGTACACTGAAGCAGAGTGACTCTGCCTTATCTTCAGAGCTGTGACAGGGAAAAAAAATGATTGTTACTATGGGGTTGCTTGTTTTGAAGCACAGAGTTATTGTAGCCAGACCCTGACTCACAGTTTATAATGTATGGATCTTTTCAGGAGGACAAAATTTTTTTTTTGGCAATTGAAGTCATGACCTCACACCTGGCAGGCAGCCACTGTGCTGCTGAACTATATTGTCAGGCTGGGAACTAAATTTTAGTAAAATCCCAGTATTGTATTGACATTTATTCAGTCATTCAGCGAGAGAGAGAGAGAGAGAGAGAGAGAGAGAGAGAGAGAGAGAGAAAGAGGCAATCAGAAGAAATTAAAACATTTACACACTATGTGTACATTTCTTATCCTTATAATTCATGCTCAAGCTTACAAGCAAAACAAAATTATAAATTAGCTTGAGATTGCCTAAATTAATATATATCAATAATCTACATCAGCTTTGTGGGATGAATGATGTTTTGCTTCCACTCAGTGGTCTTTGGTACTGAAAATATTTTCCTCGCTATTATGTGTCAGGTTCTTTTACTTTGAGTCTTTTTTTTTTTTTTGTACATGGGTTAGAACTCTGGACATTGCACTTATCAGGCAGGTACTTAAGCCACTGAACTGTCCCCCGGGCCTTTGGTCTCAGGCTATTTTGAGTTAGATATGCTTGTACTGTTATAAGTCCTGAGTAACTTGATTTTTACATCGTTTTCCTATAATCGTGTGACACTTGAAGCTGAGTCATTTAACTTTTATTAGTATAAATGCCTCCTTAAGGAGACAGGCCAGCTTTCATCAACCCACAATAATTAAAATAGAAGCATCTGATACAAGTCCCTAACACTTTCCTCACCATGCAAAATAAAGGCCTGGAGTCTGATTTAGTGACAAAAAGGCATACATTTGTATTGAACTTCTTAGGTTATCACAAACACGAGAACACGCACGGACAGCTCACAAATCTTGTAGAGAACTTCTGACCTTCAGGCTATGCCACCTGCTTTAATAAAGCATTTTGTTCACGGTGAGAAGCAAAGGGCAAGCCAGACTGTTCACAAGTCTGGCCAGCAGGTGGCGCTCTTGATATTTGGAATTACTCGAGCCTGCAGTTCTGAGTGTTGGTCAGCTCTAGCATAAATTTGCTGGTGCTGCATTGCAGTGAGTTTGCTGCTTTTTAATCTTCTGAAAACATCTTTGCAATGATCTTTTGTGGATCACGTCAGCCATGCTCTTCCCAGACAAGTGACAGGCTGCTGTTCAGGCTTCAAGTTATGTTCTACTTTTTTCAGCAACTAAGGTGTAAAGCAACACTGACCCCAGCCTTGAGCTGATGACTTACTGGGAAGACCTGTGCACCCCCCTAGACACAAAAAGGCTGGACTCACATAAGCTCATTTACACCAGAGCTCCTCACTGGCAGGCTGGCGGGTTAGGTCCGTGACTTAGGGAGGGTGCAGTC
The DNA here is from genome assembly GCF_000260255.1 of Octodon degus. NCBI lineage: Eukaryota > Metazoa > Chordata > Mammalia > Rodentia > Octodontidae > Octodon > Octodon degus. The sequence goes on from NW_004524647.1 coordinate 3,900,083, forward strand.
CTTTCTGCGTTGGTTCATGGTGGGTTGAAAGACCTACGCTCAAGGACCAACACAGAAACCCAGCATACACTTCTTTTTAGTGATATGGAGATCCTAAGACATTTTCCTTTAACTTTGCTATGTGATTTCAGTTGCTGTTAGGCTTGGCTTTCTATTCAGGAACTTAAGATATTGAGCTGTTGGATGCTTTCTGTGTGTGATTTATAAAGAGTTGTCCTGAGATTTCTGCAAAAATTAAGGTAGAGACACCACCTTTGTCACCTTTTAGCTTTAATAGCTGATGACCTAGTGCTCAGGGAAGGGAAATAAGCTTGCTCAGAGGAGTGTAGCAGGTAGGTAGTTAGGCTTACATCTTTTTCTTCCAATACAGTTATTTTTTGAGCCAACAGAATGACACCACCCCCCAACCCCCCGGCAGCACTGACATTATGTACATTTCTATGCCAGCATTCTGCTGGAGGCCTACACCTGGGTCATTCTGCCTGGGTGTACTGTTGATACCAGGCAGATCCACATTATAGAATGAGAATACTATAGATGTTCAGCCTCCATTAACCCAACCCAAGTCTAGAGCATCCTGAAATGTGGAAGGATAGCTAATATCATATTACTTTAACATTTAAAAGTGTCTTTGATGACAAATATATATGTCTATGCTTCCAGCTTTTATGGACTGCCACGGCAAGTATTGTATTTCTTTTTAAGTCAAGGGATAATTGACATATTAAAATGCGCTAATCTTAAGTATTTTGTTTGATGAATTTTTCCCATCAAATAATTGAGTTTTGAGAATGAAGCCAACTACA
>NW_004524647.1:3901970-3915739 GCF_000260255.1 Octodon degus
AAGTCCAAAAATCTCACCATATACAACCTTGAAGCAGGACAGTCCCACAATATTCCTTTTCCTGTCTCTTGCTTTCCTTCACCACCCCCTTCTTCTTGAACAACCATCTACCTGAGAGACATCATAGTAGCAACTGGCATTACACTGAGTCTTAAAGAGCAAAGGAATATCACAGTTTGTCTCTGAGGGAAAGAAAGTTGCTCCTTTAGGCCTACTTGGAATGAGAGAAGGACTAGATTTCAGAAACCCCGTTCTGGGTTTCTTAAGAGACACAATCTTTGTCTTTGCCCCTCCCACAGGAGTTCACTGGGCCTTCTACAGTTTATTGGAGAATTTGCTGGGGTGCTTGATTTGGCAGAATATATCCTAACATTGGAGAAGATGCTGGAACAGTTTTGTTTGGTTCAAAGGACAAGGTAACCATACACTAAGTACATCAAGAGCCCCTAATTAGTGCCACTGGTTTGTCTTCCCAGGTGCCTTTAGTTAGGGATCTAGAGTCGTCCTTCATTAAGATGGTCAACTATCAGGCTTGTCTTGCTCCACTAAAGGGACTGCATGTGCCTGTGGGATTTAAACATTTGAATTTTGATTTTTATTTTCTGAGTTTTTGTTTTCAACCTCCATTTCGTATTTCCTCCTTGGTCACTATAATTCTAGTGGCATGTTTCTGCAGTCTGTTCTTGCCAGTATGTTGGGGTGGAGTGAATCTGTGGATCTAAGTAATTAATGTAGGAGTATGAGAAAGATTACCCTTCTTTATTTCTTAATTTCAAAGCCCCATTTTGCTGGGCTGGCAGGATACTTTGCTTCTGGTGTTACTGTGGACCTTTCTTCATTCAGTGCTTGTGCTAGGGGAGAGGTCATTCATAGAGATAAGTAAAAATGGGGCCTCTTCAGTCATGACTTAGGGGTTCCTTCTGGTTACTGCTGAGATACTCCCCTTGTCCCCACCCCTAGGGCCTCTTCAGATTCATCCTGAGGCCCTCAAACCTGGTGAGGCCAGGAGCCCTGGTGCTTTGGGTCATTGGGCCTAGTCCTTTGTTCTGGTACGACTTGTACTGTCCTCACAGTTCGCAGGGTTGGGGGATATTCCTAACATCAGGAACTCTGTCCTGTGGCCTCTCCATTTCCTCTCTAGGAACCCCAGTACCCCCTCATTAAGGGATCATTACAGAGGGCAGGGGAAAGACAGGCCTGACTTGAAATCACTTTCTATATCCTGCTTTGCAAGAAATAGCCTGACACAAAGGCTGATATAAGGGCTGCTCTTAGGAAACCCAAAGAGAAGAAAACAGAAAGGAGCAAAACACAGGTTAATATCTCAGACAAGTATCCCTGCTGAGAGTGTCCAAGCCCTGGTGGCCTGAGTCTCTCGTGTGGTGCTGCTTGGTCTCCCTTGCTTGCTTTCCAGAGTATTCTGTGTCCCTTTTGTCTGCTATGAATGTTCTGATAAGAATCAGAGCTTTCACACCAGGGGCTCTGTGAATATTTTACCTGGAAATATTCATTTCCTGTACCCCGCTGGGCTGAAAGAGCATATCCTGGCATATCCCAACACCGGTTCTGGCTGATTTGATGTCTAATGCACCCCAGCAAAGAAAATGGTTGAGTTGCTTTATTTCAAATTGAATCGGGGTTTGTTGAGTTTTCCCTCATAGTGTTCATTATGAGGAGCAGAGAAATCTTGGCAATTGAAAAAGGCTGAGCAAGTGTGAGAAAGAATTAAAGGCAGAGTGAAGCTTTAATCTTCAGAGAACACTTGAGTGGAATTTTGCTTCAGGCTTCCAAGCTGCACATCACCATGTAGCCAGCAGATGGCGCCGTCGGCAGCAGCACAGGCTGCCTTTCCCAGGCGAGGAGAGATTATCGGGGAATCTGTCCTTGTCACCAGGGTGCTGCCAGGCTGGTTCAGGAGACTAGCTTGGCTCTGATCAGGAAGTGACTGAGTTTCCCTAGGCCCAGCAATGCGTGGGCCCCGACCCTGCTCCCTGACCCTGTACCTGTGGGATTGGAACCATTATTGGCTTCTGATAAATGGTGTTCTGACAATCTGGGTTTGAAATCTTTCTCATTTTCTGCCCTGCTGGGCTTAGTCTATCAAAATAGGATATTTCTATCTGACAAGATAAGGATTGTATCCTATAACAAGATGTTCTTGTTCACCGACAAGCTCTGCACGGTGCAGTTTGGGCTTATTCTCATCCTTCTCAGAGGGCAGTGTAAGAGAGACGGCAGGTGGACCAGGCCCGTGAGGGGCTTATGCTAGGAGAGGAGACGGGCTGATGCTGTCAGTGATGCAGAGGAAGGGGCTGCATGAGACAAGGCTCAGTTACGCACGCACTGTCAGCAGTGCTGAGGGATTTGTTGAGTCTGTGGGAGAGGCTTATGCACATACTTTCTCAGAAAAGTACAAACAAGCGCTTTTAAAATTTTAATAATGTCTGTTTTGCATAGATGCTACAAAGGCTGGATAAAAAATGTCCTAAATATTAGAAAAGTGTTGTGAAATTGTAATATTGTCATCACCTCTGGGTGGCTCTAGCCATGAATACCGTCGCTGCCTTCTGGCGCTCACCTGAATGAGGGCAGGGCTGCATCGGCTGGCATGGACTCTGACAAGGAGGCGGCTGCGGCCTGGAGCCACTGCAGCAGGGTGGCTGTGCCTCTGTGCTCTGGCCACGTGGAACTAGCTGTCCTGAGGAAGATAAGGTCTTTGAACTGAAATGTTCAAATTGTACATTTTTTTCCCCTAATAAAGAGTTGCTGACAGGTGTGAAGCCTATGGCATTTTAACATTTTAGAACAGCTAAGGGTCAGGCAACAGTTTAAAGTCAGAAAACAAAAATGTGGAGAACATTCCCAAGACACTCTATTGATTAGGACTAAGGTAGTTTTCATATTCTGAGAAGAATCAATTCATTATAAAGAAATTTCCTTTTATATGATGAATATTTTTAGGCTGGGCTTGGCCTTACTGTGTATGCAAGGCTGTCATTGGACTTGTGATCTTCCTAATCCAGCCTCCCACTCATGGTGCCTGAGGACATGTTTTTAATCTCTGCATACTGCAAAACCTAAGACATATTTAGATCTGGGAGTTGTATGTATGTGTGTACAAGCCATCAGTGTTTGGAACTTAGAATATTTAATTTTTTTGGGCAGCTTTTTTCTTTTCCAGGATTGGCTGAAAGTTTCCCATAACCATATAGAATATTCCTGTTTAGTAAAAGAATTGTTTCTTCTACAAGGTGAAGGAGAGGAAGTCTTTGGACTTGGCAAATACATAGGGGAGATAAGACCACATTTTCTCTCTCTTTTTAAAAAATAATTTTATTGAGAAACAAATAGCAATGAGATAGTTTCAAAACCGATTAGTAGGACGGTTTCAATAATTTTTTTAAAATTTTATTTATTTATTTATTTATTTAGTGTGAGTGTGTGTGTGTGTGTGTGTGTGTGGCCAGCTCAGCCCACCAGGGGGTGGGGCTGGCTGGCATGTGGTGCTGGGGGATTGAACCACGGTCCCTGTGCTTGGCTTAGCTTAGCTTGTTCTAAGTAGGTGCTTTAGACCACTGAGCCATCTCACCAGCCCCCAGTTTCAATAATTAATACATTGCATATTGTTGTCTTAGTGGTTATTCATTTTACAAGATGCAGACATGACATCTCATCCACAAACACTATTAGAACAAATCTTATTCATTGAATTAAGAAAATGTAGCTGTATATCTGTCCTATTTTGAATATACAGATACAAAATGAAGGCCATATTCTCTACAAAATGCTTTTGTGCAGCTTGACCTTCCTTCCATTAGAAGAGCAATGTTCCCTAACCTTTGCTTCTTGAGTGTCCATGATTGACCAAAAAGTGACTAGCCTCCATGACAGGTATTTCATGATTTTTTTTGAAGCCAAAATAGAATATTCAGCTGTTCATGCATAAGCAGCCAAAAAATCTTGCTCATATACAACAAAACCCATGGATTTAGCTTATGAATCTACAGGGAAGCCGGGCATGTTTATTGACTTCAGCTAGGCTGGAGGTTGATTGACCTAATAAGAGCATAGATGAGCAGCTCCGCCTTGACTGCAATGGCTGAGGAAGCCTGAGATCTCGCTGTAAGACTGTGTGCTTTGGGGAAGTGTCTCCATGCTTCCTGGCCCAGCAGTGCTCCCCGCAACCTGCATGCTTTTATTCATGACAATAGCAGAGGTATAAAACAGAAGAATTCATTGCAAAAACATAAAACAAATTATGATTAGGCATATTTTATATTGTTACAGGCAGCTGAATTAGATAGAAATATTATAGGCAGTCAGACAAGCCCTCAAGGAAAAGACATATGGAAAATAAGATGATCGTACAACTTTGGGAGAAACAGGCCCCTGTGCGGGCCAGACCTCGAGACAAAAGAGTAAACACATTCAGGCATATACCTTCCTAAAAATAGACACCCAGGATTGATATTCCAAATGAGCCTCTCAACTTGAGGACCCCTGGAAAAGCCATTAACCCAGCCCCCTACAGGAAAAGCCCCTGTTTTGTATTCATGCCCACTTGCTACATGACTCACTTCTCCATTTGGTCCTGGATTTAATCAATCTTACCTGAGCAGTGGTGCTTGTAACCTTATTGGTTGACCATGTCTTTGTTCACCTCATGCCTACCTAAGCGAGCTTCCATGTTTTCCTTTTTAGGCCTTCCTCACCCAATGGTTTTGCTGTATAAAAATCTGTAGAAAAGATAGCTTTTCTAGAGAAAAGGGCAACTGGCTCAGATCCCCCTTCTGCCCTTTTCTGGGCCGGGAGCTTTCTTTTCCCCAATAAATATATTCTGCTTTTAACCTCCATTGTTCCTAAAATTCATTCTGTGGTTTTGAAGAATTTTTTTTTTGCTGACTCAGGCTGCCTTAAGGGCAGGTCTGCTAAGGCAGGTGGAGGTGGGGATTGAACCATGGTATCCTGCGCCTGATTGCATCTCCATGAGCAGGTGCTTAAACAACAGAGCTAACCAGCAGACTCCCTTATTCATTTGGTTTTAGAGAACAAAAACTTGGCCCAGGTATCTTTCAGGTTGGGAGTTTCATTTACCTATATCAGCATTAATAATTGTCTTATGTTAACTGGATAATAAAATATGTATTCATGAGTTGCAAAACCATTTTCTTGTAGTGTTGGTTGTGTCTTGTAGCTCTTACTTAAGAGTTGTGTCTTGTAGCTCTTACTTAAGAGGATTTGTACATTTGGCTCTCTTCTCTGGAAAGAATTTACTTTCCTAGAAGTCAGGAACTAATTCAAAGTCTTCCTCAGCCTGGGCCTTTCTTTGTAGCAGAGCCTAAGGGAAGTGCTGCCCCCATCAACCTTCTGCTAAATAACTTACTGCTATGATGCCTAGATTCTTCATTTCTAAAGTTTTAATCAGTGTGTGTGTGTGTGTGTGTGTGTGTGTGTGTGTGTGACATTTTCTTTTCCTTTCATTCATTCGTTTGTTCATTTGTTCTTTCTTTCTTTCTTTTTTGGTGGAACCGGAGATTGAACTCAGGCCCTTGCACTTGCCAGGGAAGCTCTTATTCTACTGAGCCATCTCCCTGGCCCCCAATGTGTGACCATTTCAAGTGTTTAAAATGGGCATCACACATATGTACTTACAACAAATACTCTTTTATAATGAAAAATTTCAGGCATATACCAGAGTACAGAAAATAATAAACCTCCGTGTCTCTAGGATTGAGCTTTAATAATTGGCAACATCTTGCTCATCTTGTCTTTTTTAATTCCTTCATCTTTTATTTTGTTAGAGATGATTTGCTGTTCTTCCTTCTTTTTTTTTTACTATATGTTATATATAATTAATGCAGTTGCTGTGGGGAATATATATATATATATATATATATATATATATATATATATTGCATCTAGATTCTTTTTACTCCCCTTCTCCTCTCTCCCCTTCATCCCCCATCTGCTTACAATCTTCACAATGTCTGTCTCCCGGTTTCATATCATCTGTATCATTTGAATAGTCTGTTGTTGAATAGTTTTCTGACCATTATCTTTTTCAACATCTATGGAACCTTGTGCTATTAAAATTCTCTAGTGTCTGCTTAATGTGTTTAGCCTACAACCATGCAGCTTTGCCATGTTTTTCTTTGTTTCCTTAGGAAATTGAAAATAAGAGACAAAATTTTGTTTAGCCTTGGCCCTATGTTCAGCTATATGTCTATTTTAATAGGACCATGGAGGTGCACAAGATAATGCTTTTCTGCAATTAAATAATAAAGGAGAGTGATGTCACACCAGGTACCACTGATACATAGTCAGGATTCAAACAGTTGAATTTATACTTGGAGAATGAACAAGATTAGTTGTGAATTATGTCAGCAGGGTTGGGGTTATTTATCAAGCCCTTTAACTTCAATTGTAAGCTGTTAAGTGAAATGAACACCTTTACAGTTTAAGAGAGAAATTGTACTCCCAGGACAAAGGAACTTTCATCTCAGAAGTAAGGCAATGAGACCTTGCGAGGCCAGCTTAGCATAAGAAGCTGCTAGGGGTCAGGCTGTTATAGGCTCTGGGCATTCAGGATCCTGTCTTCTATACTTGGTTGCTGTCTGTGCTCAGTAGAGTCCTAGACATTCTCAGACATGCTTCAGAAGCAGACTGAGGCCCTGAAGAGAGTTTCGAGTAGCGGGGGGCTCTAGACCAGTGATTGTGAACCTTTCAGAGCTTTCGATGACAACAAAGGGCTGGCTGCAGTGCCAGTGCCGTAGGTTTGCTAGCACTGTTCTGGACTTTCATCTCTGCTCTGTAAGATTTCCTCTGTGGAAAAAAAGGGTTCCAGTGTTGTGGAAGTCAAGTTTTGTGAAAACCCCCCAACTAATTGGATTAGCATAGTTTTGGGTGTGGTTAAAGGGACTTACTGAGGACGGCAGACCTATCCTCATATGAATGTCACCAACCAATAGCCTTGGGACTGAATGAAATAAAAAGAGGAGTGAAGAAGGACTATGTACTTCTTGCTTCTTCTTCTTCTTTTTTTTTTTTTTTTCTTTTTTTTTTCAGAAGAGATCCAGCCTCTCCCTTCCTTTTGGACATCATCTTCTAGCTTCCACTGCAGACTCTGTAGCCTCCCCGTGCAGATCCTTCAGCTTCCATAGCAGACATGGACTCACACAGGGCATGTCAGTGAGCTCCTGGCCTTGGACCTTTGACTGGGTCCCACGGCTCTGCAGAGCACAGACAGCCCTTTTGCACTCTTCCACGCCTGACTCTACAGGGGATCATTGTAAGCCTCCCTTGTAAATCATTCTTACTCCATATTTACATATCTTATATTAATCTGTTTCTTTAGTGAGCCCTGACTGATACAACTTCTAAACGAGTTGGGAAACTACTGCCCCCTATGATTCTGCATATTTTTTCAAGTGTCCCATAGTTCATGATCCTCATTCTACTATTTGATAAAGTGACAGGGGCTTTAACAAATTCCTTCTTGTATATAAAATTATAGAGAAACACCTATAAAAGCAGAATGTGCATCTGCAAAAACACTCCAACAGTATTTTTTAACATTGAAAGCATATGACTCAAGTTCAACATTTTTCACTTTGCTGTGTCTCGATTTCTGTATCTGTGAATGAGTATTAGTGTCAAGACACCCAAAGCAGAAGCTTGTGATGCATCACACTAGGGCCAGCACCTAGCCACACCTCTCTGGTAGGTAGTTCTGTGTACTCTCTTAGAGTCTTAGGGTGGTCACACTGAGAGCACACTTCTCAGTGTCTGTAGGGTCCCTAAGAGCCCTCCAAAGTTGAGGAAGGTCACACACTCTCATCCAGTAAAGCAGAGGAATTAGTGCTCTAGTGGCAGCTCTCAAGTACAGGAGAATGACAGCCCATGAAAATTCCATAGTCTCTGCCTTCTGCTGGCATGACTTTGAGGTTCTCTCTGTGCATGTCCCCCTCAGTGGTTCCCAATGTACTGAACCCTAGCTATCCACAATGGTAACTCATAAATATACTTTTTACTAGTGTCAACCTCCATCAGCCAAAGACTATAGGACTATTCTTGAAGTTAAGCCAACTTAGGTTTACAGTTTGCTTCACCAAGAGTAAATCTATACCAAGGGGAACTGGCAGAGACAGACAAAGGAAATTTTGTTTTATGAGGGTGAACTTATATTTCCTTTTTATTACTGGTACTGGGAATTGAACTGAGAGCCTTCACACTGAGATATATCCATAGTCCCATTTTTATTTTTATTACTTTTTTTTTTTTGACAGGATATTGCTAAATTACTGAGTTGCCAGGATGGATTGAACTGGTGATCCTTGAGTACTAGCCTTCCATAGTGTTGGGATTACAAGCATGTACCATCATTCCAAGTGCTAGAAGGTGGACTTGTGATGAACTATTTTGAAGAGAACTACATGAAGTGAGTTTTTTCTTCCTGCACTGGGCCTTCACTAATTATAGGGGCAGTTTGATGGCTAGCTATCTTAAGTTCTAAGAGGCCAGGGTAACAAAGTGGACCTAGAGTTGTTGATAAAGAAAGAAGATTCAGCAACTTCAGAACAAAGAGAGTGTTTGACTATTTTAGCAGTTCTAAAGTATCCTTATCTGGGGCTGGAGAGATGGCTCAGTGGTCTAAAGCACCTACTTAGAACAAGCTTGGCAAAGCATCAGGGACCGCGGTTCAATCCCCCAGCACCACATGCCAGCCAGTCCCGCCCCCTGGTGGGCTGAGCTGGCCACACACACACACAACACACCTCTCTCTCTCTCTCTCTCTCTCTCTCTCTCTCTCTCTCTCTCTCTCTCTCAAATAAATAAAATAAAAAAAAAATAAAGTATCCTTATCTTTGTGTCCAATTGTGATTGTGGTATTGTCTTGTTTTTGTTTTGTTCTAAGGTGGACTTACCTGATTATCTTTGACATTATGTGGGGATTGTTTGCTGTCAGCTACCACTTGCCAATGTTCAGGGTCTTTTATCCTTTTCTATTGACTCCTTTCTTTCTTTTGCTTCCCTCATTCTGCTTCCTGAGATCACCCCCTTCATAGACTGCAGCTCATACTCCTCAGCCATTGGACTCCTAAGGACCCAAAATAACACGATGCCCTTTTCCATAGCTCAGTTCCTTTGGGTTCCTGGGATAGCCTTAAAAACTCAAAGGTATGTCTGGTTCCCAGAATCTGAAAGTACTTTTTGAAGACAAAATTGTCGCACACGGCCTTGCCTGCAAGAACGATGCGACCACTGGTTGGTTTTCTGCGCAGCTCTTTATTGTTGTCTTATATCCGTCTTCTCTCCCGAGGCCCCTGCTCTTAGCTTATAAGTCCCAGGGCTTCCAACCATGGGGTGCCACGTGTGTACTGCCCATTGGTCCAGGTATGCGGAAGCAATGCATTAGCCCAAGCCTTGGCCATATATGGAGTTGTTTACTCCAGGAGCGCTCACCCCTTGAGGGGGTGGAAGGCGGAAACGGGCGCCATCCTAGGGCGCGGCTACACGCAGCTCCCTACACAAATTAACACATTATGAAAGTTTGAATATATTTATCACTTTCCTGTCTCAGAAGTATTCATTTATAATAAAGCACATATACATGAAAAAATAAAAATAAACATAGCTACAGAGCAATTCACAGGCCTGCCCGGATTCTGCTGATTGCTAGGAATATTGTTAGGCAGGAAACTGCCTGCCCCAAGAGTCTTTATTCTTAATTCAGAGCTATCCCAGTAGGAGGCTCACTCCCACTGTTTTCCAGTAGGTTCTTAGCATCTTGTGGTTCTCTGTTGCTGCTGAACAACACTGATCAAGCCCATTTTCAATGTGTACAGATAGTTAAATGATCTTAACAACAACCTAGAGGACATACACGATGCATCCAAGATAGCAAGAAAGAGTAGGTTCTCAATGGGTATCATTATAATTGTTGTTATCATAATATATTATAATCAATAGGTTAGTATTTCTCATATAGCTTTAGATTTTTTTCAGAACATTTGAGAGAACAAAATAGAAAGTCCCTTCCACTTCTGAACAACTTGAGTACAGAGTTTCACTTTGTATCTTGCCTTAGTGTGGTAAATTAGTAATAACTCATGAGTCAAAGTTGATGTATTACAATTAATTATAATTCATGGATTACACTAAGATTTACTTTGTGTTGTGCAGTTCTATACATTTTTTTTTTCACACTCATTTATGTATTTTTTTGGTGGAACCAGGGATTGAACTCAGATCCTTGCATTTGCCGGTCAAGCGCTTATCCTACTGAGCCATCTCCCCGGCCCCCCAGTTCTATACATTTTGACAAACGCATAAAGTCATATTTCATATGGAATAGTTTAACTGCCCTATGTGTCCCCTGTGCTTTCTCTATTCATTATACCTTTCTTGCCATCCTCCAAACCATCTTGCTCTGCTAAATGGATTAAGAAATTTAGGATGATGTTCTCTGAATTTGAAATATTAACAAGGACACTTTTGCTTCATGATTCCTGTTTCATCAGGAAGGCCAGAAGAACTCCCTCTGCTTACATCCATCTTAGGATACTACCAAGAGCATTAACTAATTTTTTTTATTAATTTTATTGAGAAACAAATAGCAATGAGACAGTTTCAAAACCAATTAGTAGGATAGTTTCAGTAATTAATACATTGCATATTGTTGTCTTCATAGTGATTATTTATAGTACAAGATGCAGACATGATATCCTGTCCAAACACTACTAGTACAAATCTTTCTTCTCATTGAATTAAGAGAAAGTAGCTGTATATCTATCCTATTTTGTATATACAGATACAAAATGGTCCTTCATTTGTATCCTCTTCTTTTGTTTAGTTTTTTCAAAGATAGGTATTCCATTGCCATATAAATACTGTAGGTGCATGAATACAGCAAAACATTTCAATATACTCCAGTAGCCCATAATAGTAGTGGGTTATCTGTAGGACTGGCAATGTCAGAAGTTGTTGACTTGAGCCTTTTACAGCTCAGCATATTAATATGGCTTTACTTTTTATACCTCATTTTTATACTTTTCTGCTGGACGGTTAAGACCAAGATAAAGCAAGACCTATGTAACAAGAAATGTAACTTTTGTATATGACAAGGTCAGTCAAATTGTCTCAGGATTTACCCTGAAACCCTGTACCGCAGTTTGTAGATCTTTTTTCAGTGTCAACCATGTGGATGAGTCATGGCCATTGCTTGACCAATTTGAAGAGTGTTAAATAATTAATTTAATTTTTTAATTTTTAAAGAGAGTACAAATTAGAATTAAAACAAAAAATTACAAATGATAAAGATTTTCACTTAAAGTAATAAGAATTTCATGGTATTTGTTGTGATACATAGTTACTGAGTTGAGAAAGACAAGAGAGGGAGTGGGGGAAAGAGATTTAGCTAAATATATATATAAGCAGGATGCTTTGGACAACTGTACTGTACGTTTCTGTTGGTTTAGGGAAAGAAACAGTTAATACTTTAATTTGCTTCATCTCCTTTTTTCAGTTGTTTGTACTTTTTCCTCTTCTTCAGAGAGTTATTTTACATGAGACACAGTATGTCATGTGCCCAGCACTTTTGGAAAGAAGAGTGAGGTTAACTGGAAAGGCCAGAAAATTGTATTTTCTTTCTTTCTTTTCTTTAACGTATTTGGTACTGGGTCTCATTACATTGCTCTGACCCATAGTGATCCTCCTGTTTTCATTCTTTCCAGCACTGGGATTGCGGGCATGCACCACCATGCCTGGCTGCAGTGGCCAGCTCAGGGTTCCCCAGGTGCGGGGCTGGCACTGCTTATGGTGCCAGATCGAACTGGCCTCTGTGCTTGCCTAAGCAGGTGCTTAGTGTGCTGAAGTATCTCCCCAGCCCTTGTATTTTCTTTTCTTATTTTAATTTTATTGAGAAATATATATATTTGCTCTTACTGTGTAAAATATAAACCCATTAGTTACAAAAGTTTGTCAACTGCTAAATACCATTACCCATTATTACTCCTAATTGTAGTTCTGTAAATAAAAAAAACTTGTATGTTCTTGTGATGTCTTTTTCCTGCATATATCCTTGAGAAATGAATAAAATAAGTTTTTCTGGTCCCGGGCACAAAAGGGATGTAGTAGAAAATTTTAGTTTTTTTTAAGTTTCAGGGATTCAGAGGCCAAGGCCCTCATCATCACCACAAAAAATCTTGTTTGCAAATTGCTTGTGGGCATAGTCTGTCCTATCTTCTTGGATTGACCATTGAGAAATACCCAAATTAACCTTCACATTTGGCTCTGACCCATTCACCACCTGATGCAGGCTGACTTCCTTCATTAAAGCACCCTCAACTCTTTCTTTCTTTTCTTTCTTTCTTTCTTTCTTTCTTTCTTTCTTTCTTTCTTTCTTTCTTTCTTTCTTTCTTTTCTTCTTCTTCTTCTTCTTCTTCTTCTTCTTCTTCTTCTTCCTCTTCCTCTTCCTCTTCCTCTTCCTCTTCCTCTTCCTCTTCCTCTTCCTCTTCTTCTTCTTCTTCTTCTCCTTCTCCTTCTCCTTCTCCTTCTTCTTCTTTGTCCTCCTCTTCTTCATATTTGATATAGTGTCACACTACACAGCTCAGACTTTTAGTGATTCTCCTGTTTTAACCTCCCCAGTACTGAGATTACAGGGGCACCCCCATGCCTGGTCTTGGTGGCCGGCTCAGTGCACCTGGGGTGCCATGTGTGGTACTGGTGATCAAAGTGCAGTCCTTGTGCTTGCCTAAACAGGTACTTAGACCACTGAGCTATCTTCATGGCCCCTCATTTTTCTGTTTCAACTTTGAAATACTTCTTGTTTTATGCAGACTTTGTTCTCTATAGCAGGATTTGATCACATAGACATTATTCTTTAACTCAGATTTCATAATGCAGATCAGAAATAATTTTATAAGAATGTTGGTTTATAAAGCAGACAATTATTAGTTCTAAACTGTAGTTTGCTCCATGGACATAAAAAGTTGTTGCTCTCAGCCTAATAATATGCTTGAGTGGCTTTGTGCTCAGTTTATACTAACAGCGGAGAGTCAGTCAAACTTCTGAGGAAACAGATGGTGCGGGGCTGGGGAGATGGCTCAGTGGAATAAGCACTTCCCTGGCAAGTGCAAGGGCCTGAGTTCAATCCCCCATTGCTGAAAATATTAGAACTAAAAAGCAGCCAAATACTTTGCATTAGGACAATAGAAGAGATGGCTTAAAGGTACCTCAGGAACTGGCCAGAATCTACTTGTCCCAGGTTCAAGAGTGGAAAGGTAAACAGCTTTAATAGACTGCTGTGAGAAGAGAGCTCCAGAATCTCATTCAGGATCCTCTAAAAATTTTTTCCTGGAATTCATCCATGTAAGCATTCAGAAGCTACTGGATCCATGCCCCACAAGTAGCCTGCTAGTCTTCCCACTGATAGCTGACTCTGGTGTCATCCATATTCTGTTAGTTTTTAAAGCATGCAGAATGCAAGAAGTGTGGGGTAAGAGTGGCTTCCACCCAGATTTCAGAAGGCCTGAGAGGCCTTGTAGTGTGGCCCTGAGAGGGTAGTGCATGGAACTATGAGAGTGAAAGTGAAAGTAAAAACACAATGGACTCCAGGAAGTTGGAAATACCAGAGAGGTGGTGTCTGCTAAGGAAACAACTAGCAGTAAGTACAGCCTGTCAGAGAAAGAGAGAGAGAGAGAGAGAGAGAGAGAGAGAGAGAGAGAGAGAGAGAGACAGAGAGAGAGAGGAAAGGAAAAAGATGTGAGAAC
>NW_004524647.1:3915839-3922558 GCF_000260255.1 Octodon degus
AGAGAGAGACAGAGAGACAGAGACAGAGAGACAGAGAGACAGAGATAGCAACTAGCAAGATTTTAAGGGTGGGAACCAAAGTCCCTTGAATGTCACATTTTATCACAACCTGTCTTAGGTAATGGACATGGAGGTATATAGTTTAATGTTTACCTTGTGGCATTTTGATCTTGCTTTGGTCTCATTCCTTGTATTCTTACATTTCTCTCTTTTGGAATGGGAATGTTTCCCCTGTGCTGTTATATATTGGAAGTATTTAACAGTTACTCTGGAAATGACCTTCTACTAGGCCATTCTGTCTTGGGGTGAGAAATGACCAAAATATGGACTTATAAATGAATTCTCAGAAAACAATGAACCAAAATACACTTTTCTCCTTCAGACTGTGGTGCTGGGTATGTGTTCCAGTGATGGGAAAGTGGTTAACACAGAAAGGGAGTGCTGATGGGAATTTGGAGAGATGTATAACTTTTGGGGAGAGGCTGCCCAGAAGGAAGTGTGGCCTTGGGTAACAGGGAGGAGGTCAGGGGGTAAGCACATAACTTCTGTGCCCTACCCTGTATTTTCTTGCTGGCAACTTTATTTGCCAAATCTAACCAGATGACAGAAGTCCAAAAAGCCTGTGTGACATATTCCACAAACGCAAACACTTTGGGGCTCACAACAGGGCACTGGAGTGTGAATGAGAGCTGGAGAGGACCGAGTGGAGAGTACTCACTATCAGCAAATCATAAGAGGGATAAAAGTAATAAGTGTGTCAGGAGGCCAGAGTTAACAAATGTGCTAGTGGTGAAAGAAAAACAGTTGTAAGACCCACTTCCTTCAACCAGACTCCACTTTCTAGTGGCCCATTCAGCTATGAACCTGTGATTGATGAGGCTAGTGTGCACACAATCCAGTCACACCTCCAGGAGTCTGTTAATCCAGTCAAACTGGTAATCAAGATTAACTAGCACAGATTTTGATAAATATTTTCAGTTCAAATAAGTCATTGGATTTTTCTTCAAAAATCTTGTTAAATACCCAAAGAAAAAATAATTTGTGAATCTAATAATCTCTAAGCCCATCTTTCCTTCTATTACAGTGGAAACATTATTTTTAATGGTGAAAAAATTTAAACTTGCATTTTAACTTGCATTGTTTTAATGACAAAGACCTTAATATACATTTTACCAAAGCTGATATGCAGATGGCAAATAAACATTAAAAGATGCTTTGCATCGTATGTTATCTTTCATTGAGCATGGGTTTTCCTCTCTTCTGTTTCCCTTTTGGCAGAGATAGCATTTATCCTGTTTATTCTCAGATCATCAAAAAGGCACTGTACACAAGGGCTTTGGATTACTGGTAAGGGGATATGAGTTAAAAATATTTAGAAAAGTCTGACTCATATTCATTCAGTGTTCCATAACAAGTTTCTACTCTTCATTTGAAGAATTCAAATGTAAGTGTAACAATGTGGCTCAGTGAAATAGAATATTGCTGACATCTTATGACAGTATAGCTTTAGTAGAAAGGAATTAAAGTCAAGGAAGATTAGAGCGAAAATTGTGGAAGATTCTTCAAGCTTCTTGATAAATATTTCCTCACACTATAGGGGAACCAGATGCCAAGTTTGGTTGCCTGCTTTGTGACCCAGAAACCTTTCTGTTGCTTTGATATGTCTGGACACAGGAGGCTGGCATTGGGCTCGTCCTCTGCACTGCCATTGTAAGCATATCTTGACCTTAGCAACATATTTGTTTTAGAATATAAAACCTTCATCTCTCATCCTTTCTAAGTGTGTAACATAAAATGTTTTTAAATTTTCCTCAGGTGGGATGAATATTTGATGTTTCATATTTTCTAGAGAATAACTTCACAATGCAATTATTTTTAGAGGAAGATTTTTAAACTTAGCTGAATTTACTATCCCAATAGTGACTGTTAAAGGTAGTTTTCAAATATTTCTTTTCTCCCTGCCATTCACTGCTTAACTGTAGTTTACATTTGACATCTTGTTTCACTTACTCTTATATATTCAATTTTCTCTTTTTGCAATAGGCATCTTTCAGAGGAGATGGTGTATGATTTTTGGACATAGGCAAGGCAAGAATAATTCTACTGATCCCCATTTTTTAAAATGCAAATTTGATATAGAAAAACATTTTATTTTTTCCATAATTTTATTGAGAGACAAATAGCAACGAGACAGTTTCAAATCAAATTGGTATGACAGTTTCAATCATTAACACATTGCGTACTCTCGTCCTAGTGGTTATTTGCTGTACAAGATGCAGACATGATATCCTATTTAAAAAAGCTATTACAACAAATCCCTCTATTCATTAAGAGAATGTAACTATATATCTATCCTAACCATTTTGAATGCATAGATACAAAATGGACATTCATCTGTATCCCCTTTTTTTGTTAAGTTCTGTTATTTGAATATTATAGGTGTGTTAACTCAGAAAAATATTCTAAAAGAGTCCAGTAGCCCATAATAGTACTGGGTCTCCCACTTCACTGGCAATGTCAGAAATTGTTGACCTGAGTCCCCTACAGCTCAACATAACAGCATGGCTTTACTTCTTATATTTCGTTTTTATACTTTTCTGCTGAATGGTTAAGACCAAGGTAAAACAGGACCTATGCAACAAGCGTTGTAGCTTTTGGGTCTGATAAGGTCAGTGAAATCCCCTCAGGATTTATCCTGAGATCCTGTACATCAGATTGTAGAACCTGTGTAAGTGTCAGCCATGTGGATGAGTCATGGCCATTGCTTGGCCAGTGTGCTCTGTGAAAGCCTGAGAGAATGTTTTCTCTCCATGTGACTCTCCTTAGGCACACTGTACATCATCAATCACTTTCCTCTTTGGCCCCATAATCTCCTTGATCAGAAAATTTGGGACACTACCGAGTTATATGACATTACGGTACAAGTTCTCATATGTCCTGAGTCTTAATTGACCTTGGAAGGCTAGGGCCAAAATGTTGGCTTTCCTTGCAGCCCTCCTTTTTGTCTAATTTTGGTTATTTTCTGTACAAGATGCAGACATGATATCCTATTTACAAACTCTAATTATGGTCTGCAAACTTAGGTTG
This sequence comes from Octodon degus, assembly GCF_000260255.1. Lineage (NCBI taxonomy): Eukaryota > Metazoa > Chordata > Mammalia > Rodentia > Octodontidae > Octodon > Octodon degus. The sequence goes on from NW_004524647.1 coordinate 3,918,927, forward strand.
TTAACCTTCTAGAAGAGAAGCTTATTGTAATTGCCTTACAACCTAGGCTGTTCAGCTTAACCTCACTATCTGTCTGAATATCAAACAAGTTAGGCATAACATGGAACAGGTACTTTTCATCAAGTATTGATATTTTGAACTTTAAGTCCTACAGATTATGATGAAAAAACATTTAAAAAATTAAAATATATTTTAAAAATAGGCATAAAGAATTATATAATTCTTGTTTGTTTGTTTTGTTTTGTTCTTTGGTGGAACCAGGGATTGAACTCAGGCCCTTATGCTTGCCAGGGAAGCACTTATTCCATTGAGCCATCTCCCCTGCCCAAGAATTATATAATTCTTACGTGTACACATAAGTCCAGAAATCTAACCATATACAACCTTGAAGCAGGACAGTCCCTCATCATTCCTTTTCCTGTCTCTTACCTTCATTCACCACCCCCTTCTTTTTGAACAGTCATCTACCCAAGAGACAGCATGGCAGCAACTGACATGTCATGACAAGCAGCCTGTATTCAGAAGACCAGAATGACAGGCACTCCAAGCATGAACCTACTATTATAAATTGCCATCTTCAGTGCAGTTGCTTACTTTACAGGTGTCTGTATATATAGTTAGTCAAGGTGAGAATCTTTTCAATTAACGGCTAGATTCAAAAATCTTCTGAAGATTCTCAGGATCATTGCCTTGTCCATCTTCTAAATATAACTGTATGGCTTGCCATTGTCATGTTTCCTAGCTCTTCTCTTTGCTCTCTTTTCATTGTCTAGTCCTCAAGTTCTTGCTTTCCTTTTAATTGTATTATACCTTTCTATTTGTATTTCTTCTTTTGAGTTCTTATACTAGGGAAACTATACGATATTTACACATGTGTGTTTGGTTTATTAAAAACATTTTCTTTGCCCTCTTTGACTCTAGAAGCATTTACTGCTATTTATTTATTTATTTATTTATTTATTTATTTATTTAGTGGTTGGTTCAGCCAGCCCTAGGGATGGGCTTGGCATGGGATGTGGTGCCTGGGATCGAACTGTGGTCCCTGTACTTGCCTAAGCTTGTCTAAGCAGGCACTGTAGTGTGCTGAGCTGTCTCGCCTGCCCCACTGCTTTTTTTTTTTTTTTTTGGCAAAACAGGGGGATTGAACTCAGGCCCTTGCACTTGCCAGGGAAGCACTTATTCCACTGAGCTGTTTCCCCAGTGCCTCCACTGCTACCTTTTGGCAATTTTCATTTTTCATTACTATATGCCAGCAATGCATAATGATTGTATTCCTCATGGGAAGTTGATACATGTACTAACACATCTTGATTGTTTTTCACTCCTTCACATCTTTTGGTCCCCTTTCCATTTGCAAAAGATAAGTAGTAGTAGTGACCTTCAAAAGCAGTAGTAGAAGATCACTACTATTATACTTGAAGCTTTTATTTTTTATTTAAAGTTCAATATTTGTAACTACAAGAATCAGAAAGGGCAATCACTAATGATATGTGCAATATATTTGAAAATAATCATGATTTCATGATAAACAACCTTGGCAACAAGCAAACCATTTCCTCTTCCATGTGCACAAATCCATGCTCAGTCATTTTGTTATCAGGAGAAACTAAATTTCTTGGATTTTTTTGATCTTGTGTGTGTGTGTGTGTGCATTTGTGTGTGCATGCACACATGTGTGTCATTATTTTGAATCCTAACATGTTTTCTGTACTGTGTAACAGAAATTGTCATAAATTTAAGAGTTTAAAACTACTATTTACAGAATACAAAATAGTAATAAAAAAACTAACATTAGAAACAATACAAAATTTCACTAAACAGAAAGGAATTCAACAGTAGTTGTTGTATTGCATGATGTTATCTTCAAATTAGTTATTTAGGATATCAGATATAAACATGAAAAATTGGTTTAAAAAAACAAAACTATAACAAAAAAGTTAAAAGAAAAAAATAGAGTAAAAAATAAAGTTACTAAAATAAAAAAAATCCCAAAACTAAAAACACTAACCAATACTTCTTACTAGCTGATCCTTCTGTGGGTCAAAAGACCAGTAAGCATGCTTGTGATCTCTGCTTATATTCTCAAATGCACATTTTTATCTTGATGTTTTGGAGAAGAATCAGCTTCTGTGGTTATTCTGGTTTTTAGTAGAATCCAACTTGGTCTTGTTTTCTTGAAGGATATATCAGCTATAGTCACTGTAAGTTTTTAGACATTGCCCTTAGATCGGTTGCACTTGGCTTACTCTATTTTCAAAACCATCAGTGGCAGCCTATGATATATTTCTCATGTTTTAATCTCTGACTTTTTATCCTGTTTTCTCTCATGCTTATGTTGTGAGCAAAGCCTGTGTATTAGTCTATCTTCTGTTGCTGCAACAAAATTCTTGATACTACCTATTTTATAAAAAAAAAGGATTTATTCAGCTCAAAGGTTAGGAGGGTAAAAGTCCAAGAATTGGAGCCTTTATCTGTTCAGGTTCTAGTGAAGCCCTCATGGCAAATGACAAGACAACGTTGGGAACTTTTACAGAAGAAATTATGTGGTGAGCCAGAAAACCAGGGCAATTCATAGGTCAGGTTCACACTTTTTATAACAGTCCATTCTGATGGAATTTATTAATTTTATTAGACTGGATTTAATTCCTTCCAATGTAGGGCACCCAATTAATAGGACTGGACATGTGTCTACCAGATTAATGAAAGGGAAAACTAAAACTAAGATAATACTGAGTGGCTCATAAAAATGGTGTACAGCAATTTTGTATACCAACTTCTACTAGGACCCAACTCTCAATGGTTTTCCTACTCTACAATTCTATGTTGTACCAATCTTAGAGCATCTGAACTCATGGAAGACAAGCCATGCTGAAAGTATGACAACTTAAATGCAAGTTTGTTTACAAAGTCATTAATATTTGATAGTCAGGCAACAAAGTCCAGTAGGAAAAGGTTTCCTTTAGCCTACCCTGCTCAAGTCCCTCTTAACTAGCTTTTTTACTTGCAGCCCTTGGAGGAGGCATTTTCCTTCAGACTTCTCTTTTTGGCTGCACACCTTCAGGTCCCTCAATTTGTACATATTCTGTTTTCTCATCCTCCTTTCAAGCATTCAGTCAGTTCATTTAATTAGCCTTTTCTCTTTAACTAAATGAATTACTGTAAGGACAAAGATCCACGTGGATAAGGGAAAGAATGAAGATTGAAGGTAGGAGAGAGAATGAAAGTTGTTAGTTTTGATAAGATACTGCCAATAGAGGCTGAGCAAAATTGCTGTACACCATTATTATGAGCCACTGTTTCTTCTCAGTATTATCTTAGTTTTCCTTTTCATTAATCTGGTAGACACATGTCCAGAAATATAACGGTGTTGGTTTGAGCTTATGTTAGAAATAATTGGTAAGTTTCCTCACTCATGAACTGTTTTAATGACTGAACAAATGCCAGCCTTCTTCTTCATAGCTGGGGCTTAAATCCTTCTTAGATTTGGGAATACCATTTTATTCACAAACAGGATCTTGTTCCAAAAATTAAATCACAATTGTTGTATATGGTGAGATTTTTGGACTTATGTGCAAACATGAGAAGCATAGAATTCTTTATCCTATTTTTTAAAAATATAATCTAATTTTTAA
>NW_004524647.1:3927654-3941230 GCF_000260255.1 Octodon degus
TTTCTTTAAAATAAAAACTGATGTCAATAAATAAATAAATATAAAAAAGAAAAAGAAATTGTGCATTAACTGCTCCTTTCAAAATACTAGCAGAAATCAACAATTATCCAAAGTATTCTGCATGTGTACCTAAATGTATTTTTCCCCTTATTTCATTTGTCTTTTTCTTCATCCCAGTTTTTCTTTCCTATTGAACAATTTCTTTCCCTTCCACAGTATCTGTTGTGCCTTCATATTTTAATTAGTCTTTCAGGTTCTCATACTAGTAAGATAATACAGTATTTGCACATGTGGATTTGATTCATTTCATTTATCAGTGTAGTCTCTAGCTGCATCCATTTATCCACAAAAGCCTCTAATCTATCTTTTTTATAGCTGAATAATACTCCATTGTGTAAAAATACCATATCCTTTTATCCATTCCTCAGTTGATGGGCATTTGGATGTTTCCAAGATTGAGCTATGACAAATTGTGCTGCTATAAACATGGGTGCACAGATATCACTGTGGTATGATGATTTTAGTTCTTTTGGAAAAATGCCTAGAAGGGGAATAGCTAACTTGAATGGGACTTCCATTCTTAGCTTTTTGAGGCACCTCCATACTGATTTCCATAATGATTGTACCAGCCTGCACTACCACCAACAGTGGAGAAGGGATCCTTTTTCTCCATAGTCTCTTTAGCATTTCTTGTTGCTTCACTTCTTGGTGATAGCCATTCTTTTTGGCTTAAGATAGAATCTCAGCATTGTTTTAATTTTCGTCTCCTCACTGACCAATGATGATGAGCATTTTTTCATATATTTATTTGCCATTTGTATCTCTTCATTTGTGAAGTGTATGTTCATCTCAGATGCCCACTTTTGGATTGGATCTTTGAATTTTGGAGATGTCATCTTTAAAAAAATTCTTTATATGTTCTAGATGGGAATCCTTTGTCTGAAGGGATGGTCTGCTATAATTGTTTCCCACTTCATAGGTTTTCTTTTTATTTTGTTGGTGATTTCTTTTGACCTGCAGAAACTTTAAAAAAAGATGAGTTCCCAATTGTTGATTCTTTGAAGTATTTTCCATGTAGTTTGATTTTATTTTTATGAACTCTTTACCTACCCCTGTGTCCTTAAGCTTTCTACCTACTTTCTCTCCCAGAAGATTTAGTGTTTCAGCTTTAATATTTAAATCTTTGATACATTTTGAGTGTAGTTTTGTGCATAGTGATAGGCATGGATCGATTTTTCATCCTTTCGCATGTGGAAAGCCAGTTTTTCCAAATCATTTATTAAAGAGGCTATCTTTCTTCCAGTGAATATGTTTGGCCCCTTTGTCAAAGAAAAATAAGGTGGCTGAGTGGGTTTGTAGTTGTGTCTGCATCTTCTAATTTGTTTCATTGATTCAGGTCTGTGCTTTGCCAGTACTATGCTGATTTTATCACTAACTTTGTAGTATAATTTCAAGTCAGGGATTGTGATACCTTCTACATTTTCTTTGTTACCTAGGATTGCTTTTGCTATTCTAGATCTATTCTGGTGCCAGATGAATTTTAGGAATGTTTTTATAGATCTGTGAGGTATATTAATGGTATTTTAATTGGGTTTGCATTGAATCTGTATAACAATTTTGGGAGTATGGCCATTTTCACAATGTTGGTTCTTCCTATCCAGGAGCAAGTAATATATTTCTGTTTTCTGAAGTCCTCTTCAATCTCTTTTTTTCAGTGTACTATAATTTTCACTGTATAAATCTTTTACTTCCTTTGTGAGATTGATTCTTAAGTATTTTTATTTTTTTGGGAGTTATTATACAAGGTGAGGTTTCCATAATTTCTCTTTTGGGGTATTTGTTGTTTTTGTGTAGAAATGCTATTGATTTTTGAGTGCTGACTTTATATCCTGCTATGCTATCAAATTTAGTTATTAAATCTACAAGTCTTTTAGTAGGATTATTGGGGTCTTCAATGTACAGTATCATGTCATCTGCCAATAATGATAATTTTGCTTCTTCCTTTCCAATCATTACTCTTTTTCTTTCTTTCTTTTGTCTAATTGCTCTGGCTAATGTTTCCAGAACTATATTGAATAGGAGTGGTGACAGTGGGCATCCTTGTCTTGTTTCTGAATTTAAAGTGAAGGCTTTCAATTTTTGTCCATTAAGTATAATGTTGGCTGTTTGTTTTTCATAAATCATTTTTATTAGGCTGAGATAAAGACCATCTGTTCCAATTTTATGTAGTTTTTTAAAAAATAATGAATGAGTTTTAGACATTGTCAAAAGCTTTTTATGCACCTACTGAGATGATCATGTGATTTTTGTTTTTGGCTCTGTTGATATGGTGTATTACATTTATGGTTTTTACATATATTAAACCATCCCTACATTCTTTGGATAAATCCCACTTAGTCATGATGCATAATCTTCTTGATGATTTTATGCATTCTGTTTGCTAGTATTTTATTGAGGATTTTTACATCTATGCTCATTAGGAAGATTGGCTTATAGTTCTCTTTTTGGTTTCTTTCTCTGGGTCTGACCCAGAGAATTATGAACGAGAAAAAGAAATGTTCTTGTGCCACTAAGATCCTGGGATTATTTTAGTAGCGTTATTTTAGTAAAACCTGCCTAATTAATTTAAAGATGTGTGTCAAGTAAAAAAAAATATTTAAAATTCTAAGTGTATACATGTGTTTATTGTAGAGAGTATTACTAAAGCAATTAATAAAATGGTTTCATAAGTGACATACAGTTGTATTTGGGGCTGGAGATAGCTTGGTGGTTTAAGTGCCTGCTTGGAAAACACAAGGACCTGGGTTTAATTCCCACACAACATGCTATCCTGGCCCTGGGAACTACAGCCCACAGAGTCAGGCACCAAAAACAGGCATGGTGGTGTATGCCTGTAATTCCAGGGCTGGGGAGACTGAAACAGGAGGATACCTATGAGTCCAACCCACATAGTGAGACCCTGTACCAAATAAATAAATAAATAAATAAATGATAAAAAATTATATTTGGATAAAATTCTATGAAGAAAATAGGATGAAAATACAAGTTCAAGGAAAAGAAAGCATGCAGTGTGAGCCACACACAGCTTCATGAGCCCTGCCTCATCCTCCCTCCCCTCACTGTCCAGGCAACCTGTTTGAGCTCCGGACAGCTTTGGGAACCTCTGTAACCGACTCCTCACCCTCTCCCAGTGTAGTTGGAGCCACAATGACTCGCACTCTTCCCCCCTCACACATCCTGGGAGACTTGCTGAGCTGCAGCCTGCACCCCCACCCATGGCAGAAGCCAGGCTGAGCCTTGAGCAGCTTTGGGAGCCTTGGTGAGCCCTGGTGAACCTCACTCCATCCTCTCCTCCACCGTCACAAGAGCCAGGATGAGCTTTGTCCCCTCAACTCCCCCTGATCACGCAAGTCAGGCTGAGCCAGGCAGACAGTTTTGGAGGCCTTGGTGAGCTCTGTCCCTGACCCCACTGTGATGAGAGTCTTGTATTGTCTCCCTAGTGTAAGCATCTGAAAGACTGAGCTAAACCATACAGGTACAATAGATACTGTGAAAGGGAAAAAAACTATTCAAAGGAAAGAAACAAGTGGGCTGAAGGAAAGGAATAAAGAAGAAAGAAAAAAGGGAAAAAATTATATAATTGGATAATTGTATTGATGATTTCTGTCAGTCTATTTTTTTTTTTTTTTTTCTGGAACTGGGGATTGAACTCAGGCTCTTGCGCTTGCCAGTGAAGCACTTATTCCACTGAGCCATCTCCCCAGCCCCCTCTATCAGTCTATTGAAAGGAGCAGTTAATGCTTAAATTTTTTTCTTTTTCCTTTTTAATTTTTATAACTTTTGTAACCACTTTTGCATACTAATATCTGGTCATCTGAACAACTAATTTGAAGACAACAATATGCAATATAACAACCATTATTGAGTTTCTATAATTTTGCTTAATAAAATTCTGTATTATTTTTAATGCTTTTTTCTATTTTTAAATTATCTTAGAAAAATTAAAAAAAATTAAAAATAGAAAAGAAGACATCAAAATAAGAATAGCTCATCCATGTGGTTTTTAAGAAAATGATATGATAGATGAATGTTAAACCACTTGACATTTAATTTTAATAGAAACATTTAACCGATTAATATGCAAAGTTTTGTGTAAATATATCATTACTTATATGATGGATATTACATCTTTTATAATTATTTAAACCTGAGGAAAAAATGTGCTTGATTATATCATTGTTCAAATTCCTTTTAGGAGCTATGTAAACAAGAACTTTGAAAACCATAAGCATGATTCTTTCCTGAGATTCCAATTTCACTTGAGCCGAAGTTTCTTAAATACTAACTTAAGTTTGGGGATATTGTAGAACTGAACAAAAGATGCATAGCAAAAGTTTAAGGATATCACACAAGACTAGGATGTTTTGAAATTATGGTAAGATTTGTCAGCCTTGCCTGCAGGACTCCTGCAGCTTGCCGTTGTCTATTATTAGTAATAGGGCTTCAGCGAAAATGGTTGAAAACTTGTTCTAAGGGCTTCATCTACTTCAGGTGATCTTTAATAGCCTGATGAGATAAAGGATTTCAGGCAGCACTAAGGGCTACATCTCACATTGTGCAGATGCAGCCTTTCAAGCCACTGACTTTTCTGAGGCCACCATGAATACCATGTTGAATAGTTTTTAGAGTTCTGGAGAGTTTTCTTCTTGGCTGACATTTAAACAGGAACTTGGGTTACAACAAGGTCGATATCTCATTAACAGTGATGACAGAGTATGAGGCCTCTAAGACAACTCATGCCAAATATGAAACAACCAATATGTTTATGAAATCATTTAATCCATACTCACAGCATGTAATGAAAGGGACCAGTGGCTTGGCATTGGCATTGGCCTTGGCATTTACAAGGTGGTTACTATGATATATTTCTATGAATTATAGATACAGCAAGCTGTAATTTACAAGCAGTGAGAAAAAAAAGTTCCATCTTGGCAGGTCTTGTTGAGCAAGGGAGATTTTTTTAATCAACTTGAGCATTTTTATGAATCACACTATTTAAGTTACTTTTCTTCTTTTACAATGTCACATTCCTCCAGCCCTTAGCATTTTCTCAGAAATTTGAAAGCAGCATGGGTAACACTTTTTCCAGTTTTGCTGATCATAAATTTGTTATTTTCCAAAGAGTCAATCGATGTAATATAATTATTTTTTGTTGTGATTCAGGGGCAGCAGAGCTGTGACTTTGAGTGCACTGCTTGAATTGACCTTGAAAAATTACTTGAGTCACCTTTCATCAGATAAATGGAGAGCCGTAATTTGGCCCTTAACAGGATTGCAGACAGAGTGTCTGAGATTTCTAGACTCCAGGGTTTCCCATCAGTTTTTCATAGTGGCATGCAACCCTTCTCTGAACTCTGGCTGCACTCATCTCTAGTTTAGTAGGTCATCAACTGTGCTCATAGCCTTTTTATTCTTCTTTTATGACTATTGCAGAAAGTGCCTGTGTGTTAGCTTTCACAATCACATATTTGTGTTATGTTTGGGTCTGCAGGTCAAGTTTAATATATGTTCAATAAATCCATGCTTACTATGACCTTCGGTGTTTTCATTTGGAAGGTGACTATAATAACATTAATTTTTTTTATGGAGGTCATGAGGATTAAATGGCCTGCACTTGTGAAACACAAGCACACTGGTGCTCAGTGTCAGTTTGAGTGCCTTCTACCCACTGTGTACCTGTCTAACAGGCTCTCTCAGGGCATAGAAAAATCATGGGGCTGTCATTCTATATTCCGCTGGTGTTTATGGGTGGAAGGTATTTCCCAGAGTTAATCAAACTGAGGATGTGAGAGCATAGGCCAAACATCAAGAGCCAGACAAATATCAGCTGTTTGCAAATGTTAAATAGACATCTTCTTATGATACTCTATATCCTTTAAAATCCGCATGTTAAGCAAGAAAGGTATAATTTTGTGTATTAAATTTCAGCTACTCTTATGGGTCTCAAGTGTATTGCTGTCTGCAATAGCACTGTAACTGTAACACTTCTGGTTTCTGGTGTTAAAACACTGTCTTTGAGTAGCTAGAATTCACAGGGGTTGTGGGGTTGTCACTGATTTCAGTTCTAAATTTCCATTGTACCTGCCTCATCACTTTTGTTTCTGATCTCTATTTGAGATATTTAAGTGATTTTAGTTGAGGTCAGATGCAACTAGAAAACCTAAAGATAACACTTCACAAACATTTTGGTATTCATGGACATTCTTCTTTGCAGCCTAAGAAGACTGCTCACAATAGTCCTGTGGTTTACAGAAATACAAATTCTATACTTAGCCAATTCTTTTTTGAAGTAAAGATCTATTTTTCTTATTACTCTTAGATAAATAATGAGGTGGACACAGATATGGTAATGAGAATATTTGTTGTAGGTTGGCTTGTATTCACAACAATAAAATCATAATTTTTTATAATTATTATTGAGACATCAATCTCTTTGTAACTGATACAGAAAAAATATTCCACACCTCAGAGTCAGTTTAGATGCTAAGCTTTTGAAGTCATATCAATCCAGAAAACTTTTGTCAAGCACAACCTCTAGGATAGTCTTGAGAAAATGAGCAGCAGCAGAAGGGATAGTTCCTCCCAACAATGGGAAATACCTTAAGAAGACAGCTATTTTAGGATGTCTTTAGAATGTTCTCAGTAATAATACCTCCTGAGTGACCATGGGGTGGTGTGAGAGAAGTAGTCTATAACTGTTAATATTTTCTACCTGAAGTAAAGAATTTCCTACAGGTCTCGAATTTTATATTTTAGTTAATATACACCTACATTTTACTCCCCTTTAATATTAAAAATGATACAGTTTTAACTACTAAGTAAATTTGATTCCCCCAGAAAAATATATCATGATTAGCCTGGGCTTTGAGAAGTCCATGGCCATCTCCCAGGGAATGAGGTATCCCAGTTTTAAGCTTGAAGTTGGGGATCATTTCTCCTTTATCAACCTCTCTTCCACTGTAACCTAGAAATGGCTGCTCTGATGGTCTCTGAGGAAGTGGAAGCTCATAATGTGGTGGTATCATATTAGGGGCAAAGGGAGAGCCACTGAGTGTGGATAAAGAGGGAAGAGAAGGCATTGTTCTAGGGAGGGGCCTAGAAATGCCATGATTCACAAGGTGTGGACCTGTCTACTTATCTTTGTCCCAGCAAGAACATGGACAATCTTCTTGAAGTTAAGCATGAGTATTGGAAGAGGATCTAAATATGGGAAATGAAATAGATGAAGCTCAAATACAGTTTTTGGATCAGTTCTTCTGGCTGTAGTCTGTAATGATGGAATGAGGGGGAATATTACTTAATCCAGGTACATTGGGCTGTCTCAAAGGAGGCTGGAAAGCAAATCTCAGTCCATCCTCTGGTATCAGAGAAGAATGCATGTCTTGATTCCAGAAACCTCAGAAGGAAACTCACAACACCCTGACAGAGGGGATGCCAGATGGATAGGACTGACCTTTGGAGTGTTTCTCACTTATCCTGTGTCTAAAATCAGGGTTTTCCTACCTTACATCAAAGAGCTGGGAGATATTGTCTCCCAACTCCACTGAAAGAAAACTGTTGATAGTCTCTGGGATGGCCTGGTGTTTGGGTGGCAGCCCATGGAAGGATGCTACATGTAATGGGGGCTGTTAGAAAGGGGAAGAAAAGAGAAGACAAAAAAGATATTAAAGGCAAGACCATAATCTCAAGAGTAAAGAAGTTTAAAGGTAACTACTAGCCAGTAAGAGTAGGAAGATTGCCAAGAACGGACTACATTTTTGGCAGATGTGTTGTAAAAGGAAAGGAAGAAGTTGGCTGAGCTTTTAGTGTAGTTTCAGCTTGCATGTAATGAGGTAACATTTGGTGAAGACTAAAATTTTTCAGGCAGAGATTTACTGTGAATGAGTCACACATAGATGATCAACTTGAAAAGGTCGAAAGGACTCAGGATTTTCTAGAGCTTCATAATTCATAAAAAATAGGCTGATTTCCCTAGGAGGTAGTCAATTCCTCACCTTTTAAAATAAGTGAAATATAGGTTTGTTTTGCACTGGATGCACAGTTTAGTCCTTTCACTGCCATTATTTTTAATGTGAAGCGTAGTTAGACAATTATTGTTGGGAAAAAATGAGAGGCATGAGATAGGTAGACCAAGGCTTAGGAATTTATGAGTTCATAAAATTCCTTTGAAGACACATAATTACATCTGTCAATTTTACATGATAAAACTGACTGTACAAAATGATGTGAGGATTCAGAACTCTTCTTTTAAATTAAACATAAATAGGCAACTAATATTTAATTCAATGTTCAGTATTATGTATAATGCTATGTAAAAACATTTATATGCCCCTAAATGTATCCTTGAAACAATTTATTTAATTAAAAATGGACATTTGATGCAGGCATGGAAAAGTTTACATGCAATTTGGTTTCTTGATGGTCATTGTGAAAGTCTAAGTAAAATAATTTTCTCCTTCATTTTCTTTTTTAAAAAATTTTATTTATTTATTTGTGTACGTGCGTGCGTGTGTGTGTATGTGTGGCCAGCTCAGCCCACCAGGGGGCGGGGCTGGCTGGCATGTGGTGCTGGGGGATTGAACCGTGGACCCTGTGCTTTGCTAAGCTTGTTCTAAGTAGGTGCTTTAGACCACTGAGCTATCTCACCAGCCCCTTCTCCTTCATTTTCATAGTCTTTATTTTCATATTCTATTTTTGGAAATATAGCATCTAATTCCAGGATGAACACTTTAACCTTTATGGGACTGGGGTGGATTAACTAAAGACCAACTTGTAATATGCAGCTGAACTGAGTCAGGCTGGTCCTGGGTGTGGAAGGCCCACCTGAGGATTCTTGCCAACAGGATAAAAAGTGAGGATGGTCTGCTATTGATCATCTTAGAGAAACATGTCATGATGGCTTTCCCGAGATGAACTCAGCTGTTCTCACCATCAGATGAACTGGGGTCCTCATTGTTAGTGAACATGGCTGCAGTTCTCTTTGGAGAAACTCTGATCCTCACCTTGAACATCACTTCCTACCTCCATTGCAGATCCATTGGCCTGCTGGCACAGATTCTTCATCCCATTGGTATTGACTTTCTAGCTTCCACCACTGACCTTTGGGCTTTCGCAGCAGAGATAGTTGATATAGACTTGAATGAGATGTTGTTGTGGGCACCAAGATTCCAGTTGAGTGTGTAGAGGACACTGCCATGGGATTCAGGCCTGCAGCTGGATTCTTTGGATCTCTACTGTGTAGACAGATCTCTTGTACTCTTTTGCATTTGACTTTTGGGCAAATAATAAAAATAATCCTATAAGTTATGGGTCCTGTATTAAGTTTTTTTCCCCCTGTAAACCCTGACCACAAAGGCCCTATTGAGTAAACATATTTGATGGTTTTGAAGTACAGCTTTCATTCTGTCTTTGGCAAGGGATATCTGCTGGTTGCACAGGTTTTCATCCTATCTTTTTCAGTATTGTTTTAATTCGGAGATTAGGAAGTGTACGTCCCACATAGAGGTTCATATTGTAGAATTTCCTCTTTTTGTTTCCTGAAGGTCTATTGTTGTACATTATACCCTTATGTTGTGGAGGGAAGCATTGTCACCACCATCATCAATCTTCAAACATTTTAAGACTTAACAGATTGTTCATGCATATACTTATGTACCGATTTAGTATTCTGTTAGATATTGAACAGGATCAGCTTCAAGTTAAGACCATCATCATAGGGATGATGAAAGTGCCAAAGAATCATGTGAGCACACCAAGAAGAACATGGTTGCTGGAAGGCAAAGACCTTGAGGCAGCTCAAATGCTTTTGAAGCATGAGCTAATAAATATAATGAATTAAACAAAAAATATAATAGCAAAAGGGATACAAGCCCCTCAGAAATGTAAGAGAAATAGGAAAAATTACAACTTTATATTTTATGAGGTAATCAATTCTTTTCTAAAAGTCTTATTTATTTTTTAATTTATTTCTATATTTAGTACTGGGTCTATAGGATCTAGAGGGTCTCCCTACTCAGATAAGACTCAGTGATTCTCCTGTTTTCAGCCTCCAAAGCACTGGGATTACAGGTGTGTGCCACCATGCCCAGTTTCAATTGCTGCCTCAGGGTGCCCCAGGGGTGGGGCTGGAGCAGCAAGCCAAGGATTGAACCCCGGCCACTGCACTCTGCCTAAGTAGGCACTTTAGTCCACTGAGATATCTGGCCAGCCCTTATTTATTTATTTTGTTACAGGATCTCATTGCAGAGTTTGGACTCCTAGTGATCACCTGTCTCAGCCTCCCTAGCACTGGGATTACAGGTGTGCACCACCAGGTACCATTTCTGGGCTGGCATGGTGCACCTAGTGCTCTGGGGCCAGCATGGCATGTGGTACTGGGGATTCAACTCAGATCCTTGTGCTTGCCAGGCAGGTGCTTAGAGCAATGAACTATCTCCCCAGCCTGGGGAGATTAAGTCTTAAAAGTTTGTTCTAAATAGTTGATAGATACCAGATTTTAGAAACTCAAAGGAGAATCTGTCTGACGTGGTACCTGTTTGTAAGCATGGCAATATTTTGCTAATCGTGTGCTAAAAAGAAAGCAAATTTTTAGTAAACCAAGGCTACTTCACACTTCAATTTATATTTGACCTGCTCTGCTATAGGGTGTGTGACCTGGCTGCTGTACCAGGATTGAGTCTGACTTTAGCACAGTCTTTTTGGGGACAAATTTTCATAAGGCAATCTTTCTTGGCTTTAGATTCTTCCCCTGTATAAAAACTTGTTTGGTTTATCACATTTATTATGTAGATTAAGTGATACTATTAATGTAAACACATTCTGAAAACTGACAAACAGTATTCATATGAGTTGGTGTTAATTATACCTGTCTATTGTTGTAGCTTTAGAAATATGGTAAACATTCTTTATGATTCTTTTCAAAAAGAACTCCAAATTAATAATTTGGATTCATTTATTTAGTTTTTCCAAATGCTATTTTAATTTGGATTATTTTAAATTTATTTATAAATATGCAAAGGATTGATATCTTGACTACAGTAGGCATTTTAATCTGATACCATAATATGTTGAGCATATTAACAAATCTTTTATCTTGTGTGGTAAAACTTAAAAATTTTTTTGATTTGCACTCCAGAATGATAAGTAAAATTTTCATTTATTTACATTTACTACACTAGAGATGGATATGAGTTTAAATGTGCCACATTTTATTTCATGAATTTTGTAATGGCCTGTCCTAGAGTGATAATACCTTTATGTCATCTTGGAAAAGATAAGAACCTGAGAGCACTTTAACTCTGTTTACTTAAATGACAACCTTACGAGAAATACAGAGCACATCTCTTAGCCTGTTCCCATTTTCTGAACCTTCTCACCTTCTATCTGCAGGAAACTGCAAAGCATTTCTGTGCCACTGTGAGGTGGTGAGTGGCCCGGTGCACACAGAAGCTGGCAAGTAACTACTCCTGAGTTCTGTCCTTCAGGTGTCCAGGCGCTCGGCATACTCCTTTCTCTTGGCCTCTCAGCAGGCCCCATGAGGTGAAGGTCCAGTTCTCAATAATCTTTTTGTTGGCTTTTCCTTCTTTCTTGTTTTATTTTCCTCAGATTCCTGTTCTTGCCCTTGGGAATACATTGCTTGTTAGGCTTTGTGTCAGGTTCTGCTTTCCAAGGTGGCCACAGATGGAGACATCGTGGGCTTTTCTTATGAATCATTTTTAGTTTTAGTTAAAGCAAATCAGTCTCTTCCTTTATTTTTATTTTTAAATATGTATTATTTTATTACTATGCTTTTACATGTATGATCACGTATGATTTCATTCATTGTGAGGGATTACTACATGTACACAACACTGCTGTATTCTTTTTTCCCCTTCCTCTCCACCCCTACACTTTTGCCAGCATCAGATTCATTTATTTACATTATAAGTTCTAAAAAATCAATTAACATGCATATAGATTATTAGCCAAAATAGTCCAAGAAACATATAAACATGGAACACAATTATACTAAATTGTCATATTTTTACATATATTGCCCATGCTGAATCACAATCGCTTTTTTCTTTCTTCTTTTTCCTATCATTTATTTTACACTTATTTATACATTAAGCTTCTCAAATAAGAGATAGTGCATGATATTTAAGTTTGAGTGTCTGACTTCTTTCAATTTACATTATGATCTTGTTATGGGTTGTGTCTAGTTGTCCCCCAAAAGCCTCATGCAGTCATTGGGACAGGCTTCTAGAATTTGTGATTAATTCATGATTCAATGCTGGGTTTATGGGTGGGAACACTACATCTTCCCTGCAGTGGATAGTCTGAATACAATATAAGGAAGGGAGAGAAGCTGGCTAGCTACTGCAGCTGCTGGCCTTCCCATTGCTCTTCACTGTTCTCTACTTCCATGAACTGCTTCCTTCTGCCATGTGCCACTCTGCCTTGGAACCAGATAAGTATGGACTGAAACCTCCACCAACTGTGAGCTAAATAAACCTTTCCTTCCTTAATTTTGAGCACTAGGTATTTTGTCCCAACAACAAGAGAAAAGTAACCAAGACAATGTTTTCTCTCCATGTGACTCTCCTTAGGCACACTCTACATCCTCGATCACTCCTCTTTGGCCCCATAATCTCCTTGGTCAGAAAATTTGGGACACTACTGAGTTACATGACGTTACAATACAAGTTCTCATATGTCCTGAGTCTTAATTGACCTTAGAAGGCTAGGGCCAAAATATTGGCTTTCCCTGCAGCCCTCCTTTTTCTTTAATTTTAGTCTGCAAACTTAGGTTGTTAACCCTCCAGAAGACAAGCTTATTGTTATTACTGTACAACTTACGCTGTTAAGCTTAACCTCACTATCTGTCTGCATATCAAACATCTTAGGTATAATATGGAACAGGTATTTTTCATCAAGTATTGATATGTTGAACTTTAAGGCCCTACAGAATATGATAAAAAGCATTTGACAACTAGAATATATTTTGAAAACAGGCATAAAGAATTATATACTTCTTATGTTTACACATAAGCCCAAAAATCTCACTATATACATGAAGCAGGACAGTCCTACAATATTCCTTTTCCTGACTCTTGCTTTCATTCACAACCCCTTCTTTTTTTTTTTTTGAACCGGGGATTGAACTGAGGCCCTTGTGCTTGCGAGGGAAGCGCTTATTCCACTGAGGCATCTCCCTGCCCCACCCTTCTTGAACAACCATTTACCCGAGAGACATCATAGCAAAATCAGGCATGTCATGAAAAGCATCCCATATTCAGAAGACCAGAATGACAGGCACTCCAAGCATGAAACTACTATTACAAATTACCATCTGCAGTGCAGTAGCTTAGTTCACGGGTATCAGTATATATAGTTAGTGAGGGTGAGAATCTTTCCAATTAACTGCTAGATCCAAAAATCTTCTGAAGATTCTCAGGATCATTACCTTGCCCATCTTCTACATATAACTGTATGGCTTGACATATTCATATTTCCAGCACACTGGCCAAGCAATAGC